>NW_026061370.1:1200000-1572212 GCF_024217435.2 Syngnathus scovelli | reverse complement strand
AGCAGCTCCCCATGTGATGAAACTAAACTAAATTTAGATGCAATTCCTGTGTGCCAGACCTGAAGAAGGCACAAAAGATGCCGAAACGTTGTCGATGGCCACACAGATGAACAAAATTTAGCGCAAAATGACGCCGGTACAAAACCAATTGGAAACAAATAGTAATTTACCCACGCTCTACCCAGATAGGAGAGCGCATGGATAACGCACAGAGCAAGATGCTCTCGCTCCACCCAGATAGGGGAGTCGATGAATTAGGTGCGAGGTACGAATATTTAGTTGAACGCAAGCGCAGCTGTCAATCTTACATGCCAAATCGAGACTCACTTATTAATTATATAACAAAGGCGACCGGATAGGTAAAGAGCAATCAAAAACAAACATACAATAAGCACAAACACGTGTTCAAGGTCAAAAACGATCTTTATTAAGCCCTAATTAGTACTGGCCAGCATGGCGGGCGCGGCCGGAATGGGCACGATGCTCTGGAGCTGGTTGTGGGGTGCGGGCCAGGATGGTAGGACCGTGCCTTTGTTCCTCTCCTTCGGGGGAGGAACTCTTTACCTAATCCTAACCCTAACCCTAACCCTAACCCCAAACCCTAACCCTAACCCCAACCCCAACCCCAACCCTAACCCTAACCCTAATCCAAATCCCTCCCTGACTCCCATTATGAAAAAAATTTCAACCTGCAAGTCAAAAAATGGAACTTAAGAAGTCAAAAATTTGAACACAAACATAAAACTGAATATAAACTAAAAAGTGGTTGAAAGTAAAAATTTACACTATCAAAAAAACAATACTTACCTGGATAACCTGAAACAGAAAAACACACAGTTATACTTACCTATGCCGAGTTCACATATTCACACCCAATCGGTACCTGCAAGAAAAGAGCAAAAACAACAAGTTAATAAGCTAAAATGAGTAGATGGAAAATTATCCGGAACGAAACGCAAATTGCTGACATGAAACACATATAAGGTCCGCTCGGAGCAGGAAATTCAGTCTCGATGCGGCCATGAAGGAGGAAACAGTACCACATGCAACAAAACTAAATTTAGCTGCAATTCCCGTGTGCCAGACCTGAGGAAGGCACAAAAGATGCCGAAACGTTGTCAATGGCCACACGGAGGAAATAAAAGGGAGCGCAAACTAGCGCCGATAGGAAAACAATTAGTCAAAGTCAAAGTCAAAGTCAGCTTTATTGTCAATTTCTCCACATGCCAAAGACACACAAAGAAACCGAAATTTCGTTCCCCCCTATCCCACGGTGACAAGATATGGCTCACAACAGACAAACAAGTAAACAAGTATAACAAAAGCGTGCTGAATAAATAATGAATAAATAACTGTCACGGATCAGAGACAGGACAACCAAGTGCACACGATCCTTTATTGAAAAGGGGGAAAAGGGGAAGTGGAACACTGGACTTGCGGTCTGGCGTGGCTGAGCAGCAGAGCACAGCGCGTAGTCGTAGTCGGAGGCAGGCAGGTTGTCAAGATAGGCGGCGATCAGGCGTGGTCGGTCAGTTTACGGAAACAGTTGGCAACAGAGATCGTTCAGGGGACCAAAAGGCAGTGGTGTCAAGGGCAGGGTAAGGAGACGAACTGACAACCACTGGCAGAATGCATAGAGGTTAAGTAGTGGACCTAACGAGCTGTAGCAGGTGCTGGCAATTCCTTGATTGGGGCTTGGCTGGGAGTCCGGTGACGCAGGGACGTGACAATAACACAACAATAAATAAATAAATAAGAGGAGCAGAACAAAAAGGAGCAAGTGCGCGTACAGCAGACATTCCCGAAAATAGCGCAACAGTGCCGCACGCTACGCAGAAGGGGGTAGCGAGTCCAGGGCCCTAACAGCCTGGAGAAAGAAGCTGTTGGCGAGTCTGGTGGTGCGGGAGCGCAGGCTCCTGTACCTCTTCCCAGAGGGCAGAAGGTCAAACAAAGAGTGAGCCGGGTGACTCACATCTCTGGCAATCGAGGTTGCCTTGCGGGCGAGATGGGAGGTGTAAATGTCCTTCAGGGAGGGGAGCGAAGCACCAATAATCTTACCAGCCGTATTCACTATGCGCTGCAGGGCCTTCAAGTTCTGTTCAGTGCAGTTACCACCCCAGACAGCGATGCAACTGGTGAGGATGCTCTCAATGGTGCCACGGTAGAATGTAGACAGGACTGCCTGAGGAGTACATGCACGCCTGAGCTTCCGCAGGAAGTACAGGCGGCGCTGAGCTTTCTTTGCCAGTGACGAGGTGTTTGCGGACCAGGAGAGGTCCTCACTGATGTGCACCCCCAGGAACTTGGTGCAGCTCACCCTCTCCACCACAGCACCATCGATGATCAGCGGTAGGTGTGTTGTGTGACCCTTCCGGAAGTCAACAATGATTTCCTTGGTCTTATTGACGTTCAGCGGGAGGTTGTTGTCCCTGCACCACGTGGTCAGAAGGTCAACTTCCGACCTGTACCGAGTCTCGTCGCCCTTCGTGATGAGACCCAGCAGAGTCGTGTCGTCAGCAAACTTCACTATGCGGTTGTCGCTGTAGGTCGCAGTGCAGTCATGCGTCAGCAGGGTGAAGAGCAATGGACTGAGCACGTAGCCCTGGGGGGCCCCCGTGCTCAGCGTGATGCTGGCGGAGATTTTGTCGCCAACACGCACCACCTGAGGCCTCTGACAGAGGAAGTCCAGTATCCAGTTGCAGAGGGAGGTACTGAGGCCCAGCTCGTCGAGTTTGCAGATGAGTCGCTGGGGCACAATGGTGTTGAAGGCAGAGCTGAAGTCCACAAACAGCAACCTCACATATGAGTCCTTTCTCTCCAGGTGGGTGAGGGCCGAGTGGAGGGCAGAGCAGATGGCATCCTCAGAGGACCGCTTGGCACGGTACGCAAACTGGAAAGGGTCAATGGTGGGGGGGAGAACGGACTTGATGTGCTCCATGACCAGCCGCTGAAAGCACTTCATGATGATGGGCGTCAGTGCCACAGGGCGGTAGTCATTGAAGCAGGACGGTGCAGGTTTCTTCGGCACAGGAACGATGGTGGCAGCCTTGAAACACGAGGGGACAATGGCCTGCTGCAGGGAAACGTTAAAGATGTCCGTGAAGACACCCGACAGCTCCCCAGCGCAGTCCTTCAGCGCTCGCAAAATTAAATACAAATTAAATAAAATTTAATTAAAAATTAATTTAATTTAATTTAAAATTAAATTAAATTAAATAAAATAAAAAATTAGACGCAAAATTATAATTTACCCACGCTTTACCCAGATAGGAGAGCGCATGGATGCCGCACAGAGCAAGATGCTCTCGCTCCACCCAGATAGGGGAGTCGATGAATTAAGTGCGAGGTACGACTAATTTGACCGCAAATGCAGCTGTCAATCTATCATGCCAAGTCGAGACTCATTTATTACATATATAACAAAGGCGACCGGATAGGCAAAGCGCAAACACAAAAACAAACAACAAATACAAAGCAAATACATGTTTATTAAGCCAACCTTGGCCTGACCAGCATGGCTGGCGCAGCCACGACGGACAGGGTGCTCTGGGGCTGGATGTGGGACGTGGGCGTGGATGGTAGGACCGTGCCTTTGCTCCTCTCCTTCGGGGGAGGAACTCCCTTCTTAATCCTAACTGGCCTGTGCCACCTCCACTGCCACCCCACGTTTCCAGTTTCCATTGAGCTCCTGCTGCGTCTGTGCGCTGTCCCCTAAACGATCCTACCCTAACCCTAACCTAACCCCTAACCCTAACCCTAACCCCAACCCTAACCCTAATCCAAATCCCTCCCTGACTCCCATTATGAAAAAAAAATTCAACCTGCAAGTCAAAAAATGGAAATTAAGAAGTCAAAAATTTGCACACAAACACAAAATTGAATATAAACTGTCATGCTGTCATGTGTCGTCCGGATCACTTCCTGTTTTATTGTGTGATTTTCCTCTCGTTCCAGTCGGTGTGTCCTTCCCCTGTGCGTCCGGTCACGTGAACCCCTGATTCCAAGTGTGTGCACCTGCGTCAATGACCAACTGTCTTCACCTGTGTTCCCCTCCTGTGTCCATATAACCCGCGTCTTTCCCAGTATCCAGTGCCAGTGCGTCTTGCCTTGTAAGAACACTAGCGATCACGAAACCCTCGAGTTCCACGTAGAAGCCTTGTTTGAGCGACTTTGATCCCCGATGTTAACTTGGTTACATCACTATCTTGTTTTTGTATTTCCCTCGGTTCGAGGCGCTTTGATTTCCCCTTTTTCTCCCTCGGTTCGAGGCGCCTTAGTTTTCCCTTTTGAGGCGTTTTTTGTTCGACTATCAGTGGAGACAATAAAAGCCTTTTTGGACATTGAAATCTCTGCATTCGAGTCCTCTCCCTGCTCTGCACCTGACATTGCGCACTGGCCAGACATGGACTCGGCAGAGACAGCGCAGCTGGTCGCCCAAGTACGCTCCCAGACTTCGCAACTGGGCCAACAGCAGAAGCAGGTAGACGCTCTGAGTGTTGGCGTTCAGGAACTGGTGAAGAACCAGGAAGGCTTCAGAGAGGCGGTGGCCGCCCAGGTGGATTCGCTGAGTCGTCAGATGCAAGACGTCCTCGCTCTGCTGACCACGGGGCGAGCTGTGACGCCCTGTTCCACAGCGGCGCCCCCTGTGGACCACCCGGCGCCCGCGCCTATGGCGAGGGGGATCAGACTGGCTTCCCCGGAACGATATGCAGGTGAACCCGGGCTGAGTCGAGCCTTTATAACGAATTGTGAGATGCAGTTCGAGCGAGCTCCCGGCGACTTCCCAACGGAACGCTCCCGGGTGGCATACACGATCTCCTATTTGACGGGAAGAGCCCGGACGTGGGCGACCACAGAATGGGCCAGGAATTCCGCTACCTGTCACTCGTTTTCCGGATTCATCGAGGCCCTGCGCATGGTGTTCGATCCAGTTCCCACGGACCGAGAGAAGGCACGAGAGCTGTCCCATATCACCCAGGGTCGAGAGACGGTCAGCGACTACGCGATCCGCTTCCGCACTCTGGCCGCGGAAAGCGGATGGAACTCGACGGCTCTGTACGATGCTTTTCTCCGGGGTCTTTCCGGGACCATCCAGGACCAACTCATTCCCCTTGATCTTCCTGTGGAACTCGACGCTCTCATTGCGTTGGCCGTCCGAACTGACAACTGACTACAGGAGTGGAGGAAGCAGCGCGCAAGCCGGGGTGCGATCGTTACTCCTTCCGCATCATTGGGCGGGCGGTCATCCCACGAGACGCACCACCAAAGATCGATCCCGGCAGGGCCACTCGCGGGGAGGGAACCCATGCAGCTCGGCAGGGCCAAATTGAGCGAAGAGGAAAGACAGCGTCGACGCCAGGAGGGCAGATGCTACTACTGCGGGGCGCTTGGTCATCTCTTCCTCTCCTGCCCGGAGCGGAGTGCGCTGAGGGTAAGCACCTTCTCCGTGGTCCGGCAGAAGAATAGGGTTCTACCCGTCGGGACGCTAACCTGCCAAGGCAAGGAAATCGAGCTCGGGGTGTTGATTGACTCAGGGGCCGACGAGAATCTGATTGACTGGGCTTTTGCTCGCAGCATAGGTGTAAAGACCGAACCCTTGAACACGACCATAAAGGCTAAGGCACTTAACGGACAAGCCCTTTTTGACGTATCCTATATAACCGAACCCCTCTCATTGTCGTTTGGCACTCATCATGAACTAGTAAGACTGCATGTAGCCACCTCCCCCCTGAATCCGCTTATCCTATCTTAACTTTGCCGTTTCAGATATGCGGGTATTACACCGCGGAAATGACGTCAATAGGCTGAACTCTCGCCAAAATTCAAATCTGTGGGCGCAATGGCCTAGAGCGAGACAACGGATACAAACACGACGATTATCAACAGAAATATCTTTATTTTCTGCTTGCAAGTGGACCGTCTAGAGCGTACACGGTAAGTACAACTCATTGTGTTTAAAAAGATTTACGTTTGTGAATGTTGGTTGAGGCTAAATGTTAATGTTTAATTTCATTCCTTTAGGTTCCACGGTGTTTGTTGGCTGTATGTTTTCCACTGCAAGAAGAGGCTCGTATCATTGACCAGCAGGAGCTAAAATGGTGAGTACCCCTTTCGTCGTCCATTTATGTGAAACACTTCCTATTTCATGTCTAACAGTACTCGATTTAACAAATAACCATAAATAAATACAGTGTGGGCAGTCAAGTTAACATATGTGATTATCCTGCCTAATATGTTTATCACAAATATGTCACTAATCACTAAAATGTTTATTTGTTTATCACAACACCTTTGGACCTTCAGCAATCGATTATTTCCCTTCATCTACATAGAGACAGAACGATGGTGTCTTAAACATCTCATTAATTTCACCAAATAACTTCACGCAGGTGGATAACGGCCGTCTTGGTCACGCTATGTTGTGTGATGCAGTTTTGAAGAACTAAATGCATTTATTCAATGAATAAGTCAAGCTAGATCTATGTTTATGATGTTGTAAGTTACGGTACCGATTGAAGTTGAGTCTGAAGCCAGTGGAAAACAGCACTGCGTTTGTGCGCTCCAGGTACAAATGTTGTGATCTCTGACTGACGACCGGGCGAGACTCGAGTAAGAGATGTCCAATGAGATGTTCAGGCCGCCAATGACGAGCTGAGAGCCAAACTGATGGACGTCCAGTTAGAACTTCAGCAGGAGAAGAACACGGTGAAAACCTCAACAGACAGACACTGCCTGCCTCCCTGCCTGCGTGCCTGCCTGCCTGCCTGCCTGCCTGCCTGCCTGCCTCCCTGCCTGCCTCCCTGCCTGCCTCCCTGCCTCCCTCCCTCCCTCCCTCCCTCCCTCCCGATGTAGATTTGACATGCGTGTGCCATGACTGTGTCAGCCTACGTCAACAAATGCAGCGAGGACGTCAGCACCACTAAGAATATCATCACCCGGGGCAACCAACGACCCTGGATGACTGAGGAGGTACGTCAAACGCTACGAGCGCCATGACTGTGTCAGCCTACATCAACAAATGCACCGAGGACGTCAGCACCACTAAGAATATCATCATCCGGGGCAACCATCGACCCTGGATGACTGAGGAGGTACGTCAAACGCTACGAGCGCGGAACTCTGCCTTCAAGTCTGGCGACAAGGAGACACTGAGGACAGCGAGAGCCAACTTGAACCGTGCCATCAGGGTAGCGAAGCGAGACCGCAGTCGAAAAATTCAGGATTGTTTCCACGATGCCAACAACAACAGGAGTATGTGGCAAGGCATACGGGCGATTACAGACTACAAATCACCCCCCCCACCCCAACCCCCCCCCCCCTAACCCCCCCCGGTGGGTGAAGTTGATGCTGACTTTCTAAATGGTCTAAATAACTTCTTTGGGAGGTTCGAGGCACTAAACGGCACTCCAGCAGTTAAAACTGTCCCCCATCAGGAAGAGGAGGTACTCTGCCTTGACTCCGCCGATGTGTAAGACCCTGAGGAGAGTCAACCCCCGTAAGGCCCCTGGCCCCGACAACATTCCTGGGCGTGTGTTCAGGGAATGTGCAAGTCAGCTGGCTGGGGTCATCACAGACATTTTTAACACCTCGCTGGGCCAAGCCACAGTGCCAGCGTGCTTTAAGACTGCCTCCATCATTCCGGTGCCGAAGAAACCTCAAATCACCTCATTTAATGATTACCGACCTGTTGCACTGACTCCGGTCATGATGAAAGGCTGCTTAAAGGTCACATCGTTTCCAGACTCCCCCCATTATTTGACCCGTTCCAGTTTGCCGACCGGCAAAACCGCTCCACTCAGGACGCCATCTCCTCCGTTCTTCACCTGAGCCTGGCTCACCTGGAGTAGAAGAACACCCATGTGCGGATGCTGTTCCTGGACTTCAGCTCAGCGTTTAACACCATCATCCCACAGCATCTGTTAGGAAAATTGGAACACCTGGGCTTCAACACCCCCCTTCGCAACTGGACTGCTAGACTTCCTCACCAACAGACCTCAGTCAGTCCGGGTCGGACAGAACACCTCTGATGTCATCACCCTCAGCACAGGCTCTCCTCGGGGCTGCGTCCTGAGCCCCCTGCTGTTCACCCTGATGACACACGACTGCGTCCCCAGGTTCACCACCAATCACATCGTGAAGTTCGCAGACGACACAACGGTGGTGGGGCTCATCAGAGAAAACAACGACCTGGACTACAGAGAGGAGGTGGAGCAGCTGGTGGGCTGGTGCAGAGACAACAGCCTGATCCTGAATGTGGAGAAGGTGAAGGAGATCATCGTCGACTTCAGGAAAAAACAGCCTCACCACGCTCCACTGATCATCAACAGCTCAGCTGTGGAGGTGGTCAGCAACACCAAATTCCTGGGGGTCCACATCACAGAAGACCTCACCCGCACTATGAACACTATGGCACTGGTCAAGAGGGCACAGAAGCGCTTGTACTTCCTGCGGAGGATGAGGAGAGCCCACCTGCCCCCACCCATCATGAGGACGTTCTACAGGAGCACCATAGAGAGCATTCTGACAAGCTGTCTCTCTGTGTGGTGTGGAGGCTGCACCGCCTCCGATTGGAAGAACGTGAGGAGAGTGGTGAGGACAGCAGAGAGGATCATAGGGGTTCCTCTTCCCTCCATTCAGGACATTTCATCTCAGCGCTGCATGTCCCGTGCCCGTAACATCATCCATGACCCATCACACCCCCACCATGGACTGTTCTCCCTGCTGCCCTCTGGGAAGAGGTTTCGCAGCATCCGCTGCAGGTCCACCAGGTTCTGCAACAACTTTTTCCCTGCTGTCATCAGACTGTTGAACACTAGAACTGTTGAGCTCTAAACTGAACTCTGCATCACACATTCACAGAACTGTACTTTATGACACTACGGACCTCTATCTTGCACTATCTCGCACTACCAACTTTACTGAACTTGTATAAACCCTTTAAATAGAAGTTTAATACATGGTTTAGCATTCCTCTGCACACTCTTGAATACTGTTATGCCTACTTGCACTATTGCATAATTATCACTGCTGCACTTTATACTTATATATATATATATATATATATATATATATATATATATATATATATATATATATATATATATATATATATATATATATATATATATATATATATATAGTATATGTATATATATTGTCATGTAACATGGGGGGTAAAGGTGGTGCAAATGGTAAAATATGGATTGTTCACAGGAATAAATTGGCAGAGCTGAAATTCCAAATTTGTCCAAAAGATGGCGCCAGACCAAAACATGAGACCAAAAAGGGGCCACAATAAGCTAAATTAGTTAAAATAGAAATAAAACAGGAACACGGTGTCGGATTGTGAGTCACGCATGGAAGCACAAATGTGATTTTTACTTTTTGATTTCTTTGCTTGGCTAAAAATGTATTCTGTAACAGCTTAAAGCAATATTGTTAGTCAATTTGATCAAGAGGCCCACCACTATGAGAATAGTGGCGTGACATAAATTGTTTGGAGAAGCACAAATGTGATTTTTACATTTTGATTTCTTTGCTTGGCTAAAAATGTATTCTGTAACAGCTTAAAGCAATATTGTTAGTCAATTTGGTCAAGAGGCCCGCCACTATGAGAATAGTGAAGTGACATAAATTGTTTAAAGAAATAGATTAAAGGTTTGGATTTTTTTCAGTGCGGCATAATGTTGTTCAGTGCGGGATGGTGTTGTTCAGTGCAGGATGGTGTTGTTCAGTGCGGCATGGTGTTTTTCAGTGCGGGATGGTGTCTTTCAGTGCGGCATGGTGTCGTTCAGTGCGGCATGGTGTCGTTCAGTGCGGCATGGTGTCGTTCAGTGCGGCATGGTGTTGTTCAGTGCGGCATGGTGTTGTTCATTGCGGGATGGTGTTGTTCAGTGCGGCATGGTGTTGTTCAGTGCGGCATGGTGTTGTTCAGTGCGGTATCGTGTTGTTCAGTGCAGTATCGTTGTGTTGTCCGTATTGTGTTGTGTTGTTAGTAATGTGTTGTGTTGTTAGTAATGTGTTGTGTTGTTAGTAATGTGTTGTGTTGTTTGTATTGTGTTGTGTTGTTCGTATTGTGTTGTGTTGTTCGTATTGTGTTGTGTTGTTCATATTGTGTTGTTCGTATTGTGTTGAGTTGTTCGTATTGTGTTGAGTTGTTCGTATTGTGTTGTGTTGTTCGTATTGTGTTGCCTTTAACACTTAGCCTCTAACACTTAGCCTCTAGCACCTAGAAGGTAAATAAATAGGAAGGAAGGACTCACCGGTGACGTCTTTGCCCACGTCCAAGCGTTGTACTTTGTATTTTCATCCTTCTGACATTGGAAAACATATAGCCAAGAAACACCGTGGAACCTAAACGAATGAAAGAAAACTATCATTTGGCCACAACCAACATTCACAGATACAACACAATGTGACGTGCGGTGGTAGAGGTTAAAGGTTGAGTGAAGGGCCCTCGTTTTAAACTACTTTAATACTAACTTAATATTTAATATTACTTAAAACTTAATATTAAACACTTAGCTTGTTATTATCTTCAAGGTAATCAGATTTGTTTATTATTCTAATGGCCTTTTCAAAACTATTCTGGATTACTACTTTGGATCTATTCTACATTACTTGGCAACAACATACTCTGTAACAGATTAGGCAGTATAATCACATATGTTAACTTGAGAGTGCCCACACTCAATCTATTTATCGTGATGTGTTAAATCAATTACTGTTAGACATTATTTGTCTGATAATCTACCAAATCTTTGAATTGAAGAATTTGTGATTTTTATTAATAGCTTGCTATTATGTTCAGGGTAATCAGACTTGTATATAATTCTAATGGCCTTCTTTTGAAAACTATTCTGAATTACAACTTTGGATCTTATATTACTTTGCAACAATATACTCGGTGACAGATTAGGCAGTATAATCACATATGTTAACTTCAGTGCCCACACTGTATTTATTTATGGTTATTTGTTAAATCAAGTACTGTTAGACATGAAATAGGAAGTGTTTAAGATAAATGTTATGGCTACTCACAATTGTAGCTCGCTCCTGGTCAATGATACGAGCCTCTTCTTGCAGTGGAAAACTTGCAGCCAACAAACACCGTGGAACCTAAAGGAATGAAATTAAACATTAACACTTCGCCTCGACCAATATTCACACGTACAACGCAACGCGGCTACACTTCTGCTAGGGTTAGCGCCTCGGCTACACGTTGCTATTACCGTGAACGCTAGCTACATCGACAACTTTAGTAAATCTACACAAACGTAAATCTCCTTAAACACAATGAGTGTTACTTACCGTGTACGCTCTAGACGGTCCAGTTGCAAGCAGAAAATAAAGATATTTCTGTTGATAATCGTCGTTGCTCAGTGGCTCACGGCCATCGCGCCAACAGATTTGAATTTTGGCGGAAGTTCCGCCAATTACGTCATATCCGCGGCACATGACTGCGAAGTAATACCCGCTTATCTGAAACGGCAGTTAAAAGTAGAGTTACATCAAGTTTTCTTGGAACCTAAACGAATGAAAGAAAACTATCATTTGGCCACAACCAACATTCACAGATACAACACAATGTGACGTGCGGGGTTGAGGTTAAAGGTTGAGTGAAGGGCCCTCGTTTTAAACTACTTTTTTGAAAAGGAGTGGGAACAAGTAAGACGTATTTAATTTATTTAATGGGAAGTAGTAAGACTTATTACATTTATTTAATCTACTTTTCTTCCCAGGCAAAATTTGATGTGCTGCAATTCCAAATTTCCAAAGTGAATGAAGGAATGAAGTCCTTTAAATTATGATTTTGTATAAATACTAGGCATAAACACAAAATCTACGGCACAAAATGGGCAGACTTTACTTGTTTGAAAAGGACTGGTTACAAGACATACTTTTTTTAATTTATTTAATGGGAAGAAGACTTATTTAGTTTAATTGATCTATTTTTGTTCCCTGGCAAAATTCGATTTGCTGCAATTCCAAATTTCCAAAGTGATTAGGCAGTATAATCACATATGTTAACTTCAGTGCCCACACTGTATTTATTTATGGTTATTTGTTAAATCAAGTACTGTTAGACATGAAATAGGAAGTGTTTAACATAAATGTTATGGCTACTCACCATTGTAGCTCGCTCCTGGTCAATGATACTTGTAGCTCGCTCCTGGTCAATGATACGAGCCTCTTCTTGCAGTGGAAAACCTACAGCCAACAAACACCGTGGAACCTAAAGGAAGGAAATTAAACATTAACATTTAGCCTGAACCAACATTCACAGATGTAACGCAACGCAAACTACACAAACGTAAATCTTTTTAAACCTAATGAGTTGTACTTACCGTGTACGCTCTAGACGGTCCACTTGCAAGCAGAAAATAAAGATATTTCTGTTGATAGTCGTCGTGTTTGTATCCGTTGTCTCGCTCAAGGCCATTGCGCCCACAGATTTGAATTTTGGCGACAGTTCAGCCTATTGACGTCATTTCCGCGGTGTAATACCCGCATATCTGAAACGGCAAAGTTAAGAGTAGAGTTAAATAAAGTTTTTAATCAACGCAATCATTTACAACCGTTGACCAGTCGAAATAATCGTCGAAATTCGACGTTCCCCCCAAACGCCACACTCACTCGCTTTTCAGGGCAACAAAAGTACTTATTTTTAAAAACGATGAGTTGTACTTACCGTGTACGCTCTGGACGGTCCAGTTGCAAGCAGAAAATAAAAATATTTCTCTCGTTAGTCGTATGTTACCATCCGCTGTGTCTTTGTCAACATCGCCATTTTCCTACTTCCTGTTGCGAGCCACGCCCACGGATTTAAATTCTGGCGGAAGAGCCCGCCCATTGGCGTCGTTTTCGTGTATAGCAAATCCGATTGGTTGGGAAGGGGGCGCGGTTATGCAGCCAAGGGGTCCTGTGATCGGTGGGATGTAAAGTAGGCGTCGACGTCACGTCCGCGTCACGTGACCACGACGCCACATACTCCTGTTGTTGTTGGCATCGTGGAAACGATCCTGAATTTTTCGACTGCGGTCTCGCTTCGCTACCCTGATGGCACGGTTCAAGTTGGCTCTCGCTGTCCTCAGTGTCTCCTTGTCGCCAGACTTGAAGGCAGAGTTCCGCGCTCGTAGCGTTTGACGTACCTCCTCAGTCATCCAGGGTCGTTGGTTGCCCCGGGTGATGATATTCTTAGTGGTGCTGACGTCCTCGGTGCATTTGTTGATGTAGGCTGACACAGTCATGGCGCTCGTAGCGTTTGACGTACCTCCTCAGTCATCCAGGGTCGTTGGTTGCCCCGGGTGATGATATTCTTAGTGGTGCTGACGTCCTCGCTGCATTTGTTGATGTAGGCTGATACAGTCATGGCACACGCATGTCAAATCTACATCGGGAAAACTGTGAGGGAGGGTGGGAGGGAGCCAGGCAGGCAGGCAGGCAGGGAGGCAGGCAGGGAGGCAGGCAGGCAGGCAGGCAGGGAGGCAGGCAGGCAGGCAGGCAGGGAGGCAGGCAGTGTCTGTCTGTTGAGGTTTTCACCTTGTTCTTCTCCTGCTGAAGTTCTAACTGGACGTCCATCAGTTTGGCTCTCAGCTCGTCATTGGCGGCCTGAAGGGCGCCCGTTCACTCCGCCTTGGCCCGCCCTGCCGGAGCTCGTTTGGACATCTCTTACTCGAGTCTCGCCCGGTCGTCAGTCAGAGATCACAACATTTGTACCTGGAGAGCACAAACGCAGCGCTGTTTTCCACTGGCTTCGGACTCAACTTCAATCGGCACCGTAACTTACAACATCATAAACATAGATCTAGCTTGACTTATTCATTGAATAAATGCATTTAGTTCTTCAAAACTGCATCACGCAACATAGCGTGACCGAGACGGCCGTTATCCACCTGCGTGAAGTTATTTGGTGAAATGAATGAGATGTTTATAACACCATCGTTCTGTCTCTATGTAGATGAAGGGAAATAATCGATTGCTGAAGGTCCAAAGGTGTTGTGATAAACAAATAAACATTTTAGTGATTAGTGACATATTTGTGATAAACATATTAGGCAGGATAATCACATATGTTAACTTGACTGCCCACACTGTATTTATTTATGGTTATTTGTTAAATCGAGTACTGTTAGACGTGAAATAGGAAGTGTTTCACATAAATGGACGACGAAAGGGGTGCTCACCATTATAGCTCCTGCTGGTCAATGATACGAGCCTCTTCTTGCAGTGGAAAACATACAGCCAACAAACACTGTGGAACCTAAAGGAATGAAATTAAACATTAACATTTAGCCTAAACCAACATTCACAAACGTAAATCTTTTTAAACACAATGAGTTGTACTTACCGTGTACGCTCTAGATGGTCCACTTGCAAGTAGAAAATAAAGATATTTCTGTTGATAATCGTCATGTTTGTATCCGTTGTCTCGCTCAAGGCCATTGCACCCACAGATTTGAATTTTGGCGAGAGTTCAGCCTATTGACGTCATTTCCGCGGTGTAATACCCGCATATCTGAAACGGCAAAGTTAAGAGTAGAGTTAAATAAAGTTTTTAATCAACGCAATAATTTACAACCGTTGACCAGTCGAAATAATTGTCAAAATTTGGCGTCTGTGGCTGGAAGCAGACGCCAAGTTCGACGTTCCTCCCAAACGCCACACTCCCTCGCTTTTCAAGGCTACACAAAAAAAAAACATATTTTCCAAAACAATGTGTTGTTATTACCTTGTCCGCTCTAGACGGTCAAGTTGCAAGCTGAAAAAAAATTATTTGTCTTGTTAGTTGTCGTGTTACTAACCGCTGTGTCTTGTTTGCCAGCATTGCCGCTTTCCTACTTCCTGTTGCAAGTCACGCCCACGGATTATAATTTTGCCGTGAGTTCCGCCTATTTACGTCATGTCCTCGTCACATGACTGCGACATAATATAATCTAAAACTGTTTGTGCGGTATTGTGTTGTTCTGTGCGGTATTGTGTTATTCTGTGTGGCGTCGTGTTGTTCTGTGCGGCGTTGTGTTGTTCAGTACGGCGTCGTGTTGTTCAGTGCGGCATGGTGTAGTTCAGTGCGGCATGGTGTTGTTCAGTGCGGCATGGTGTTGTTCAGTGCGGCAAGGTGTAGTTCAGTGCGGCATGGTGTTGTTCAGTGCGGCATGGTGTTGTTCAGTGTGGCATGGTGCTGTTCAGTGCGGCATTGTGTTGTTCAGTGCGGCATGTTGTTGTTCAGTGCGGCATGGTGTTGTTTAGTGCGGCATGGTGTTGTTCAGTGCGGCATGGTATTGTTCAGTGCGGCATGGTGTTGTTCAGTGCGGGATGGTGTTGTTCAGTGCGGGATGGTGTTGTTCAGTGCGGCATGGTGTTGTTCAGTGCGGGATGGTGTTGTTCAGTGCGGCATGGGTCAAATGTGACTTTTGGAAGGCTTTGCGCTGAAAGAAGCTTGTTGACGCTGTGCCTTTGGGCTCTTGCAGAATCTCACCAACGAGGAGCAGGTGGTCGTGATTCACGCCAGGACCCTTCTCACCCTAGCCGAGAAGGTAACGCGCACGTCCACGCACGCTCTCGCATTCTGCTTATGTGACAGCAGCCTTTCCTCAGTGGTTAGAATACATCAAAATGACCAAGTCAGCACTTCAACAGTAGATGTTGGACATTGAAAGTGAGAAGGTAGACAGACACGCGACATCAGCCAAGGGGAACTCCGGCAATGTGCCCCAACAATTCTGACTTTGAGCTGTGCTAGGATATGTTCTGTAAGCAGAAGGGCTACCTGGATGAAGAGTTGGACTTCAGGAAGCGTTCCATGGACCAGGCTCATAAGGTAAGCCGCCCTCAAATCTCCCGCCGGACCACTGATGGACGAGGATTGCGGCCCAGAGGATCCTGGAGCTGGAGGCCATGTTGTACGAGGCGCTACCGCAGCGGGACTGCCCCGCCACGGACGGCGAAAAAGCCAGCCACGCTGGCGTGAATGACGTGCTGACGGCGGATCAGAGAGAAGAGCTTAGGAGCGCCGTGGACCAATGGAAGCGAGCCCTGATGTGCGAGTTGATGGAGCGCGACGCTTGCATCCTCCAAGAGAGAATGGATCTGCTGCACAGCGCGCAACAGGTAAGGGCCCAAAGCCAGCCCGGCACTTACTTGCACGCTTACTGGCTTTTGAAGGCCACTTTCCATTTGTCCGTCCTAGAGGAACAAAGAGCTGAAAGAATTCATCGAAGCTCAGAAGAGACAAATCAAACAATTGGAGGAGAAGTTTCTGTTTCTCTTTCTATTCTTCTCCTTGGCCTTCATTCTGTGGCCCTAACACCAGCTGGTGAGTGAGCTCCAGCGGCACCGCACTCGACACCTCCGATACACTGCCAGCCACTCAGACGTTGGCAGACGCTCCGATGCCGACGTATACCCCCCGCCACGGTGACAGAGGCACCGCGTCACACCGGCGCTCATCCAATCAGAAGGCAGGAAAGGCAAATTCGCATGCAGGGCACTCTTGAACCAGAAGAGAGCGCCACGAAAAACGGTTGTTGCCCCAAACGCGCACTAAAAAGGGTCAGAATAACAAGAGTCCCACCGGCCAGCCGGGGCCACCCGTCCATCCATTTCTTCAGTGGGGGGGAAAATTGGAGTCACCGGTGAGTACATTTTGCATTTAGCTCTGCTTTTCTGCTTCTGTCTTCAAGTGTGTGGCATCCTGCGACCAAAGATTCAGCCAACCCAAAAGCGGTTGACCTCAACGTCCCACCACCATGCCGACCAGAGCAGGTGACGTGATGCTTTGGACATCCTTCCGTCTCAGATGCCCAAAAGTACTCTTTGCCACATCTGCGGCAATACGGTGTCTTTTCAAAGGTGCAAATCAATCCAGCGTGGGCGGAACACGCACATCTTCGTTTTTTCCCGCTTTGTTTGTGTGACAGCTGTTGTGAAAATTTTATACAAATAAAGTTGTATAGTACAGGTTTGGCCAATTCCTGAACCGCATGCGGCTCTTTGCTTGGGTTCATGCGGCCCTTTTATGTTCATATCAACATTTGTGTGTGTGGGGGGGGGGGGGCGGTTGTGCCTGTTGGCTTCACTTGAGTTCAATTTGGTATTTTGGTCTAAAGCGCATGTGGTGAAATTCCACAAAGTAGGATGGGCAAACACATTCCAGTAAACTATTAGTGTCAATTGGGCTCTCGAAATGGCAGGGAAAAGATGCACAGCAAAACGGAAATATGTAGATGAACACAGGACGTTTTTATCAGAGTGGGAAAGTTTCTATTTTTTGTTGAACGTGATGGCAAACCATTCTGCCTGATATGTCAGACCTCAGCGCATTTCAAAGATTCAAATCTTCAGCGCCATGCACTTCAGCTCACTCCATTGATCAGGCGTCGAACCCGCAACATCATGCTTAAGAGGTGGACATGCTAACCAGTGTGCCATTATGTCAACGCATAATAACTAAGTCTACTGATCAAAACAGCGGTTACTATATGACGTCGCTACGTCGTGGTCAAGTGACGCAGACAAGACATCAATGGACGGACCTTCCTCCGAAATTAGAATCAGTAGGCAGAGTTAACTTGTTTAAAAGGGAGTGGGCAGAAGAAATATTTAATTTATTTAAATCTATTTTGAGTGCACACCATTATGCCAATGCATAACAACTGTAAATCTACTAAACAAAACAGTGGTTGCTATATGACATCTGCCACGTTGTGGTCACGTGACAGACGTGACGTCGATGGGCGAAACTTCCGCCGGAATTCAAATCCGCGGGGAGAGTTAACTTGTTTAAAAGGGAGTGGGCAGAAGAATTATTTAATTTATTCAAATCCATTTGGAGTGTGCGCCATTATGTCAATGCATAACAACTGTAAGTCTACTAAACAAAACAGCGGTTACTATATGACGTCTGCCACGTCGTGGTCACGTGACGCGGACGTGACGTCGACGCCTACTTTACATCCCACCGATCACAGGACCCCTTGGCTGCATAACCGCGCCCCCTTCCCAACCAATCGGATTTGCTATACGCGAAAACGACGCCAATGGGCGGGCTCTTCCGCCAGAATTTAAATCCGTGGGCGTGGCTCGCAACAGGAAGTAGGAAAATGGCGATGTTGACAAAGACACAGCGGATGGTAACATACGACTAACGAGAGAAATATTTTTATTTTCTGCTTGCAACTGGACCGTCCAGAGCGTACACGGTAAGTACAACTCATCGTTTTTAAAAATAAGTACTTTTGTTGCCCTGAAAAGCGAGTGAGTGTGGCGTTTGGGGGGAACGTCGAATTTCGACGATTATTTCGACTGGTCAACGGTTGTAAATGATTGCGTTGATTAAAAACTTTATTTAACTCTACTCTTAACTTTGCCGTTTCAGATATGCGGGTATTACACCGCGGAAATGACGTCAATAGGCTGAACTGTCGCCAAAATTCAAATCTGTGGGCGCAATGGCCTCGAGCGAGACAACGGATACAAACACGACGACTATCAACAGAAATATCTTTATTTTCTGCTTGCAAGTGGACCGTCTAGAGCGTACACGGTAAGTACAACTCATTAGGTTTAAAAAGATTTACGTTTGTGTAGTTTGCGTTGCGTTACATCTGTGAATGTTGGTTGAGGCTAAATAATGTTTAATTTCCTTCCTTTAGGTTCCACGGTGTTTGTTGGCTGTAAGTTTTCTACTGCAAGAAGAGGCTCGTATCATTGACCAGGAGCGAGCTACAAGTATCATTGACCAGGAGCGAGCTACAATGGTGAGTAGCCATAACATTTATGTTAAACACTTCCTATTTCATGTCTAACAGTACTTGATTTAACAAATAACCATAAATAAATACAGTGTGGGCACTGAAGTTAACATATGTGATTATACTGCCTAATCCGTCACCGAGTATATTGTTGCAAAGTAATATAAGATCCAAAGTTGTAATTCAGAATAGTTTTCAAAAGAAGGCCATTAGAATTATATACAAGTCTGATTACCCTGAACAAAATAACAAGCTATTAATTAAATCACAAATTCTTCAATTCAAAGATTTGGTAGATTATCAGACAAATAATGTCTAACAGTAATTGATTTAACACATCACGATAAGTAGATTGAGTGTGGGCACTCTCAAGTTAACATATGTGATTATACTGCCTAATCTGTTACAGAGTATGTTGTTGCCAAGTAATGTAGAATAGATCCAAAGTAGTAATCCAGAATAGTTTTGAAAAGGCCATTAGAATAATAAACAAATCTGATTACCTTGAACATAGTAACAAGCTAAGTGTTTAATATGTCCTATGAAGTCAAAATTGGGCACCATCATGTGGTGAAATTTGGAATTGCATCACATCCAATTTTGCTTGGGAACAAACAGATTAAATAAATCTTAGTTTTGAATAAGCCACTCCTTCTCAAACAAGTAAACTCTGGCCATTTTGCGCAGTAGATGTTCTGTTAATATCTAGTATTTATACAAAGTCATAATTTAAATTGCTTTCAACCTTCATTCATCGGTTCAACCAACATTACTCGCTCTTATTACCAATTTGTATTGATTTGACTAAGCGTTTAATACTTCCTATCAGGTCTCAAGTCAAGATTTGGCAAAATACAATTTCAGCAAATCCAATTTTGCCAGGGAACAAAAATAGATGAAATAAACTAAATAAGTCTTCTTCCCATTAAATAAATCAGAAAAGTTTGTCTTGTAACCAGTCCTCTTCAAACAAGTAAAGTCTGCCCATTTTGTGCCGTAGATTTTGTGTCTATGCCTAGTATTTATACAAAATCATAATTTAAACGACTTCTTTCCTTCATTCACTTTGGAAATTTGGAATTGCAGCAAATCGAATTTTGCCAGGGAACAAAAATAGATCAATTAAACTAAATAAGTCTTCTTCCCATTAAATAAATTAAAAAAGTATGTCTTGTAACCAGTCCTTTTCAAACAAGTAAAGTCTGCCCATTTTGTGCCGTAGATTTTGTGTTTATGCCTAGTATTTATACAAAATCATAATTTAAAGGATTTCATTCCTTCATTCACTTTGGAAATTTGGAATTGCAGCACATCAAATTTTGCCTGGGAAGAAAAGTAGATTAAATAAATTTAATAAGTCTTACTACTTCCCATTAAATAAATTAAATACGTCTTACTTGTTCCCACTCCTTTTCAAAAAGTAGTTTAAAACGAGGGCCCTTCACTCAACCTTTAACCTCAACCCCGCACGTCACATTGTGTTGTATCTGTGAATGTTGGTTGTGGCCAAATGATAGTTTTCTTTCATTCGTTTAGGTTCCACGGTGTTTGTCGGCTATGTGTTTTCCACTGTCAGAAGGATGAAAATACAAAGTACAACGCTTGGACGTGGGCGAAGACGTCACCGGTGAGTCCTTCCTTCCTATTTATTTACCTTCTAGGTGTTAGAGGCTAAGTGTTAGAGGCTAAGTGTTAGATGCTAAGTGTTAGAGGCTAAGTGTTAGTAAAGGCAACACAATACGAACAACACAACACAATACGAATAACTCAACACAATACGAACAACACAATACGAACAACACAATACGAACAACACAACACAATACGAACAACACAACACAATATGAACAACACAATACGACCAACACAACGATACTGCACTGAACAACACGATACCGCACTGAACAACACGATACCTCACTGAACAACACCATGCCGCACTGAACAACACCATGCCGCACTGAACAACACCATGCCGCACTGAACACCATGCCACACTGAACAACACCATCCCACACTGAACAACACCATGCCGCACTGAACAACACCATGCCGCAACAGGAGGAGGACAGGAGACCAGACAATTAGATATTAATTTTTGATTTAAAATAAAAAAGGGAAATTTTAATTGAGGAGAAAATTTTGCGTAGGGAGGGTTCTTTTTACAATTTAATATTGTATGTTTTATGTGTGTGTTGTGGGATGACAGTTTGTCTGTAATGCTGTATGAATGTCAAGTCTGTACTTGGGATGGGGTTTGTGTATTGTGAATGGTTAACATGATTCAAGGTTGGGGTGATGTGATCACAGCAGAGGATAACATTCCTCTCACCTGAAAAATATAGAGATACTACAGATTTGAAAAAGCAAGATTGATCAGGGCTCATTTTGGACTAAATATGGGTTTAGGATGACTCTGGGGCACCATTGACAACAAAAGACTTCAATGGAGAAGGCCCATTTCAAGATTGTGACCAGACGTGACTATACCAGCATTGACAGTCAAGACTCTGAGCCAAGACAGTGTATGACAACAACTCTGGACTTGCCTGACAGTGTGACGAAATGTATGTGACGGAATTTGTGATGACTTGCTTTGTTTTGATGTTTTACCTAATTGTATTGCAGCCTCTAACAGCAACCCAGGGAGCAGATTGTGCTTTATTTGTTAAACTTGCTTTACTTTGCAGGTTGTCAACTACAGTCTTGGAGAATTTTGTGTCATGTCTGTGAACATGCATTAACAACTAACCCCTTACTTTTCATAAGGAGTTTGTAAATGTGATCGGTTTCATGACAGGCTCAGCAGGCTCCAATTTTCTATTTCATGTGTTTGACATGCGCCCGTGTGTGGATTATTATTTTTATCATTATGAATTTTATTTGTTGGTATTATGGATGTTTATTGTACGGAGAGCTGCATGCACAGCTACAGGTGGGTGGTGGCTTTTGTTCATACAGCCATGTGAGATGCTGCCAGTCGAGTTTCAGGGACTGAGAATTGGTGATTCCAGGCTAGGATGGCATCTGGAGGTACACCGAAGTCCAGCTGGCGATGGGTATGTCACCATGGACATTGTTATTTTTACTTTATAACCATTGTGACACATTTTTTAGAATGTGTCAAAAGGGGGAGGTAGAAAAAAAAAACAAAAAAACAAAAAAAAAACAAAGGGGGGAATTGTGAGATTTTAAGTGTTTTCAGATTTGATGTTTTTTAAGTCTTCAACATGCTGGACGGAGGAGAAGAAGCAGCTCGGCAGAAATGAAGTGAATGGGAGACAACATCATGAGATGGAGCCAAAGCCTGGTAACAAGTGTGAAGAGTTTCAAAATAGCTTATAATAAACTGTAGACCTTCACAAGATAGGATCAAATAGGTGGGAGAGTATTAAATGTAAAAAATTAGAACAAGAACATACAGACTCCAAACAAATTGGGAACAGGTGGATTATGAATGTTAAATATAACACATTATTCACGTGATTCATTTGCAGGATAAACAATGGAAGGGATTGATAAACTGAACAAATTTAAGATGATTGCGGAAGTATTACGTCGGAAACAAATAGATTCGACAAGTTTTTTCCCTATAAAATGGTGCCGTTTGGGTTTGAAGTACATAGTCGCTTCAAAGGAGGAAAAGCATGATTTAAGATACGTGATTAATCAATGAGAAGGCTATCCCTTGTACCAGAGGGGTCAAACTCATTTATTCACGGGCCGCAGTGTAGTCATAGCTTCTTTCAGAGGACCGGTATGACTGTCATACCCAAATAAATGTGTGAGCACCTCATATTATATAGAGTAAAAGCTACAAAACAAACTGACAAGTAACTCGCTTTCAAATCAGACAAAAACTGGTCTAATATTTAAAGATAAAATATTATTAAAAGTGAAGACAATTTGCAATTCAAGTAATGACACATGAATAAAAAGCACAATTTGTCTTCGCGGGCCGCATAAAATCATGTGGCGGGCTGCATCTGGCCCCCAGGCCTTGAGTTTGACACCTGTGCCCTATACAAAGGTAAAATAGGATGAGAATTTGATAAAACAGATATGGACATCATCATATTCCATTAGAGTTTAAATTGCTTGCAATACAATTACAAATTAGTTAACACCTGTGTGATTGATTGATTGATTGATTGGTTGAATGATTGATTGATTGGTTGGTTGGTTGTTTGATTCATTGAGTGATTCATTGAGTGACTGACTGAAGGGCTGAGTGACCGAATTGGCAATCGTTCGATGTCTGTCTGTCCATTTGTATGTACTATATATGTATGTATGTATGTATTTCGTTATTTGTTTTGCGTATGTATTTCGTTATTTGTTTATGTATTTCTCGTTCGCATTTTCTTTCTTATCTTCCACTTCTTTCGGCTGCTCCTGTTAGGGGCCGCGAATGCAGAGCGATCGTTTCCATATCTTTCTGTGCCACCAACCATCTGCATGTCCTATCTTTGTCTCTGCCACACTCTCCATTATTTTGGCCAGTAGATTTCCAAGCCTCGCTTCTAACATTCTTTCCGATAACTTCATGCTTTGCTTAATCAACATAACAACACCTCTGTATGTCACGTGCTGGTGCCACCTGCGGCGGGACCACGCCCCCCCCTGTCAGTGGAATCACCGTCACCTGCCACGGGTTCATGGACAGCGCTATATCAGCGCCGCAAGCGCAGAACCTAGTGCCAGTCTGTCCCTTGATGCTGCTTCGCTCATCAGTCCCGGAAAAACTTGACTCGCGTGACTATTCGAAACCCCCGCAGAACCGTTTGTCCTCTCCAGCCCGATCGCCGCTCCAGCGCCGGCTGTTCCCATCATCCCCTTCCAATAAAGTCCGTCGTCACGCACTTGGCTGTACTGTCCGATCCTTAACAGTACAGACTGGCCAACGCTATGCAGTCAGCGAACGACGAGACGGCATTGAGCCGACTGGAGCGAGCCGAGACCGCCATCAGCAGCCTGTCCGCCGACATCCGGAACCTGATCGAGGTTGGTCAGCAACAACAGCTGCAGTAGCAGGAGATGGTCCAAGCCCTCCAGAGACTGTCGGTGGCTGCGTCCCCGGCTGTCACGGCACCCCAGCACCGCCCGTCTGCCGAGGCCAGGAGGCTCGCGGACGTCCCGGAGCCCCGCCTCGGCAACATCGAAAAGTTCAACGGCGATCCCAAGTACGTGAGGGCGTTTGTGACCAACTGTCGCATAATGTTCAGCCTCCAGCCCGTCACGTTTGCGTCAGAATCAGCCAAGGTCGGGTTCGTCCTAACCCACCTCACGGGCGAGGCGCGGCTATGGGGTTTGGCAGAGTATGAAAGGATGGCCCCGGCATGCGATTCCTTCGACGCCTTCGCAGAGGAATTGCTCTGCCTGTTCGACCTGGGATCCGCCGCCAAAGACGCCGCAGAGGAACTGGCGACGCTGCGTCAAGGTAGCCGATCGGTCGCGGAGTACGCCCTTAAGTTCCAGACGTTGGCCGGCAGCAGCGGATGGAACGCGCCAGCGCTCGTTAGCACATTCCTAAACGGCCTCGCCGAGTATATGAAAGACGAACTGGTGTCTTACGATCGCCCGCGAACCCTGAAGGGCGCGATGGACTTGGCGGCCCGAGTAGACCGGCGGATCCGGACGCGGCGGCGCGATCGGGAGAGGAGGTCCCCGCGGAATCCGCGTGGCCACATTCCTCCGTCTGCTGGGGACCCGTCACCCACACCACCCGCCGAGCCCATGGATCTGGGAGGGGCTCGGGTTCCCTCGGAGGAGCACCGTCGATGCCTCTCGCTGGGCTTGTGTTTTTACTGTGGGGAGGGGGGCCATCGGGTGGCGGGGTGCCCGTTAAAAGGCCGGAGCTCATGCGGCGTCGGGGGGATCCGCGTGAGCTCGACCAGCACCGGCTCTCCCAGTCCCAGCACGCTCACGCTACAGGCACGTGTCCAGCTTGCGGCGGGCGACCAGAACGTGGCGGCCTTGGTGGATTCCGGCGCGGAGGGGAACATCATGGACATTAGCCTGGCGCGTCAGTGGGGTGTCGGCTTCCTCCCGCTGAGCCCGTCCATTCCCGCGCGTACCATTGATGGCCGTCTGATTGGCGAGGTGGCTTTCGTGACGGAACCGGTTAAGGTAATGCTCTCCGGCAATCACCACGAGACCATCCAGTTTTTTCTTCTTTCCCTCCCAGGACAGCAGCTCATCCTGGGGCACCCTTGGTTGCGGCAGCACAACCCGGTGCTGGACTGGGAGGTGGGGGTGGTACGGCAGTGGAGCGAACGCTGCCATCGAGTGTGCCTGAAGGCGGCCACCAGCCCACTCGGCAGAGCCCCGCCCAGGTACAGTCCCGACATCTCCAATGTCCCAGCAGTTTATCACGAACTCGAGGAGGTTTTTAGTAAAGCCAGGGCCGCTTCTCTTCCTCCACACCGGTCCTACGATTGCGCCATCGACCTGTTGCCCGGCACCTTCCCTCCCAAGGGACGCGTCTACTCCCTGTCCGCTCCTGAGCGCCGGGCTATGGAGGAATACATCCGGGATTCCCTGGCAGCCGGTATCATACGGCCGTCCTCTTCACCTGCGGGAGCGGGGTTTTTCTTCGTGAAGAAGAAGGAGGGCACGCTCCGCCCGTGTATCGACTACCGGGGAATAAACGAGATCACCGTAAAGAACCGATGCCCTCTGCCTCTTCTTTCTTCCGCCTTTGAGAGCCTTCAGGGTGCCACCATCTTCACAAAGCTGGATCTTCGCAACGCCTACCACCTGATCCGCATCCGGGAGGGAGACGAGTGGAAGACGGCTTTCAACACCCCGAGCGGACACTACGAGTACTTGGTGGTTCCGTTTGGGCTCACCAACGCCCCAGCAGTTTTCCAGTCCCTGATAAACGACGTGTTACGAGACATGCTGGACAAATTTGTGTTCGTTTATTTGGACGACATCCTCATCTTCTCCCGCTCGCTTCCTGAGCACATCAAGCATGTTCGGGCGGTGCTGCGACGCCTCCTAGAGAATTCGCTCTACGTAAAGGCAGAGAAGTGCGAGTTCCACGCCTCCTCTGTCAAATTCCTCGGCTACGTGGTGCGTGAGGGATCCATCGAAATGGACCCTGGGAAGGTGGAGGCGGTCACGTTATGGCCTGTTCCCGAGACACGCAAGCGGCTGCAACAATTCTTAGGTTTCGCAAACTTTTATCGACGTTTTATCCGTGGATACAGCACGGTGGCCGCGCCACTCACCGCCCTTACCAGCCCCGCCTCTCCATACAAATGGACAGAACGGGCGGAACAGGCATTTCAGGAGCTTAAGAGGAGGTTCACATCCGCTCCCATCCTCAGAGTTCCCGATCCCGACAGACAGTTCGTGGTCGAAGTGGACGCCTCGGACGTGGGTGTCGGGGCGGTGTTGTCTCAACGTAGCCGCCAAGATGATCGTCTCCATCCGTGCGCCTTCTTTTCTCGCCGTTTGTCAGCCTCAGAAAGGAACTATGACATCGGTAATCGGGAGCTCCTCGCCGTCAAGTTGGCTTTGGAGGAGTGGCGACATTGGCTGGAGGGTGCCACCACTCCGTTCATTGTCTGGACCGACCACCGCAACTTGGAGTATCTGAGATCGGCCAAGAGACTGAACGTGAGACAAGCACGGTGGGCTCTGTTCTTTGACCGGTTTGAGTTCTCTCTTTCCTACAGACCGGGTTCCCGTAACGCGAAGGCGGACGCCCTGTCGCGTTTGTTTCCTGGTGGGGAGGAGGGACAGGGTCCGTCTCCCACTATCCTCCCGAGCTCGGTTCGGGTGGCGGCTCTCACATGGGAGATCGAACGCCAAGTGGAAGCCGCATCACGCGATCAACCCGGCCCCAGCAACTGCCCGGAGGGTCGCCTGTTCGTCCCTGAAGGCCTGCGATCGGCCGTGCTGCAATGGGCGCACGACTCACGCCTGGCCTGTCATCCCGGCGCTGCACGCACGAGGTACGTGGTGGCACAGCGTTTCTGGTGGCCCACCTGGCAAGTGGACACCAGCGATTAAATCAGAGCCTGCTCAATCTGTAACCGCTACAAGACGTCTACTCATCCTCCGGCCGGGCTGCTTCAACCCTTGCCGGTTCCCCAGCGTCCCTGGTCTCACCTGTCAATTGACCTTGTCACAGGCCTCCCCCCCTCAGAGGGAAACACGGTGGTCCTCACGGTGGTAGACCGTTTTAGCAAGATGACGCATTTCATCCCTCTGCCTAAGCTCCCATCTGCGAAGCATACGGCGTCCATCATGGTGCGGGAGGTGTTTCGTCACCACGGTCTTCCACAAGACATCGTGTCAGACCGAGGACCTCAATTTGCGTCCACCTTCTGGATGGAGTTCTGCCGACTCCTCGGCGCCACGGCCAGCCTCTCCTCGGGGTTTCACCCTCAGTCCAACGGTCAAGCGGAGCGCCTGAACCAGGAACTGGCCAGGGCTCTCCGATGCATGGCCGCCGGGGACCAGCGCGGGTGGGTTCAACAGCTTCCCTGGGTAGAGTATGCTCACAATTCCCTTCCCAGCTCGGCCACGGGATTTTCGCCTTTCCACTGCGTCTTCGGGTACCAGCCACCCTTGTTCGCCCACCAGGAGCGTGATGCGGCGTGCCCGTCGGCCCAGGCTTGTGTCCGCCGTTGTCATCGTGCCTGGGCGAGGGGCCGGGTCACTCTTCTCCGCTCTGTTTCAGGCTACGCCCGCCAGGCGAACAAGCACCGGACGCCGGCTCCGGAGTACAGAGTGGGGCAGCGTGTGTTGTTGGACCGTTCCCTATCCAGAAGGTGATTGGCCCGGCCGCAGTCCGTCTGCTCCTTCCAGACTCCATGAAGGTTCATCCCACGTTCCACGTGTCCCGTGTGCGGCCCATCCATGAGAGCGCGTTGGCGCCGGCGCCCGTTCCGCCGCCCCAGCTCGTCGATGGGGGCCCGGCTTACGCTGTCCGCTCCCTGCTCCGATTGCGGCGGCGTGGTCGGGGCCTACAATATCTCGTGGACTGGGAGGGTTATGACGCGCACCGCTCCTGGGTTCCGAGCCGCTGGATACTCGACCGTTCGCTCATCACGGAGTTCCATCGCTGTCATCCGGACCAACCGGGTCCTCGGCGCGGGCGCCCGAGGAGGGACGAGGGGACCAGGGGTGAGGGTCCGGGGGGGTCTTGCCCACCGGTACCGGGGTCTTCTGCCCCCGCGCCCGTCAAGCCTGCGTCTGGCGAGGTGTCGGAAGTTTCAGCGGTGTGCTGACCCCTCCACCTGGCCGCCCGGGGTATTGCCTTCCTTTTTTTTTTTTGTTGTTTTGTTGTTTTCGGTTCCTGGGGACGTCGGGAGCCGTCCCTTGTGGGGGGGGTTCTGTCACGTGCTGGTGCCACCTGCGACGGGACCACGCCCCCCCTGTCAGTGGAATCACCGTCACCTGCCACGGGTTCATGGACAGCCCTATATCAGCGCCGCAAGCGCAGAACCGAGTGCCAGTCTGTCCCTTGATGCTGCTTCGCTCATCAGTCCCGGAGAAACTTGACTCGCTTGACTATTCGAAACCCCCGCAGAACCGTTTGTCCTATCCAGCCCGATCGCCGCTCCAGCGCCGGCTGTTCCCATCATCCCCTTCCAATAAAGTCCGTCGTCACGCACTTGGCTGTACTGTCCGATCCTTAACACTTGAAGTCACATCTCAATGTAATTTGGCTAATATTGGGGTAATGTGATCAAATTTTCTTGACCGTGAGAGCAGCCTCGCAGCGGCATTTTGCACTAACTGTAGACTTTTGATACTGGACTTAGGAAGACCAGAGAATAATACACTATAGTAGTCCAGGCGCGACGTGACGAACGCATGTACAATAGTTTCCGCATCCTTGGTCGAGAGAATCGGACGAACCTTAGCGATATTACGAAGGTGAAAAAACGCAATCCTGGTTATATTCTTAATGTGTTTTTGAAAGGAGAGCGTTTGGTCAAATATTACCCCGAGATTAGTTACAGTATCACTCTGAGTGATAGTACGGTTATCTATAGTTATAGTGGTTTCCTTAAATAAGTGTTGATAACGAGTAGGACCAATTATCAACATCTCAGTTTTATCTGGGTTAAGACGAAGGAAATTGAGAGACATCCATTGCTTGATCTCCGCAAGGCACGCCTCGAGATTACAACAGTCCCGCGAATCTGTCATCGATAACTATATAACTGGGTGTTGTCCGCGTAGCATTGAAAACTAATATTATATTTACGTATTATGTCCCCAAGCGGAATCATATAAATATTAAATAAGATCGGTCCGAGTACCGATCCCTGTGGGACACCACACGTAACATTATAGAGCTTAGAGGACGTATTGCCATGGACCACACGGTGCGTCCTGTCTGATAGATAGGAATTGAACCAACTGAGTGCTGACCCTGAGATACCAACACAACTTTTAAGACGCCCTAATAAAATATCGAAGTCTACAGTGTCAAAGGCAGCACTAAGATCGAGTAGTAACAATACAGACAACGTATTTAAATCCATAGCTATGAGGAGATCATTAGTCACTTTAGCAAGTGCTGTCTCTGTGGAATGATTAGCTCTAAAACCAGACTGAAAAGCGTCATATCGATTATTAGCGATCATGTACTCAATAAGCTGCTGCGCTACTACTTTTTCAACAAGTTTTGCTATGAATGGGAGGTTTGAAACTGGCCTATAGTTACTGAGACAGTCCGGTGGCGGTGACCAGTGAAGCTTTGGCGGGGAATTACCTCCCTCTGGCGGACACGGTGAAAAATTACACCACCTCTCGCACTCAGCGCATATGTGCACTGATAACACCAAACTGCAGTTGGCAAGCAGCAAAACGCGGAATAGATTCTAATCCTGCTCTGTCTTCTCTGTTTGTGCGTCATTTTTTGTGAGCGCTGTCTGCTCAATGTCGTCTGTTTGAGATTGTCTGCGCGTGCAGAGACGTGTGGGATCCCATGTGTGTGTGAGTGTTCCCATGGGTGTGTGTGTGTGAGCGTGTGTGTGTGCGCGTGTGCGTGGTCGAGAGTACGAGTGTGTGGGTGTGCTCCTGAGTGCGCACTGTCAAACGCACCTCTCGGATTAAGGTGCCCCCGGCTTCCCAGTAACGGGTTTGTTTTAGCCGGGTTCGGAGATTCGTCCGTAATCTAACCACCCGAGTTAAATTAACTCCTCCGGAATCAATCTAATTTCTGTACGACGCCAATCCCTCTCAAGTCACCCGAAGCGCGTGCCGAGTAACTCAATTCGAGGCAGGACTTCGAAGTGACCGCATCGTATTGATGGCTCCCCGCTAATGTTTGAAGTTCTTATTCGTTACGGATATTTTTTAGATGTCTTTGTTAAGACCTCAGGGATTCGTTTGTATAGCGCACCCAAGCACTAGTTTTGCCGAAGTAAATGTTAATATGGGTCCGTTCCACTTGGTCGCTCATGCAGCGAGCCGACCAACTTTTTTATTCGAAAGAGAATCGAATTAATAAAAGTGTGACAATAATAGCATTTAAGAAGAAAATTAATGCACCCTATGTGATTAATTCTAACTTCGTATACGTAGATCTAGCACTTGACCGTCGGAGTTCTTCACCCCACTTAATTGCTTCGAAGAGAATAGCGACTTTCTTAAACCGAATAAAAATGTCGTGCTGTCTTTAGATTTGCCCAATAATTAATTTGGAAGGCAAGTCTATTTTTTGATCGTGTCCTATTTAACTTTTGACGCGGCCCGACAAAAAGGGGAACTGGGCCGCGCCCGACGGACAATCGAAATACTTTTATCCTCCACCAACTTCACTGATTTATTTTAATCATCGTCGTTATGTTATTTAAAGGAAGTAAATTCTCAACCGAATTCACTTTCAACGAACTCAACTCTTCCGTTAAATATTTACGAAAGTTATTTAATTCTCTAACTTGCTCAGAGTTACTTTTTACGCGGCCCGTCAAAAAGGGGAACTGGGCCGCGCCCGACGGACAATCGAAATACTTTTATCCTCCACCAACTTCAGTGATTTATTTTAATCATCGTCGTTATGTTATTTAAAGGAAGTAAATTCTCAACCGAATTCACTTTCAACGAACTCAACTCTTCCGTTAAATATTTACGAAAGTTATTTAATTCTCTAACTTGCTCAGAGTTACTTTTTACGCGGCCCGTCAAAAAGGGGAACTGGGCCGCGCCCGACGGACAATCGAAATACTTTTATCCTCCACCAACTTCACTGATTTATTTTAATCATCGTCGTTATGTTATTTAAAGGAAGTAAATTCTCAACCGAATTCACTTTCAACGAACTCAACTCTTCCGTTAAATATTTACGAAAGTTATTTAATTCTCTAACTTGCTCAGAGTTACTTTTTACGCGGCCCGTCAAAAAGGGGAACTGGGCCGCGCCCGACGGACAATCGAAATACTTTTATCCTCCACCAACTTCACTGATTTATTTTAATCATCGTCGTTATGTTATTTAAAGGAAGTAAATTCTCAACCGAATTCACTTTCAACGAACTCAACTCTTCCGTTAAATATTTACGAAAGTTATTTAATTCTCTAACTTGCTCAGAGTTACTTTTTACGCGGCCCGTCAAAAAGGGGAAGCGGGCCTGAGCCTTTCAAATAGTTAAATAACTTTCCGTTCTACACAAAATAATAATCCGATTTAAACACTTCCGTTAATTTATTTTATTTAAATCGGCCCCAAACCATCGGTTGCATATTTAGCACAAATCCGCGCACAACGAAGTAAGTGATATACAAAACACATTTATTGAAGAAACATGGAATAGAATTACAAATCTCAATTACCCCAGAAACTGAACAATTTCACTCACTGATACCCGTGTTAATAAAATCATTCAATCCCAGAACAATTCGATTGCAAAACACAGTTCATAAAAAAGGGAAGAGGTAATTACCAGCTGCGTGCTATTTTTGGTGAAAGCAAAGTCGAGTGATCAGTTCGATCTTGCTTCTAAAATCCAAATTAAAGAAACAGGCTGGCCACGAGGAATCCGGCGGCCCGATGACTATTCCCCCCTCTCGCTAAAATACATAAAAAATACAAATCCCTCTCACCTATTCCTCCTATAAAGTTGTCCAGTCCAATTTTTGGGAGTAAATCCAAGTTAATTTCAGTCCAGCGATCCTGCGTCTCACACAAAGATCTTCGGGACTTTGGAAAAAATCTTGAAACTCCTCCGGGCCTCTTCACGTATAAGCGCTCTTTTGGGGGGAAAAAGCCCTGAAGCTACTCCTGCAGGACCTTTTATAGACCTCTCCGTCCCCCCCCTCCCCTTTCTTTTCTCCTGTACTTTCCCTATAGGGTAAGACTGCCCAGTTTTCCCACGCCTATAGAAGGGACTGGCCAGCTTTCTCACGCCTATAGAGGGAACTGGCCAGTTTTCCCACGCCCATAGAGGGAACTGGCCAGCCTCCCCACGCTTTGTTATCTGTGGCCTTCAGCAGCTGTTTCCGCCCTGACCACGCAGTACTTTCCACCAAATGCACAGCTAGTGGTAAAACCTTTCACTTCCCCTTTTCACCCTTGACCTACTTTCTGTTACATGAATTGATCGAATTGACAAATAATATTGCTTAAAGCGGTTACAGAATACATTTTTAGCCAAGCAAAGAAATCAAAAAATAAAAATCACATAATAAAAATCTCATTTGTGCTTCTCCAAACAATTTATGTCACGCCACTATTCTCATAGTGACGGGTCTTTTGATCGAAATGACAAATAATATTGCTTAAAGCGGTTACAGAATACATTTTTAGCCAAGCAAAAAAATCAAAAAATAAAAATCACATAATAAAAATTTCATTTGTGCCTCCATGCGTGACTTACACTCTGACACCGTGTTCCTCTTTTCGATTTTAACTGGTTTAGCTTATTCTGGCCCCTCTTTTGGTCTCACGTTTTGGTCTGGCGCCATCTTTTGGACAAATTTGGAATTTCAGCTCTGCCAATTTATTCCTGTGACCAATCCATATTCTACCATTGGCACCATCTCTACCCCCATGTTACATGACACCACCTCCTTGGATTGAAAAACAGGTATAAATTTTCTCTGCTCACTCCCCCCCCCCCGTTACGAGCTAAGCAGTCATGTCGTCGTCTCCGTCTGAGATATTCACAACCTCAGCGGTTGTTGAAGTAGGGCAGGCCGCTGCCATATCACCTTGTCTGGCGATCTCTGCGAGGGCGTTGATCAGGCGCGACAACCGACCAGAAGCGTTGTCGACGTCAGCGTGGTCCTCCACCGCGAGGGCTCTCAGCACCGGTGGCGTTGAATCCCCTGTGGCCACACTCTCGACATCTGCTTCCTCATCCTCAGCCCCGAGGTCGCTCTCGCGTTCTCCGTCTTGAGCCTCATCGTCGTCCTCAGACTCAGAAGGAGCTGCATCCACATCCAGCGGGCTTATCAGCCGTACGGGGCTGATGGGCGAGTCGAGGGGAGGATCATCATCGTAGCCAGGCCCTCCATACATACGGCTGTCGTCTGAATCCCGACGCCTCATGCAACCCTCGCCTGGCTCTCTGCACCGGACGTAAGACCCATCCGGGGTCCAATGTCCAACACACCGTCCTCCTCCCCGACGCGCAGGCCGGACAAGCCCCACAGGGGCCTCGCTGGGTATCACCATAGGTCGGTGTGCTCCATACTCCGCGTTCGGGTGGGTGTAAAAGTCAGCCGGGAGAAAGCGATGAGGAGCGCTCACCGCCAGACAGCGCCCACATTGCCAATGCGAAGTGACGCATCGAGTGCCGTTCCGTTGACGCCAGGTCATGTGAATCAAAGGCCAGATGGTGCCGTGGGTTCTTCCTGCTCCTTGCGTGAGAACCGTACATGCTGTTAGGGGCCCTCGAGTTGTCTCGAGCAGAGTCGCGGTGATCATCAACTCCGCACATCCTTCCCATCCGAGATGGTCCAAGCTGGACTGCTCTCCCTCTTTTACATACAGACCGTCAGGGACCAGCCAAGTCAAACTAAAGCCGGCCTGATAACAACAGCTTCCCACATAAGATCTCCCGATCACCCAGGCCAATTTCATATGGCTCATTCCGCACAGGATGCATTTAGGTGCATCCCCAAACCAGTGTACAGTCTGTAAAACATGGAAGCACAAATTTTAACATTTTTCATCAAACAATCACCCCTCTGCCAGCCCCTTGGTATACAATAGGGGGGCTTCTCTGCGGCCGTCCTCCCGCCTCTCGGGGCGGGAGGGGAAAAAAAACAGAGTATGTAAAAAACCAGGTTATCATTGTCAATTGGTCCACCACTTCGATCCAAAGTAACACAGACAATGACCCCCATATCACGCACCAGAGTACGAGTTTGGCCGTACGCCATCTCCACGCGACAGAGGTGCGGGCATGCTGGTCAAGTCCGGCTACCATCTTTATAACATACATGGCCATTCCTATCACCAATATCGCTTCCAATATGACAACCCCGAAAACAACATAATAAACAAAAATTGACACCACTTCCAAAACACTCCACAAAATAAGCAATACAATTTCGGCGATACCTCTGGGTGTATTAGGGTCAACATACATTCGGCCATGCATGTAGACTACAAAAAGACCCAAACCCATCGTGTGTCTTGTGTATAAAAATCTCAAAATCAAAACCTTGAATATTGATATGACCAAAATCACAGGGCGAGTGAGTTGTTGCAAATCCCAAGACCCAGAACAGCAATAGGCTGTCCAGATACTGAATAAAACCCAATATTGAACTTCGTTACTCACTCTCATCGCTCCTGGCCTCCCTCTTGGATCTAAAAACCCGCTTGAGCTGTTTGTTGCCATTATTAGTTTTAGTTCCTTTTTTTTTTTTTTCTTTTCTCTCTCTTGTAGTCCCAGTCTCTGAGCTGTCAGGCTCGAATGCCCGACGGCTGCCCGACTTCTCCTTTTAATAAGACGTTCCGACCACCCCTCTTGCGGGCCGTCATTTGCCTAACTAGAGACGCCCCTCTTTCGCGGGGGTCGAATAAAATCTTCTTAATGCTTCCTTTTATGGCAATGCACAGAGTCGTTGCTATCCCTATCAATGCAAACCCTACTAGCACCCACGCCCAGATTGGCCCCAGTACCATTTCCAACGCACCAGTGATCACGTCCCCAAAGGCCTCAACCGCGGCACTTGTCGCTGACTGCAGCGCCGCCCCTATCTTCTCATACCAAGTGCAATCATGAATGTTTTCTCCATGACCACATTTTATCCAATGCTCTGACGGGGAGAAACATGTTCCATTATTGAAAATTCTATTGGGGCCAACCCAATCAAAACCTATAAACTGCCGCCCCTCACACAGACTCTTTCGGAACGCACGCCCCTCAGCAATCTGCATCAGCGCAGGCAGCCGATAGGGGATAGACACTGGCTTGCCTAAATTTAGCAATCCTTCATTTTGTACCCAGGTACTACAAGGCACCCGGTCTCTAGCGGGCTGACGCCTCCACCTGTTTTGTGGCGAGACGTACTCCCACAAAGCCCCTTCCACACTCCTGTATCTCTCATCTTGATATTTATCTAAACAATATTCTTTCCAATTAGGCAGTGTAACACATTGTTCACGAGCTAAGGTAATCAAACATTTTGTTTTCTCAGTGTTACAAGTCATCGCCCAGGGCCGAGGATTCACATAGATATATGGGGAATATATTCCTGTGGGCTTGATATCAGTCTCTTTTGAATATACTGTTGACATAAATTGGTATTGAACCCAGTAATTTGTTGTTACGTTTAAACAGGGTATAACCCATTGCTTCATCTCATACCCGTTAAATCCCCACCATGTCTTGGCGGGGTCCCGAACGTTTATCTCAGACCATGCCTGTAAAATTCCTTTCACTGTTTTGTTTACTAAGAGACTGGCACAGTTGTGAACCCACCTGGTGCCCAAGACGGATCGCTTGATCTCATCCAGGTCACATCTTGGTGACTTCCCAACTGTCCAATCCTTCCCATGCAATCCAGCATAAATTTTGCCCACTACACATTGGTCAATTTTATCAAATTCTCCCGGAGTTACCGTCAACAAATCGGCAGGAGTGGGTAACCGTTGAACCCATAAGTGCCTTGCCGATGGGTACAACCGGTGTCTGCCCTGGTCACTGCTGGGCACAGCAATTTGTCTCTGTACCTGCCATAACCATGGAAATGAACTATTTAGCCAAAATTCAAAATCCACTGGTTCCTTATTTGGGTTGAACTTCCTCCCTCCCCTTGTTGACACTGCGACAGGGGACTTCATCTTTTGGAATTCATAGGCCCACATTATCACATGATAGTTATTCTCACAAAATTGTCCCACGTTAAAGTAACACGCATTTAACCTACTAAAAACTCTCTGACAGTCCCAAAATACTGGCTTCTGGCTGTCGGACAGGCTTCTCGGCACCCGGTTAAGGCGACGCTTACTTGAATAATACTGAGTTTTTTCACAAACCAAATCTAAACAACTCCAGCACGGCTCCCATCCGGGATAAGTGCCACGGCACGTGGAGTTTTTCATTGGGGCCGGGAATGAAAATTCATCCGGCCTTTTCCCACCCTTTTCCCAATACCCTCCTTTTGATTCGGGCAACGGGACACACGAGGCATTGCTATACCATTCCGCATGCTCCTCGCCCACTTTCAAAATCCAATTTCTTTTAACAATTTTCTCTTCACGTTTGTTCTTGCAAATCAAGCTTATCGTTAGATTAGCAAAGTTTTCTGGCGCTTTGAAGTACCTCATATCACAAGCACTGATGTTACTTATTATTTGCCCTGTCCAATTCACGCGACCCAAATGATCGGGAAAGTGAGTTACTTCACTCACTATTTCCCTTTTTGTCTTATACCGTCTTTCCTCCTCATCTCCTGCGCGCGGAATTGCTCCTTGTTCCAGTGGCAAGGCGATCATCTTCTCTCGTCGTCGCAGCACCGATGTCCAATATTGTCTGGTAGCGATGTCTGGTGCTATGGATGTATTCCATTTCACGGTGACGCTTCCAAAGTCCACTGCCCAACAGGTTTGATTGAAGAGCTTCGTTCCATCGTACTCAATATTGATCATCTCCATCGGATCATAGCGGGCCGCGCTCTTCCAAAGTGTGAAGCTGAGTAGGATGCCTGTCAAAATGACTGAAAGTATTATAGCTGTCAGCCAATCCGTCATCAGGGTCTTCTTCCATGATATCGCCGGCTGAGGAAAAATAGATGGTCTCCATTCAATTGTGTTCCAATCCATTGGAGGGTTGTCGGGTAAATTCGGTGGTTCGTCGCAAAAAGGCGAAGTGCTGGGAATCTCATACCCGCCGTCCGCACATAAAGTTGTTCTTCGCCTTTCAAAATTTGGCTCTGGATTCCTGCTCACGGGAACTGCATTCGCGTAGATTGGCTCCAGAGCTATCAATTCCCGGTTTGCATAAATCTCTTGCTCCTCTTGCGCAAAAAACGGATTCCTCCCGTTTTTCCCATCGTTGTCTGTGGAAGCCCCGGTCCCGGGGCTCAGCCTACCCGCTGGTTCCACCGGGTTGCAACCAGCGGGATCATCCGTGTAGCCTGGGGGGGCCATTGGTGACTCCCCACTCTCCAGGCTCATTGTTCTCTTTCTCTTGACTCCGCGCGGGAAGTTCATGGTTGGTCACTTCTCAGGGCTGAATGAAGATCTGGTTCTTCTCTCCTGGCTTTATAGGGGATCTTCCAGCCCCTCCTCCTTCCCTGGCTCCTCCCTTGTGCCAAGGAAAACGTCCACCTCCTTGGCCAAGGTGGTCACTCCTTCTGCTGTCCCCGTCAGGTTTTTTTTTTCTGTTATTGGTTATGTACAGTCCATTAATGATACATTGTTATCATACTTTTATATACACATGTATACATACACAATTACATGCCTATCCATTTACATATACACGTATGTACACATTCTTCTCGTTTTTTTTCCTCAGTTGTCTCCCCCCTGGGAATCTGGCCGCCTCCACAGCTTAACCAACCCCTCCACTGCGGCTCGACCCCTTTTTTTCTTTTGAGGGTCTGTCTCTTTAGACCGCAGTGTATAGTAGGAGGCCGCTTGAGCCAACGTTCCTAGCGGCCTATCAGAGGTGGACGGCCCTGGTTCCCCCGGCCTGGTGTCTACCGCATCTTCTGCCATGTTGCTCTCTTGGCCACCGGCTTGTTTTCTGGTTTCGGAGGCTTTGCGCTTCATTTCTGCCAGCACTGGACATGTCTTAAGGGTGCGGTGACGCTCCGGACCCCATCTGGTGTTTCCTTTTCCATCACATCCCGGCGTGGGACACACCTCGAGGCTCCCCACATATACCGGACAAGCTCTAAATGAGCGGTGGTAAGTTGCCCCTGGTCGGGTGCTACCGCTCCCGTCGCAGCCAGGAGTAGAGCAATTTGCCGGATACAACTTCGTCCAATCAAAAGGGGTCCAGTCCAGTAGAATCTTCCCGGGTCGGTCACTTACGCCACCACCTTCCGCCTTTGGAAACAGGTTTTCCTTCTGGACTCCTGTCTCTGGCGGGAGAGAAGTTGTTTGAATTTCCACTTGGACTCCTACTTCTGGTGGGAGAGAAATAGTTGGATTTTCCACTTGGACTCCTACTTCTGGCGGGAGAGAAGTGGTTGGATTTTCCACTTGGACTCCTACTTCTGGTGGGAGAGAAATGGTTGGATTTTCCACTTGGACTCCTACTTCTAGCGGGAGAGAAGTGGTTGGATTTTCCTCCGTCACCAACGACTGGAACATGCTTCCTCCAGCTGGACATCCCTGTGTCCACTCCTGGCTGGGACCTTTATCCCATTCTCTTGCTTCCGACCGGTCAAGGTCATCTGTCTCCTTGGCCTTTCCTTGAGGTTCTATCGCCGCTACTGTGCCGTGCTCCTTTCTTGTTTGTATTTGTTCACTAAGAACATTCCGTATCTGGGACCCGGCGTTTCTTATGGCTACAACTTGGCTAAGCCTTTTGGCCTCCAATTTGATTCCCAGTGAATATATTCCTTCGTAAGGAATGATGGCCATTTTCACTGTAATCCCTACCAGTGCTGCTTCACCCTCATTCACTATAAGGACTGATCCAACTTTATTCCCAGGGGCAAAACAGTATATTCCTTTTTTTTGTCACATACTGGAAGTCTTTGTTACACTTGTCCAAAATACTTCGATAGCAGTACATGTTGCTCACAGTCGGGCTTGTCTCCGCAGGAGCTGCCGCCACTCTGAGCAATGGTGCGTCTTTGCACGCCACTAATTGGGCTATAGCCCGAGCCCAAGTCATGGGCCTCCACGGTCCCTCAAGTAGGTCCCCAAGGACTGCGGTTCCTCCCGCGGAAAGAACCGACTCACGAGCAAACAAAGCCATTTCGTTGGCCTTTTCTGTATAACTGTCGGGGGCAGGCCGGCCGTCTGGCCTTGGCCAAGGCCAACAATGGCCCAAGGCCACATAAAGGTTCCTCATGGCCTGATTATTATCATATGCCGGCCAAGATGCTCCTCCCAACACTGGATAGAGGGTCGCCAGGGGAGTCATTGCCCTGGTGATTTGCCATCCCTCTGCTTCTCCGACTTTCAATAATTTTCCTCTTGCCATGTGTTCTAAACACATGGGGCAATATTCCAGCTCATCGCCGTCCCAAACACACGTGCACGAGCTAATTTGTCGAGCCCGTACATCCGTAGTTGGTCCGATCTCCCACTGTGAAAAGAACACCATTCGTGTCAAAATGGTAATTCGACACTGGTGGCATACCATGGCATCTAACACTTTGACTGGAAGCTTGTCCTCATTCCTCTGGGCAAATTCCAGTTCTCTTACATCGGTGGTCAGTACCGGTGGCATCATGAAGCCTACTCCCGACCACATAGTAGGCAACAGGTTGGGTGTCAAACAAATGACACAAGCTTCGTCGACCCATGTCCAGTGAAAATGTTCTGGTCCACCGGGTGTGCTACCCCGCTTGGCCAATCTCACCAGATTTAGGGCCCTTCCGGTTTGGATCCCATTTGGCGTTCTTCTTACGATGACCGCACCTTTGTGTGCGGCCATGCGCACGAAGGCCGGGATTATTCTGTAGTCCGTTGCCATATGTTATTTAAATTACTTCTTGGCTTGAATCGGGTCAGCCGATAACGGCTTCAGCTGTTCAACTCCTTGGATACCTTTCTTCTTTAGTCGTACTGTGTTCCTGTCCAAGACTTCACTAACGATGTCCGAGCAGTCGTACTTGGCCTTCACTGCCGTGTTGCTGTTCAGGTCCCTTGACTTGATCCACACCTTCTGTCCAACGCTGAACCGACACTTCTCTTTATCCTGGGACGGGCTGTCTTGGGTTCTGCCCACTTCCTGGGACACAAAGAGTCGTTGATTGAGTTCTTCGGACGGGGAGGGCCGGCTGCTCCTACTCCTCCCGTTCAGGTCTGCAACCAAATCAAGTAGTTTAGTACTCCACTCTTTCCCGTTTGCATTTTTCCCCAACCAGGTTTTGACTAGGCCAATACTTCTTTCAGCCACCCCGTTTGCTTGTGGCGTATAAGGGGGCGAATAGACTCTGACTACTCCCCACCTACGACACCACTCGTCTACCTGGGCGTTTTTGAAATGAGTTCCATTGTCTGTTCTCAACTCTTTTGGGATTCCTAGCCACATGCACCCATCTTCTAGTGTCTTGATCACACTGTTTGCATTGGCTTTTCTCACTGCTTTCAGCCCGACGTGTCCTGACATCGAGTCTACCAGCACAACCAGGTATTTTTCACCCTTTGCGCCACTTATTCCCATGGGGCCAGCTACGTCCATACAAACCGAGCCCCACGGCACAGTACTCCTGATCGTCAATCCGTCCGTGCGTCGTCCTCTTCGCCCTGCGTTGTATTTGTTGCACGGATTACAATCCCGCAGAACCGCACGAATCATTCGGTCAGGGACCCAGAGTTCCAGCTTCTCTAACTCTTTCCGCGTAGGCAGTGGACCCGCGTGGCCTAGTGCTTCATGCACTGCCGACACGACTTGCCTCACGCTCTTGTCTGGGACCACTTTTCCGCGAGGGGTCTTGTCCCATTTTTCTGCTCCTACAACTATTATTCTTCTTTCCTGGACGTATCGATCAACTTCGTTATTCCCTCTCCAATGAGCTCCTTCTTTTACATGAGATTTCTGGTGAACCACATCCAGACTCAAATTTAGCCGTAACTCGGCTATTTTTTTCCACACTTCATAGTGGGCCACTAGTTTTCCTTTCGCGCCCTCAAAGCCATTCTCTTCCCAAATGGCTAGATCGAATTTGAGAGCTTGCGCGCAATAATGACTGTCAGTTATAAGTCTTACGCGTCCAGCGTGATTTTTTTCTGCTTCTAACAGTCCTTCCAGCACTGCCGTGGCCTCTCCTGCTTGCGCGCTGCCGGGTGTCTTTCCTTTGCGGCGGCAACGCTCCACTCCATTCTGCTTCAGAATAAACCCCCAGTGGGCATTCTGCTCTCCTCCCTTTTTTGACCCATCGGTGTAAAGAGTCCATTCATAGGGCTTCTCTTCATCCATGCTCTTTTTGGGTATCGGCTTCTTTGTGGAGGTTGTATTTGGTCCAATTTCCAAGTCGGGGTCTAGTAGGATGTCTTCCCATCTGCCCCATCGGATGTTGGTCGCTTTAGTGCTCTCGATTGTAGTCTTTCTTAGAAAACGATGCACGTTACTTCCGGTCTGGACTTTGATACCTTGTCCCTGGGCCAGGTCTTTTAAATTACTCCAGTACCTTGCCAACACTGCAAGTTCTTTCTCCTCCTGGGGGAATTTTTTCTCGACGCTGGACAGGGTGTAGGTCCACAAGGCCACCAAACCGGCACCTTCGTTGCTGACCGACACCATTGCATCATTTTCTTCGCACTGCACCTTTGCGACCAGTCTTACTGTCAAACTTCGTGGCTCAAGCCGCACGGCTTCTCGGACGGCCTGTTTCAAATTATTCAAGTTCTCATTGTCTTTGTCTGACCACTGCCACTTTGTTGGTTTTTGGCCCTCCGGTGTTTTCTTCAAGCGGCCGTACAGTGGCCTTGCATGTTTCTGATAGTGAGGAACATGATCCCGCACATAATTGCACAGTCCAAGTATTCGCTGCAACTCTGTTTCTGATCTCGGGGGCGAAATCTGTTCAATTTTCTGTCGAAATCCTTCTGAGATTCCTAGGTTCTCAGTCACTTGGAATCCCAAGTAATCCACTTGGAATCGAGCTAGTTGGCATTTCTTGAGATTCAGCTTGAGGCCGGCAGCGGAGACTCGTTCCACCACTTTCTGCAGCAAGTCCAAATGTTCTTCCTCTTCGTCATTTGAAACAAACACATCATCGATGTACACCGTAACATCCAAACCACTCAAAACTTGTAAAACCGCTGATTGAAACACATTTGGGGAGTTTTTGTATCCTTGTGGCAATCTTTGCCACACGTGTGATTTCCCTTTATGCGTGAATGCTGTTTTTCCTTGTGATGTTTTGGCCAGTCGTAGTGAAAAGAACCCGTTTGCTAAATCAATGCATGATTTGTATTTCTTCACTCTTAGCGTCTTTAGGGATGCCTGGGGATTTATGAGGCTCGCTCGATTAGCCACCGTCCGGCGGTTAAGAGCTTTAAAGTTGATAACTGGCCTCCATCCTCCCCCGGACGCCTCTGGTTTTTTCACTGCCTGAATCGGGCTGTTGGTCACTGGATTTGATTCTTCCCGAATGATGCCAAGCTGTAGAAGTTCCTTCACGATTGTTTCCATTTCAGCCACTGCTTCGGGATTCAAGGGATATTGTCTCACCGGTGGATGCACTCCTCCTTCAATTGTGTGGATGTATTTTGATCCAAGGTCACCACAGTCGTTCTTGAAATACGCCACAGCTGCCCTTTCCAATATGGCGGTCAGTTTCTGCTTCCCATCTGGAGACAGGTCGCTGTTTTGGACCAATTGGATCCGGACGGAGTCCACATCCACAGGTTTGTACCACTCATTCAGTGGCATGGTTTTAGTTGGACCCACTCGGACTGTTTTTGCTTTAATATTTTCCAACCTTGCTTTTACTGGCTGACGCTGATGTGCTGTTTTTTTCAGATCTTCGGCGTCTCTTAATGTCAGTAAATTGTGGGGCCCTTTCACCCAAACGATTCTTTTCCAGACTCCAATTGGCATGCTGGTCACTGATCCATCTGCCATCATAACAGTTAGGTGTCCTATCACTTTCAAGGCTTTGCGGGTCATTGACACCTCAGCTCCGGTATCTACTAAATATGGAGCTCCATCAATATCAGTGTAGAGATTGTCTCCCTCTCTGTACACGCCTGACAGGGTGACCCGCGCCTCTTTTTCACTTATTTTCTGGGCCCAGCAGGGGCCGCAGCCTTGCGAGCCTCTGCCAGGGCCTTTCTTTCTTCTGGTGACATTTTGTCATACACATCTTTTGCCACATAACCAGTTGAATTCACTTTACCATAAGGGGGTTTGGGATTCTCTCGGGTGTTTTGTCTCTGATTATCATTAAATTTTTGCCCCTTCCCATAAGTTGGCTGTGGTGGTGGTTTCCGACTTGCTTGTGTATCTTCTGTGCGAGTGCGAGTGCTGCCCGATGGATTCGGCTTTTGTCTCTCCATGTAGTGTTTTGTTACTCTGTCCCATTTCTTTATGGATTCTTCGATTCGTGCCAGAGTTGCCTCCGCACCCAGCTTCACAAAAGTGGTGTCCTTGTCCTCGGTAACTGCTCTCAATACTCGCACGTATCTGTTTGGGCTTATCACTTGTTTCAACTTATGCCACACATTCAGCAAGGTGAGACCCTGTTTTAATGCTTCTTTAGCTCTGGTTATATGTGCATCTTCGTCATCTTCTTCATCATCCACCCACCTCTGGTAGGCTTCCTGGGCTGTCTCATCCCTTCCAATGGGCTCGGCTGTAATATATTGCAGCCACAACTTCTTTGACAACTCTCCGCCCGGACCGTCTTTGATTACTGGCCAAGTTGCCAATAAATATTCTTTGACGCTTTCTTTTTGGTACTTTACGCGTACCATTCCTTTTAAAGTTTTAAAGGCTCGTGTCTCTCTTTCCAGGTCATTTCCGGGCATCCCTGTATTTTCCAGATAAGTCGCTCCCAGTTGTGTGGTGCTCGGCTGAGCTTGTTGGGTGAAGTTTCCAATTATGTTGGTTTGTGTGGACATTGCGGGATTAACAGCGTGTGTGTCCAAATCTTCACACGCTCTTAGTTCTGCTTGAGCGGCATCATACACACCCTGCTTCATCCTCCGCAACAATACGTCATACATTACGGTCACAAAGCCTTCCCTAAAAATTTTTGTCAAATCTGTGTAACTTACTAGGGTGTGGTAGGCTGGTGTGTTTAACACATTCATTGCCTCCCTGTAAGTTAGCTTCACCGGGACGTCTATATTTCCTTCTATTTTTTCCCACCAGGCTGGTGGGAAGGGGTATTCTTTCTGCCTAACTTCTGGGATATAGGTTTTCCTTCCATCCTTGGTTTCCACCCATCCTAATTGAACCTCCCTTGCCAGCCTTTCCGAAGCCTGGAAGATGCTTAACACCGGCTGTTGCTTCTTGAATCCTTTCCGGGTTGCTCCTAGCACAACTCTCGGTGGGGGGTCATTAGGATCAGGAGGGCCTACTGCCGACATCACCGAAGCCTGATTTTCCTCTTCGGAGACCACGTCATCACTCGAGGTGGCCGCCTCCCTGTCTTCTCCCTCTCCATCATTATTACCCTCTTCCTCGTGGGATGTATGAGCATGTTCAGTGGCCCCAACTCCGGTGTTCCTTGATTCTATTTGTTGACGTGGGCCCTGAACCGTGGAGGGTCTATTTTTGGGAGTAGACGTCAGGCGTGCTCGGTAAGAGGTACCAGCCACTTCTCGGTTTGATCTTAAAACCACTCTCCTCTCTCTTTCAATTCTTCTCCCTCTTTCCTGAGGTGGTTTCTCGGGAGCCGGTACCTCAGTTGGTGCCGGATCCGGCCCCCCCGGTTTAGTTATCTCTGGGTTGATTTTGTGGGTCACGGTTTCGTCCTCATCCCCTGTAGTTGGGGATGGTGTCCTGGACCGTACGGTCCTCTTTTGCAATTCTGGGGTAGCACTTGAGGCTGCCCCTTTTTCTTCTTCTGTTCGAATTGTTTTGGCTGATGGATGAGGCAAGACTGTCACCTTACGTTTTGTTTGCTGTTCCATCTTCTGCTCTTTACGAGCCACCTGTAGCGCTTGGTCATATGTGGCTTCCAGGGCTACCAATTCCCTTTCTCTTCTTTGAGAGGCTGATATTGCCAACACCAACTCCAGCCCTTCCACTGCTGTGATCGGGGTGGATATCTGCAGCTTATAAGCTCCTGCAATTGCTGTTTCCGCAATTTTCCATGACATCCGTCCAGATCTAACGCCATTTACTTCCGTAACTATTCTTCTGGCCCCCCTCTCGATGGCAGCATCCACCGCTCTCTCCAGAATTTTTGTCATCATCTTCAGGTAATCCTGCTGGTCCAGGTCCGCACTCCACTTCTGCACGACGGCATGTATTATCATGTGATATTTTGATCTTCCCCCACTTGTGAAGATGAAGGTAAGATCCTCCGGGACATGTTCCATCTGCCGTCTTGCATCTTGTAGGTCCTCAATATATTTTTCACCGGCCATCAACCTCAACCGTGAATCAAAGGTCTGGTTCCAGGCACGGAATTTGTCGTTGGTGAAAACAATGAGGGCGTCTCCTGTCAGTGACCAAATATCTCCGACAAACTGGCACATCAGCACTCCGTTGCCCACAATCACTTTCTTGGTTGATTCTTCCGGTAAAGACGGTAGGGGGTCTTTTCTAATAAGGGGATTGAGCTTTGGTGCAAAGGCGCCTTCGCGCCTGGTGTCCTTGGTCTCCCATACCTCCTCTGTGTCCTTGCTCGTGCCCAACCCTTCTTCCTCTTTAGGCACTTCCTCTTCGTCTTCACTGGAGAATACCGGCTGATCAGTTTTTTTCTCCAAAATACTTCTCATCCTCGCCAGGTGCTGCATGCACTCGTAATAGCGAGGCACTGCCTGCACTTCTCCAGGTAATGGAGTTGCAAGCTCGCTCTGGATGCCAGATTCGTTGGTCAGCATTTTCACTATTGAGTCCAAATCTGTACTTGTACTTATTATTTTTCTCATATTACATTCCTCCACCATTTTTGCCCCCCATTCACACCAGTCAGGTGCTTCTCTTCGAGTGTAGCCCCTTTCAGGGTGGGCTGACACTATTATTGTTAGTCCATCTTCTCCTGGCTGCTCGGCAAAAAAGCTTCCATCTTTCTCGATGGCTTCTTCCATTCGCGTTGAGAGGCATTCCGCCTCTATCGACGGGTTAGATCCCACTATGTACTCAGTCCATTTCTGAGGCCACTTCTCCAAGCCTCCTCCATACAATATTACACATGCTGGTTCCTCATGTCGTCTCAGAGGGTCTGGATTAGACCCCTCCTTTCTGGTTCCTTCCGTAGGATTACCAGGTTCGAGGTCCAGTCCTCTTCCACCGCTAGCCATCTCTTTAATGAATAGCAGTTTTTTCAGTTGTAGGGTCGAGCTGTCTTCTTTCGAAGCCTTTCCGTGCGCACTCGGAACAGGGACGATACAGCTCTTAGTCACTCAGCGGCGCCCTTTGCGTCGCCTCTACTCAGAACACCAATATGAGAACTCTTGCCTCACTTATTGATGCTCTCAACGGCGGGATGCACGTTTTTTTTTTTTTTCTTTCTTTTTTCCCACCAGGTTTTTCTACTGACAGGAAATCCTAACAAGGGTACATTCAACAGCAAATTCTAATTCAAACGTTATTGTAGCGAACAGGAAATGACGACTAATCATCAGCCCGAAGCCCCTCAGCCTTTCAATTCTTGGGAACCTGTAAGCCACAGCGGGTCGCCAACAGTTAAGGGTCATGAACCACACAAGCCTCAGAAGAATCGTTGTGGCCGATTTTTGACTGTCTGGAGAGTATGTACGTTTACTACTCCTGGTGAGCTTCAATTGTCGTCCTCAACAAGCGGAAAAAGGGAAAGGGCGGAAAGAAGAAAAAAATCCTTTTGTGAGTTCAGCGGACAAAAATCTGTAATCCTCTGATGCGTCCGGGAACAAAAATCTTGTAATCCACACAGGTGTCCGGGAACAAAAAAAATTGTAATCCACACAGGTGTCCGGGAACAAAAATCTTGTAATCCACACAGGTGTCCGGGAACAAAAAAATTTGTAATCCACACAAGTGTCCGGAAACAAGAAAATTTGTAATCCACACAGGTGTCCGGGAACAAAAATCTTGTAATCCACACAGGTGTCCGGGAAAAAACAAATTTGTAATCCACACAAGTGTCCGGAAACAAGAAAATTTGTAATCCACACAGGTGTCCGGGAACAAAAATCTTGTAATCCACACAGGTGTCCGGGAACAAAAAAATTTGTAATCCACACAAGTGTCCGGAAACAAGAAAACTTGTAATCCACACAGGTGTCCGGGAACAAAAAAATTTGTAATCCACACAAGTGTCCGGAAACAAGAAAATTTGTAATCCACACAGGTGTCCGGGAACAAAAATCTTGTAATCCACACAGGTGTCCGGGAACAAAAAAATTTGTAATCCACACAAGTGTCCGGAAACAAGAAAATTTGTAATCCACACAGGTGTCCGGGAACAAAAATCTTTGTAATCCACACAAGTGTCCGGAAACAAGAAAATTTGTAATCCACACAGGTGTCCGGGAACAAAAAATCTTGTAATCCTCACAGGAATTCAGCAACAAAAATCTTGTAAGGGGGAAATTAGTATATATTATAAAATGAAATTAAGAAGGAAAAAGGGAAAAAGAAGAGAGGAGAAAAGCCTACTTTTCTTTCTTTTTTATCTTTCAAAATAAAAAGCCCTCTCTTCTGTCGGTCTCCTAACTATCTGCCTCCTCCTCGGCTTTGGTTTTGGCATGAAATCTAAAACATTTGCAGGCTCCTCGTCGACTGGTTCATCTTCTGTATTTATACCCAATATCCGTGCCCATGTACCGGCCCCTCTGGCTTTTGCAAGTTCTGCTGCATACTCTGCGTATACCACAAACATTACTTTCAGCACCCCATACAAGTACAAGCTGTGAAGGAACTCCTCCTTACTCATGCTTAAAGTAATGTGCTGAGGGGCAACGGTCACCGTTTACTATGACACAATACAGTTCTAATCCTCCCGTGCTAATAAGGTTCTTTTCTAGGAAACTCTATTCCTTAAAGAGACTGTACTTATGTCACTCAAGGCCGTTCTGACATTTATTTGTATCAGTGAGCGGAATTAAGACAGTTTCTGGGAAGAAAAAACTGAAAAACTCCACACAGGTTCGTTTTGGAGCTGTGAGCAAAACAAAAAAACAAATGTTCTTCTATTGTCTCATTTTTATTTTTTTTCTAAACTTTTACTCACAACCCCCCTCCTACTCGTTGGGCGCCAAAATGTCAAACGCACCTCTCGGATTAAGGTGCCCCCGGCTTCCCAGTAACGGGTTTGTTTTAGCCGGGTTCGGAGATTCGTCCGTAATCTAACCACCCGAGTTAAATTAACTCCTCCGGAATCAATCTAATTTCTGTACGACGCCAATCCCTCTCAAGTCACCCGAAGCGCGTGCCGAGTAACTCAATTCGAGGCAGGACTTCGAAGTGACCGCATCGTATTGATGGCTCCCCGCTAATGTTTGAAGTTCTTATTCGTTACGGATATTTTTTAGATGTCTTTGTTAAGACCTCAGGGATTCGTTTGTATAGCGCACCCAAGCACTAGTTTTGCCGAAGTAAATGTTAATATGGGTCCGTTCCACTTGGTCGCTCATGCAGCGAGCCGACCAACTTTTTTATTCGAAAGAGAATCGAATTAATAAAAGTGTGACAATAATAGCATTTAAGAAGAAAATTAATGCACCCTATGTGATTAATTCTAACTTCGTATACGTAGATCTAGCACTTGACCGTCGGAGTTCTTCACCCCACTTAATTGCTTCGAAGAGAATTGCGACTTTCTTAAACCGAATAAAAATGTCGTGCTGTCTTTAGATTTGCCCAATAATTAATTTGGAAGGCAAGTCTATTTTTTGATCGTGTCCTATTTAACTTTTGACGCGGCCCGACAAAAAGGGGAACTGGGCCGCGCCCGACGGACAATCGAAATACTTTTATCCTCCACCAACTTCACTGATTTATTTTAATCATCGTCGTTATGTTATTTAAAGGAAGTAAATTCTCAACCGAATTCACTTTCAACGAACTCAACTCTTCCGTTAAATATTTACGAAAGTTATTTAATTCTCTAACTTGCTCAGAGTTACTTTTTACGCGGCCCGTCAAAAAGGGGAACTGGGCCGCGCCCGACGGACAATCGAAATACTTTTATCCTCCACCAACTTCACTGATTTATTTTAATCATCGTCGTTATGTGATTTAAAGGAAGTAAATTCTCAACCGAATTCACTTTCAACGAACTCAACTCTTCCGTTAAATATTTACGAAAGTTATTTAATTCTCTAACTTGCTCAGAGTTACTTTTTACGCGGCCCGTCAAAAAGGGGAACTGGGCCGCGCCCGACGGACAATCGAAATACTTTTATCCTCCACCAACTTCACTGATTTATTTTAATCATCGTCGTTATGTTATTTAAAGGAAGTAAATTCTCAACCGAATTCACTTTCAACGAACTCAACTCTTCCGTTAAATATTTACGAAAGTTATTTAATTCTCTAACTTGCTCAGAGTTACTTTTTACGCGGCCCGTCAAAAAGGGGAAGCGGGCCTGAGCCTTTGTTAAATAACTTTCCGTTCTACACAAAATAATAATCCGATTTAAACACTTCCGTTAATTTATTTTATTTAAATCGGCCCCAAACCATCGGTTGCATATTTAGCACAAATCCGCGCACAACGAAGTAAGTGATATACAAAACACATTTATTGAAGAAACATGGAATAGAATTACAAATCTCAATTACCCCAGAAACTGAACAATTTCACTCACTGATACCCGTGTTAATAAAATCATTCAATCCCAGAACAATTCGATTGCAAAACACAGTTCATAAAAAAGGGAAGAGGTAATTACCAGCTGCGTGCTATTTTTGGTGAAAGCAAAGTCGAGTGATCAGTTCGATCTTGCTTCTAAAATCCAAATTAAAGAAACAGGCTGGCCACGAGGAATCCGGCGGCCCGATGACTATTCCCCCCTCTCGCTAAAATACATAAAAAATACAAATCCCTCTCACCTATTCCTCCTATAAAGTTGTCCAGTCCAATTTTTGGGAGTAAATCCAAGTTAATTTCAGTCCAGCGATCCTGCGTCTCACACAAAGATCTTCGGGACTTTGGAAAAAATCTTGAAACTCCTCCGGGCCTCTTCACGTATAAGCGCTCTTTTGGGGGAAAAAAGCCCTGAAGCTACTCCTGCAGGACCTTTTATAAACCTCTCCGTCCCCCCCCTCCCCTTTCTTTTCTCCTGTACTTTCCCTATAGGGTAAGACTGCCCAGTTTTCCCACGCCTATAGAAGGGACTGGCCAGCTTTCTCACGCCTATAGAGGGAACTGGCCAGTTTTCCCACGCCCATAGAGGGAACTGGCCAGCCTCCCCACGCTTTGTTATCTGTGGCCTTCAGCAGCTGTTTCCGCCCTGACCACGCAGTACTTTCCACCAAATGCACAGCTAGTGGTAAAACCTTTCACTTCCCCTTTTCACCCTTGACCTACTTTCTGTTACATGAATTGATCGCATTGACAAATAATATTGCTTAAAGCGGTTACAGAATACATTTTTAGCCAAGCAAAGAAATCAAAAAATAAAAATCACATAATAAAAATCTCATTTGTGCTTCTCCAAACAATTTATGTCACGCCACTATTCTCATAGTGACGGGTCTTTTGATCGAAATGACAAATAATATTGCTTAAAGCGGTTACAGAATACATTTTTAGCCAAGCAAAAAAATCAAAAAATAAAAATCACATAATAAAAATTTCATTTGTGCCTCCATGCGTGACTTACACTCTGACACCGTGTTCCTCTTTTCGATTTTAACTGGTTTAGCTTATTCTGGCCCCTCTTTTGGTCTCACGTTTTGGTCTGGCGCCATCTTTTGGACAAATTTGGAATTTCAGCTCTGCCAATTTATTCCTGTGACCAATCCATATTCTACCATTGGCACCATCTCTACCCCCATGTTACATGACAGCACGTGTGGGTGTGTGCTTGTAGAAGCAGCAAAAGCTAAAAGGATAGTGAGTTTCTCGGTGCTCTGGGGCACGTGCCCGCCTGCGGTACCCGCTCGGGGAGGGGAATCTGGCTTCGGGGGCGGGGCAGGGAGTGGCCAACCTGTACCTGCCCACCGTGTTTTAAGGCTAGGCACTCCCCATGTGGGCGATGTTGGGGCGGGGCGCGGGGCCGGAGTTGTGCCCATTTTGGGGCCTACCTTGCTGGTAGCGAGGAAATGTGACAGAATGATGGAGGACGGCATGCTGAAGGAGCAAAAGAATGCATGACCAACAGTGGAGGTCCTGCGGTAACTGCAACCCAGGAGAATTAATGTGCCACAGCTGTCTAACAGCAGAAACAAGAAGCATGGGAATGCTACCTAATACGACACTAATATAGATGTGCATGTATGTATCTCAAGCAAGAGTGTGGCCCCCTCGTAAATAATGAGGGACCCTACTAGGGTCAGCTGGCGCCCCCTAGACCCTCTGGGAGCAATGAGAAATTGGAGTTGAAGAAAAGCCCAACTTGTTAATTTAAATTAAAGACAGAATGATAAAATTGAAAACCAATTATTGATATTGCTCTCTGTGGCTCTCCTCAATACTTCTGATTTTCTGTTTACATAAAAAAACCTGAGACGGCGGATACATCCGTTTCTCCAGGGGGACAAAGAGACACAGACTGAACTTCCAAGTTGTCTGGAGAAGAGTTTCGTGGAGCGTCGCATTCAAATTCTTAAGGCCAGTGTGATTTTGTCCACAAACTCTTGCATTTCACTCTAACCTGGGAACAGGGATTGCATAGCAGACTGACTACAGACTGATCATCGTAAACTTGTGAACAATCGCTTTTCAAACAAGGTGTCATCTCCAACATAAGTTGAGTGCGGGTACAGAAATAGCGTGAGCGGAGTACACCGGATCAAATATCAATTGAGACAGCCGGTCTTAAGGGGCAGAATTCCGATATGTCAGCCATCCTTGAGAAGCTGCCCACCATTCAAGACGGAGCACACCCTTGGATATCCAAATTGGAGGAGTGCATGGTGGGAACCCAGTTCGCGGTAGGAGACATTAAGAGGCTTCTGGCTAACGTGGTAGGAGTTCATACCATGAAAGACATTTTGGGAAAAGCAGGGTTACATCGCTTTGCTACAACATCAGCAAATGACACTGACCGGTTTGCAGCAGTCCGAGGCCAGATGTGGGGAGCACTGAAGGCAGCGTACCCGACCAATGCAAACCCTGATAATATTGTGCTCGGACCCCTGGGACTGACAGAGAACGCACGCTCATACGTGGCAAGAGCATATCAGACTTGGAGACACATCACAGGAAATGATCCAGATACAACCCAAATGGAAAAATCTATCTTGCGGGATAAGATCCAAAAGGGCCTGCCCGTGCAAGTGAGGAGCAAACTGGCTGAAGTGGTGGGACTGGGAAGCATGGCGACTAATGTCTACACTGATCACATCGCTCATCAAGTTGATTGGTTCCGCAAGAAGGAGATGGCTCAAAAGGAGCAGGACCAAGAAGTGGTGAGGAGGCTGAACCAAGTGCAGCTCGTGGACAATAAAAAGGAAAAGAAGCAGACAGTCGTGGTGCAAGCTCCACCGCAACAAATCATACTACAGCCCACGTCCCCGCATGGCCTAACTCCGCAGGCAGCCATGGCGGTGCCCTTCAGCCCAGCCCCTCAAAGGGGAAACAGACCGGCCCATCTCTGGGGAGCCACGGCCCGTGGAGACAAAGGACGGGCAGGAAGGCCTAATCTCCCGGGGGGCCTACAACAGAGACCTAATGCGTGCTATAATTGCGGACGACCAGGCCACATGCCTCGCCAGTGTGATAGGCCTCAGGGCCCGGTAAACCCTTTGGGGGACCAGAGCTTGGATTTTAGGGGTGCCCAGAGTGCCCTAAGGGGGGATGTCAGCTTGTAGTGTCAAGTCCGGAACAGGAGCCAACAATAACAGTGAAAGTAAATGATCAGCCTTTGACAGCTATGGTTGACAGCGGAGCGGCTTTCACTTGTATCCGGCCCGAAGACGCTACACATCTCCCCATGTTCGGTCATTTTGTGCGGACAATAGGGTAAAGTAAAGCTCTGCTGGCAAGACCACACAATAAAAATTCCAGTCCTGGTGTCAAACCGTACACCTATTGCCCTCCTCGGCAGAGATGCCCTGTGTGGATTGAACTGTACCATAAAGTGTTCTCCCGATGGATGTGAGGTTGAAATACCATACAAAACGTGCCACGAGGTGATGACGCAGTCAAGGTCCGGGAAGTCAACGCCCACTGTATTTTGGGTGGGAGATGTCAGCGACAACCTGTTGGAGCCATACAAGAAGTGGGAAAAGTTTATCCGCTCCAATAGACCAGGAGCAAGGACCCTAGAGTACCCATTCCACTGCACGCTACAATATCACAAAGACCTAACGCAGGCACAGGCAGAAGAGTGGTTGTGTCAGCAACCTCAAGAAGTGCAATTGAACGGCACTTGCATTATCCTGGGACCACAGGGAGTGGCCATGAAAATCCAGAGAAACTGATTCATTGACAAGGAATTTAAAGTCAAGAATAGCATCCCACATGTGACTTTGTTGATAGCAGAAGATTGGGAGCAGCAACATGTAGGAGAAATGATGGCGGAGGCGGAAACACTCAAGTTTTCCCCGCTGGGAGGAAACAATGCTCTGTGAGTGTTGATAAACGTTTCATGAAAATCATGGTTTCAGCGCATGGACATGGACAGCCCCAAACGGTGCAGCTGTCGCACGACTCCATCCTCAGTATGACGACAGATCAACTCAAAGAGCACATGCTACAACAGGTCCCTGACTACCTGTGGTCTCGCCATAGTACGGATATTGGACTTGTAAAATCAGCACAACTGGTAAAAGTGGATCTTCGGCCAGGCTGCAGACCTCCATGGAAAACACAGTACCCCCTGAAGGAGGAAGCAGTGCGGGGGATTGAAACACAGATCGAAGGATTGCTCGTGGCAAATGTGTTAAGGATAACGCAGACCCCTCTTAGTAATACGCCAATACTGCCCTTGAAAAAGCCTGACAACACCCATCGGCTAGTACATGACCTTCGAGCCGTGAATGAAGTGGTGATTGACAATTAGCCGATGTGCCAGATCCGCACACCCTGCTGGCACAGATTCCGCCGGATGCGGAATGCTTCTCTGTGGTGGACCTTTGTGGCACCTTTTTCAGTGTCCCACTCAGTAGCGAATCACAAGGACTGTTCGGGTTCATGTTCAAAGGACAGTTTTATCAGTATCAGAGACTTCCTATGGGTTACAAACATAGCCCTCATGTGTTTAACAAAGTGTTGAAAGATGATCTCGAAGGGCTCGAAAAACAGGTGCAGAGCGCTGTTATTCAATATGTGGACGACATTATTGTCTGTGCAGCGGATGTCGAGACGTGTCACAAAGACTCGATCAAACTGTTGCAAATTTTGGCAGAAAATGGTCATAAAGTGTCTCAAAAGAAATTACAATACTGTCAAAAACAGGTTGACTATTTGGGCCAGAAAATATCGTATGGACAGACGTATCTCAGATGGCCATTTGGAAGCAATACGAACGGCTCCGAAACCCAGAACTGTTCGGCAAATGTTAACCTTTCTGGGAATTGCGGGATATTCGGCCTCTTGGGTCGAAGAATACGCCAAATTGGCAGGGCCGCTAAGAGCTATGATCAAAGACACAGGCAATAATGATCTCCACGCCACGCTGGATTGGACACAGGATGGCCATGTGGCGTTTGAAACAGTCAAAGCAAGGTTGCAAGAGGCTCCGGCATTGGCTTTACCAGATTGCTCCAAAAAGTTTGTGTTATTCACGTCAAGCTCGGCGGGGGGTAGGTTTGCATGTGCAATTCTTTGTCAGCCTACAGGCACGGGGTCTGGACCCCAACCTGTGGCCTATTATTCGACATCCTACTCCGAGGTGGAGATGGGCCTGCCGCCATGCTATAGAGCTGTGGTTGGAGTCTATTTGATGTATGACAAAGCCTCTGCTATCACCATGGGCTATCCTGTGACAATTCTTACTCACCATAGTCTTCGGACTCTGTTGAACCATGGCAAGTACACCTTGACAGAGCCCCAGCTCCGGGACTATTACAGGCTTTTGGAGCAAGAGGATGTCACTCTAGCAAGGTGTACTACTGTAAACCCAGCTGAGTTTTTGCCAACTTCAGAGGATGGGGACCCCCACGATTGTTTGCATGAGTCGGAAAAATACTCTAGACTGCGGTCTGATTTGCAAGCCATCCCCCTAAGGGAGGCGGATCTCGAACTTTGGACAGACGGCTCTTGTTATCGAGTCGGGGAAAATTTATGCGCTGGCTATGCGGTCGTGCAAGCGCAGGGACCTGAGTTTGTAACGATCAAAGCCGAAGTGGTGCCACAACCGGCCTCGGCCCAACTTGCTGAACTGGTGGGGTTAACAGAAGCGTGCTTGCTCGCAGAAGGGGAAAGAGTGACAATCTATACAGATTTGGCATATGCGCATAGTGTGTGCCACCTGTTTGATGCTGTGTGGAGGAATCGGGGGTTCAAGAAGACTGACGGTTCCCCCATCCAGCATCATGCGCAGATAATGAAGCTGCTGGTGGCCATGATGAAACCTAGAGAAATAGCCATTGCAAAATGTGCTGCCCACAAGTCCGATGCGTCCAGAGTCACGCAGGGAAATAGAATGGTGGACGAGGCAGCCAGGGCTGTCACGAAAGGCAGCCAGAAGGGGAAAGTTTTGTTAGTTACGCATGAGGTTGACCTCGAAGACAGGGTCACACTCAGAGATGTAATCTTAATGCAAGCAGCCTTTAACCCGATGGAGCAAAGGGGGGCGAGTCAAGACCCTACTGGACTGTGGAGAAATCACGAGGGTCTGGTAGTGGCGCCGCCAGATTTGCTGGGACTGTTAATCCAGGAGACACATGGGTTGGCCCATGTGTCAAGGGGGGAGGTAAAGAGAAAAATAACGGCAGAATACGGGTTTTGGGCGCCATATTTGCTCGAACAAATCGACCAGGTAATTGGAAAGTGTGCAATTTGTTTGAAAAACAATGTGAGAAGAGGGGTAGCCACCCCCACGGGTTACATCCCGACTCCTAATGGCCCCATGAGAGAACTAGTGGTGGATTTTGTCGACATGATACAACCTGTCGAAGGGAAAAGATACATGTTGGTGGTCATAGACCGGTTCTCAAGATGGCCGGAGGCCTGTCCAACTAAACGGAAAGATGCTCAGTCTGTGGCCAAGTTTCTGTGCCGCGAAGTTATCAGCAGATGGGGTCTGCCGGATAGGATTTCTTCAGATAACGGGAGAGAGTTTGTGGATAAAACGGTCAAAATCATAATGCAAAAATTGGGAATTAAACAGCGGCTCGGAGCAGTGTATCATCCACAAAGCCAAGGCATTTGTGAAAAAATGAACGGCGTCATAAAAAATCGAATTTCCAAAATTTGTCAACATACAGGCTTGAATTGGATAGATGCCTTACCACTGGCACTGATGGTTTGCCGGTCGAGTGAACTCCGCGATTTGCATTTGACCCCACATGAATTGGTAACTGGTAGACGCATGCCTTCACCGTTTTTGCGTACCAGTGGGAAAGGTCCAAGCCTGTCAATTTTGGAGGACGAAATGAAAGCCTATGTCAAACATTTAACCACGCTACATAGGAATATTTCCACCTATGTTGTTGACAGGCAGAAACAAGAAGAAGCACAAGAGAGACTCGAAGCAAATACTAAAGACACAGTTCAGCCAGGAGACAAGGTGTATGTGGCCTAGTAGTAGAGTGTCTGCCCTGAGACTGGAAGGTTGTGGGTTCAAACCCCGGCCGGGTCATACCAAAGACTATAAAAATGGGACCCATTGCCTCCCTGCTTGACACTCAGCATTAAGGGTTGGAATTGGGGGGTTAGATCACCAAATGATTCCCGAGCGCGGCACCGCTGCTGCTCACTGCTCCCCTCTCCCCCAGGGGATGGATCAAAATCACATGGGGATGGGTTAAATGCAGAGGACAAATTTCACCACACCCAGATGTGTGTGTGACGATGATCATTGGGACTTTAACTTTAAGTGTTCCGCCGCAAGTGGTACAACGAAAGAGGGCAGGGGCCATTTGAAGTTGTCCGCTGTACCGGAACAGCGGTGCAAGTAAAAGGGTCGCCAACTTGGTACCATCTGACACACTGCGTCAAGGTGCCCAAAGTAGAACCCCAAAGAGGGAGTCGCGGCTGCGAGAACTCCGAACAACTGCCAGAACAAGAGTCGCCCAGGGGCCCACATCGGGATGAAGACGGGCAAGGTCGAGCTGTGGTGGATAACGTGTCTGCTGTATCTGTTCCTGAGGACATCGGGGGCGACACAGCCGACGACCGAGGAAGCCAACAGTTCGACAATGTCAATCTTGACGACGCGCCCTCCCCAGATGCAGGTGACTCTCCTCACCACAGCGACACCGAGCCAACTACCACCGGAGATGGTGTCCCCAATGGACACGGTCACCCTACAGGACCAAGCGACGGACGCCCAGTCCGCCACAGATTCCGGCCGGAGCATTACATTGAGCAATGTTGAGGGAGTGTTGGGAAGGGCTGTCCTACTGCCATGTAATTGCGCAAGGACAGGAGGGTCCCTGTGCAGACACGCCGCCAAATGGGAAGACAACACCGGTAACATCCTTGCCCTGGCCCAGCGAACACATGTGGACAATGTACTGTTACTAAATACATATAGGCGATTTGAGGTGTTAGGAGATTGCGCTCTATTTCTGACAAAAATTGGCATGACTGATTTTGGAAACTATACATGTACCTGCTTCAAAATGGGAGTGGGAAAAGCAGAACGCATGGGCGACCAAACGACGGTAGACAGTGTTACTTTCGTGACATTGACGGAGAAAAAAGAAATTGATGACGAACAACCAGACAGCCCAGTCACGGAGTATGTTAAGACGGAGAAGGCAGTCACAATCAAAATTAACATTGTATCCATGACAACGATTGGCGACAACATTGAAACACAGTCGGCCGCGTCGGGGACGCTCATGACAACGGTGGAGGCGGTAAAGCCGATGCCTGATGTTCCAGGAACCGTCCACGAAGCGTTTGCGGACTCGGACTGGTCCCCGGCGGAGGTGCGAACCAATTTGCATGCTATGGCAAGACAGGAAGCTGGTTGGAAGGCTTATGGGTTCGATGCTTTGGCATTACTGGGGGTTGACGAATGGGCAGGAAGAAACATGTGGTATCAACTGATGGTGCATTCGATCAAGTCGTTCAAGGCAGTGAGTGGGCCGTACTTGGTAAGGGTAAAATCACCAAGTACGCTGAAAGCTGTTTTTCAGACTGTTCCGGTGCCGGTATCCGACGATTGCCAACTTAGGCTACTGCTTTGGTTGGTGTACGAACAGTCGTGGTAAGCACCTGAAACTGACGCTCAGGTCAGGAAGATTTTTAAGCCCACAGGGGTGTGCGCGTGGATAAGTGAACTTCCCTACTTGAATATGCTCGCCGTGCATGAGGACATTCAAGTTGCGGTGCCAGAATCCATAGATGTGCCATCTATAAAGGTGCCCGCCTGTTTTTGCTCTGTGACTCACGGTGGTCCGGGGGTGCCTATGGGGGTGGCAGATTGCGACTATTACTCTATGCAATTCCCAGGTGAAGCATGGGGGGAAAGGGGAGCCATCCATTCGGTGACCTTTCCTCTACCCGACTCCTACAACGCGATTACGGTGATGGTGGAGAATCGCACGGTGCCTGGAAACACAACCATAGGTAACCTTAGAGACATCTGGTGGGTATGTGGGACTAAAGCTTATTTGTTTTTGCCTTATGGATGGTTGGGCTGCTGCTATTCTGCTACCCTGAAGCTCCCGTTTGAGGTGATGACAATAAAGAGGGGCCACAAGCCAGAGGGGGAGACTTATCAGGCGGTCCCAAGCAGGGCCAAGAGGGAGATGGCAGAGTTTCACACTACGGACGCGTACCATTGGAGAATTAGCTTGGGAGAAAAATGGGGCCTTGGGATCTTTCCCTGGTATGGGGTGACATTTTTGGCAGATCACATTGATAATATTACGTATACCCTCCAGGGATTTGCGAATGAGACGATCAAGGGCTTCCGACAGTTGTCACTTACCCAAAAGAGCCATCGGTTAACCCTGCTTAAACATGACATGGCTTTGGATTATATCTTGGCGAGGCAAGGGGGGTTGTGCATAGCCCTAAACTTGACAGATGACGCTTGCTACACTTTGATCCCAGATAACACCGACAACATTACCAGTATCATCGACGCGCTTAAAGTCATTCAAAATTCTTTTGGCCCGTCTGGGGGCTCTGGTTGGTCAGCAATCAGCTGGATACAGGATAGACTGGGACCTGTGGGGACGATAGTGGCGCAGGTGTTGGGGGCGCTCGGGATATCACTATGTGTGATGCTTTGTTTTTGCACTGTGATAATGGCTTGCGCAAAGGCCATGATATTACGGTGGATAGGTGTGGTAATGCCAAGGGACCAGACCCAGATGCCGCTGCTCCCGATCGACTGTAAGACTGATCTGACTTACTCTGATGAAATGATAGTAAATGACAGGTACTCGGATTAAACATAACAAAATGATAAGGGGAGTGCATGGGAGAGGAGAATTAACTTCAGAAAAATACTAAAAATAGAGCTATACATGAAAATGAAAAAACAAAGATAGGGGATGAAGGAGTGGGAACATCGGCGTAGCACCAATTCCTTGGGTTTTCATTTTCCTTTGTGTGTGATGTGTTGCATGATTCCAGTGGAAGGTGGTCCACCGTATGTTGTTGCCCAGCCCGTGACCGGTTTACCATCTTTTTTGTGTCAAAGTTGCATGTGTTTTGCGTTTAGTGCCATTGTCATCACTCGATACTGGTGGTAGTTCTTATTCGTTCCAGAACCTCTGAATGCTGACCGGGGCCGTGCAAGGGACTCTATGGACAGTGACCTGGACATAAGGACTTTGTATGGACAGCAGGCCCTGGGCAGTGATACCCAGCACGTCCTATCGCTGAAGATTCGGGGAATGGACTCTGCCTCGGCACGCACTTACACATGAAGAAGGGGGGCGACGTTTTGGAGGCTTGATTTAATAGCATGTTTTGATACCTCATTACTATATATCTCATTGTTTATTCCAATATTATTTACCTCATTTTGTTACCTGCTGGCATGTTGATCATGTGACGGTACAATTTCACTGTTTGGTGATAGGTGGACATGTCATTCCATTTCCATACTGTTTGGTGAGCTCGTACTGTTTTGTGGATTGTAATGTGCCAGGGCTCCTTACACCTGGGTGACACCAGGTGAGGGGAACCACTGGGGATGGTAGAAAGGGCCTTCCTCTTTTTCCTTGTCATTAGACTGGCGAGGTTTTTTCTTGAGGAAGCGCCGGCAGCTTTTTGGGGCTTCTAACGGGCCACGCCAAATTTGTTACTTCGCATTTTGTCACCGTTGTAGGGGTATTACCTAAGGGGGGTGGTATCGTCATTTGTATAATGTGGACTTCAATTTTCTTTACTTGTGGTTCCTGAGAGGCCTCAGATTGTTGTCAGGGAGCACTTGGCAAACTAAATAGTTTGAGCTTTCCTAGTTAAAATAACCTTACGTAGCATGCCTTGAGCGTGATTTAGGCTGAGGATTTTTGGGCCAAATTGTAGACGTGAGCATATATAAAATTTGGTTGGGGGAAGATGTTTGGACCTTTACCGATGTCATCTTTTGTTGGACCGTTTCCGGCCGGGACTATTACTTTGTCCCGGAAGGGGGTAATGAAGTGTAATTTGGAATTCCCTCTATTTCTGTAGGTGGCCTTAGAATGTCCACCTGGCGTCAGTGATACGATTCTATTCTATATTTGCTGGTCAGGGAGAATTCAGTTTCAGCAATAATAAGGTAAAGTGGCTGTTGTCGTCCATCACCAACAGCGCTGGTCAAGATCTCCTTTTTAGGACTGAAGTAAACTAGTAGATTGAAAACCGCAGCTGGTACACAAAGCCATGACATCACCTCCTTGCCAGGTATAAAAGATACAGGCCTGAGAGGGGTTGGGGGGCTTTTTACATCCATGCCTTGGGGCCACTCAACTTTTTGGAAAGACTTCATTCTGACGTCGGTTGAATAAACTCTTTTCCCAATCAGCCGTGTGTCCCTGAAGTGTTCATTTGTCTGGAGCCAGCCACCGACCACCGAGTGTTTTTTGGAGACCAGCGAAGCAACAAAAACCATATACCACACGCACACTCGCATTGCTCCGCGTCCGATGACACTTTAAGCGGCCAAACGGCGGGTGTAACTATAACTCTCTTGAGGTCGGCTCATTTGACATTTTTTAACGGTTCGTGGAGGCGACCGGCACCACCGGGAAGCCGTGCGCACAAGCGATGTGGCCGAATAATGCTCCAGCAGGCCCGGGTGATTACTATTAGGCTCCCCAGCCGGCGTTATGGAGCTCTGATGGTCCTCCGCGGGACTTGGAGCAGCCGGCGCGCTCACGCGCACCGCCCAGCACCACCGGGAGGCCATGCGCACGAGCCAAGTGGCCGAAAATAGCTCCAGCCGAGCGGCTCGGCACTGTATAAGCACCGCGGAAGAGATCGCGGAGGCTTTTTCGACTTCCGGCGGCCGGCGCACTCACGCGCGCCGCCCAGGACCACCGGGAGGCCGTGCACACGCGCCGGGTTGCCGAAAATAGCTCCAGCCGAGCGGATCGGCACTTTATGAGCACCGCGGATGAGATCGCGGAGCCTCATTCGACTTCCGGCGGCCGGCGCGCTCACGCACGCCGCCCGGGACCACCGGGATGGCGTGCGCATGCGCCAAGTGGCCGAAAATAGATCCAGCCGAGCGGATCGGCACTTTATAAGCACCGTGGATCAGATCACGGAGCCTTATTCGACTTCCGGCGGCCGGTGCACTCACGCACGCCGCCCGGCACCACCGGGAGGCGGTGTGCACGCGCCAGGTGGCCGAAAATAGCTCCAGCCGAGCGGATCGGCACTTTATAAGCACTGCGGATGAGATCGCGGAGCCTCATTCGACTTCCGGCGGTCGGTGCTCTCACGCACGCCAAGTTGCGCCTGAGAGACGGTAAAGGCAGCGTTGTGGATATGTTCCTGATGGAGGCGCTCTATGTGCCATAATCTTCTTTTCTGTTAAATCGGCTACAGCGCAAGGAGCGACAGTCACCTTCAAGGAGGGACAGAATCAGCTCATCTATAAAAATGGTACGGGTTCTGATATTCATATGAATTTGTTTGCTACGACCAAAACAGTTCAGCATATCTTATTTTCTATCCAGAGACAGAGAAAGTAACCAAAGATAGACTGGTGAAGTTTGTTACAAAAAGTTTTATTGAATGTGACACTCAGATGACCTGTATGAACATTTTGAGTCTAGAAAGAGGGTGGAGACCCCACAACCAAAACCGGATGAGACACAACATATCCCACCTGATGTAAAAATAGAGTTTTGTGATTCAAACTTAAAATGTGATGGTGAGAGCAGCCAGAGTGGTCGTTATCCAAAGCGAGAGGAGAGCCCCTCTATATTATTCAGATTGTGATTATGAGGTCAAATGTGATGAAGCATTCACAAGTACTGATTATTGTTATCGTGTGACTTGTGATGCCCTACGAACCCCAAAGAAGCTTTGAGCTCTTTTAAATCAAAGCAGTGGGCCACAGCTATGAAAGAGGAAATTGAGTCTCTAATAGAGAACGATACTTTTACTTTGACGAGCAGGTTACAGTCAAGTGGCAGGATTAGACTATAAGCAGTGGGCCAAAGCTATGAAAGAGGAAATGGACTCTCTAATAGAGAACGATACTTTTACTTTGATGACTTTACCAGATATGTAGCAAAAGGTTGTGGTCAAGTGGCAGGATTAGACTATAATGAAACCTTCTCACCAACTGCTGATATGACTTCTGTTCCTATTTTGATGCAGCTCGCAGTACAGTACAATTTAGTGCTACATTTGATGAATGTTAAAACAGAAGTTCTCCATGCTCTACAGACTGTGTGATTTACATGGAGCAGCCTGAAGTGTTTGAGGTTAAATCTAAAACAGGAGAGAAACTAGTGCGTAAGATCAATAAGACACTGTATGGTTTGAAACAGTCAAGATGAAACTGAAATAGGATGTTACACAATTTCCTTATTGAAAATGGTTTTGTTCAAAATATTGCTGACTATTGTTTTTACTGTAAAAATGTTGGAAATGACAGAATCCTGGTGATTATTTGGGTTGACGATTTTCTTGCAGTGAGTAATGTTGTGAAGTTTTGTTGTTGGTAAATTATCCCAATACTTGTCTGAACTTAAAGAACAGCACTGGGTGGCAGCTAAACATGTTCTGAGATGTTTGAAATGCACTCTGGACCAGGAGTTGTGCTATAAAAAGCAAAATGTAAACTTGAAGCTTGTTGCCTATAGTGATGCAGACTGGGCAGCTGACCAGAATGACCGGCGCAGTGTTACTGGTTACTGCTTTAGTTTGTCTGAGGCTGGGGCTATTGTTTCCTTGAAATCTCAGAAACAGCCCACAGTCGCCTTATCTACCTGTGAGGCCGAATACATGGCTCTGTCTGCAACAACTTATATCTGGTTAATCTATTGAAAGGAATGGACAATACTTTGAACTTTATACCTGTGACTGTTTTTGAGGACAATCGGGGTGCTATTGCTCTCTCCAAAAACCCTGTGTGTCGACAGCGATGCAAACATAATGACATCAGATACCATTTTGTTCGCTCTGTTATTTCAGAAGGCACAATTATTTTTCTCTATTGCCCTACGGGTGATATAGTGGCCGATGTTTTTACTAAGTCTGTTGATAAAGTCAGGATGGAGAAATTTGTATGTTTTCTATTTGGTAACTGAACTATGGACTATGGATATGTCATGTCCCTAATTGACCCTGTGATCCAGTGAGTGTGGGTGTGGTTACACACTTGTGTGCAATCCATAAATGGCAGGAGCTCATTCACAAAGGTGATCACATGCAGGCCAAACCAAATTCATGTCTCTGCCTTATATTTGTCCTCCGTATTTATCCGTCTGCACCGGCTCTTACCGCGATGGCTGGGCCAAAAATAGTTCATGTATTATATGCTTATAAAAAGCATTTAGATTTTTGATGCTCCAGACAGTTATTTCTTTTTTTGGAGGGGGGGGTGTCAATATGGCTCTTTGAACATTTTGGGTTGCCGACCCCTGATCAAGGCGGTCAAAGACACGCTCCAGACAGACAGGTCCGCCAGGAAGTTAACCCAGAATGAAGCCAAACAGTACCACATCCATCAAGGTTTTGTGGTTTAATGCAGAATGTGCACAATATTAGAGCAAATCTTTAAAGAAAATGACTGGAGAACAGCGGCAGAAAGACGCACCAGCGTTCGCTCACATCCGGTTTGCTCCAATATACTTACTGTTACGGTCAAACCTCGGTTTTGGAATGTCCCGGTTCTCGAACAAATCAGAATTCAAACGAAAAATTCGAGATTTCTTTGCTTCGGTTGTCAAACAAAATCCGGCGGTCGACCCTCGCGAGATGAGCTGAAAGGACCCGAGAAAATCGGACTGCACGGCCCGGATGCAGACGGACTCCGCTCGTTATTGTATTTTCGTTACTTTGAGGATTGTATTAAACTCCAATCATGCCTCTAAAGAAAGCAAGTGGGAGCAGTAAAGCCATCCTGAAACACAAAGATGCTCTTAAAGCAATGCGACAGATAGTGCCCGGCGCACTGCGGTTGCCTGATCAGACCAAATTAAGCTACCTGCACCCTGAGGTCGACTTAAATTTTGGTTTGTACATAAGGACTTTAAGAATATTTGTCTTATTTTCTTCTTGAATAATGCAGTGTTGCCGTCGGCGGCGTCCTAAGGTTGCGCGTTTGGTGGTGCGCTGCAGTTGCGTGATCGGACAAAATAGTCCAACTTAAAACATGCTTAAAAAAGGTGTTTTGTTTTAGTCTTGGAACGGATTAAATCTTTTTCCACTATTTGTAATGGGAAAAATAGATTCGGAATTTGACCAATTCACTTCTCGAACCGCCTTCTGGAACGGATTGTGCTGCGCTGAGACAGCGCTGCGCCGAGTCGGCGCTGCGCTGGCCAACTCGGCGCGGCGCCCTGTCGGCGGGGCGCGCGGGCCGTTTTGGCGCAGCGCGCGCACCCTCTCGGCACAGGGCCCTCTTGGCACTGCGTCTTCTCGGTGCCGGGAGGGTGCGCGCGCGTGCTGCGCCGAGGCGGCGCAGTGCCGAGTTGGCGCTGCGCCGAGAAGGCGGAGAGGAGGCCGTAAGGGCGCCCCGAGGGTGCTGCAAAGCCTGGAGGGCGCCCCAAATGGGCGACACCCTCATGGTGCAGCACCCTCATTGCGCGTAGTCCTCTCGGCGGAGCGCCAACTCGGCACGGCGCCTTGTCGGCGGAGTGCGCAGGCCCTTGTGGCACAGCGCGCGCGCCCTCTAGGCGCGGGGCCCTCCTAGCACTAGGTCCTCTCGGCGCCGAGAGGGCGCGCGCGCGTGCTGCGCCGAGACGGTGCTGCGCCGAGTTGGCGCTGCGCAGAGACGGAGATGGTGCCACGAGGGTGCTGCAAAGGGTGCCGTGAGTGCACCGCGAGGGCGCCCCAAACGGGCAGCGCCCTCATGGCGCAGCACCCTCATGGCGGGTAGTCCTCTCACCGCAGCGGCAACTCGGCGCGGCGCCCTGTTGGCGGAGCGTGTGGGCCCTTTGGCGCATCATCCTCTCGGCGGAGCACGCGAGCTCTCTCGGCGCAGTGCCCACTTGGCGAGGCTCCCTCTCGGCGCTGTGCCAAGAGCGCTACGCCGAGTGGGCAATGAGCCGGGAGGGCACATGGGCTGCACCGAGAGGATAATGTGCCGGGTCTCGCCGCGGCGTCCTCTTGGCGCGGTGTGACGCAGTGCCTTTTTGTCGCAGCGCTGCAAGCGCCGCGCTAGCAGCTCGTGCTCCCTCTCGCCGCAGTGCTGAGAGGGCCCTGCGTTCAGAGGGTGCACGCGCTGCGAGCGCTGACCTGCAAGCGCTGCGCCGAAACGGCACTGCGCGGCGCCGAGAGGGCGCAGCAGCTAGAGGGCCCGAGCGGTGCGCCGAGGGGGTTCGCGTCGAGAGGTCGCCATGCTGCACCGAGAATGAGCCGCACCGTGGCGATGGGCCTTGGGGCGAGAGACACCGCACCTAGAGACCGCGCGCCGTGAGGGCGCCACGCTGAGATGACGCTGCATCCAGAGGGCCCTCGACCAAGAGGGTGCTGGACCGAGAGGGTGCGCGTGCTGTTAGTGCTGCGCCTAGAGGGCGGGCCCAGGGTGCGCCAAGATGGCGAACGCGTGCTGCAGCAGGAGTGCACTGCGTCGACAGCACAGGCACGCTGTGCCGAGTGGGCACTGTGCTGACAGGTCAAGCGTGCTGCGCAGAGTATGCGCTGCACCCAGAGAACGCGCGTGCGCTGCGCCGGGAGGGCACGGTGTTTAAAGGGCGCCGTGCCGGACCAGGAAGGCGCCGTGTTGCGTCAAGGGTGCGCCGCTCTGGTTGGACACTGCGCTGAGAGGACGCCGCACCGAGAGGGTGCCGCACCGACAGGGTGCGAACTGCGCAGAGAATACACGAGCGTTGCACGCGCTCCGCGCGCTGCGCCGGCAGAGTGGGCCGAGGGTGTGACGCGCCGAGAGGGCGTTGCGCTGAGAGGGCACCGTGCAGAGAGAGCGCTGTGTCGCGCCGAGAGAAAGCTGTGTCACGCCGAGAGATTGATGTGAGGATGCCGAAAGGTTGCTGCGCCGAGAGGGCGCCCTGCTGCGCCGCGCCGAGAGAGAACCGCGCCAATAGGGCGCCGCGCCATGGTGGAAGGGTGTGGCAGGGCGCCACGAGGTTGCTGTGGATAGAGGGCACCGCCACGAGAAGGCGCCTCGTCGAGAGAGCGCACGGCAAGAGAGTGCCGCACCGAGAGGGTGCCGCGCTGCGTCGAGGAGGCGCGCGTGCTGCATGCGCTGTGCGAGATATGCGCGCTGTGCACACTGCGCTGTGATGGCGGGACGAGGGTGCATTGCGGCGAGAGGGAGCTGTGCGGCAAGAGCGCTGCGCCGAGAGGGTGTTGCGCAAAGAGGACGCTGCGTCAAGAGAGCGCTGCGACGAGAGGGATCCCGCGCTGTGAGCGCTGCTGCGAGAAGCCGCGCCAAGTGTGCGCCGAGAGGACACGCACGCACTGCGCCGAGAGTCCGCTGCGCCGAGAGGGTGCGTGCGCTGCACCGAGAGGGTGCTACAGCGAGTGGGCGCCGTGCCCCGCCAAGAGGTACCTGGGATGACAGGGCGCCCCCCTGTGCCGAAAGGGTGCTGCACCGCAGCGTTTGGGCGCTGTGAGGGCACTGCGAGGGCGCCCTCTCGCGGCACATGCAGTCGCCTTCTTGGCGCGGCGCCCTCCCGCCGTGACCTCTCTCGGTGCGGCGCCTTCTCGCAGCGGCTCCCTCTATCCGCGGCGTCCTCGTGGCGCCGTGCCGCACGCTTTCGCTATGGTTCGGCACCCTATCGACGCGGCTCTCTGTCGATGTGGCGCAGCACGGCACCCTCGGCGTGGCAACCTTTCGGCATCCTCGTGTCACTCTCTTGGCACGACACAGCTTTCTCTCGGCGCAACGCGGCACTCTCTCGGCACGTTGCCTTCTCAGCGCGGCGCCCTCTCGGTGCGTTACACCCTCGGTCCACTCTGCCGGCGCAGCACGCGAAATGCGCGCAGGGCTCGTGTCTTCTCTGCACAGTTCGCACACTGTCGGTGCGGCGCCTTCTCGGTGCGGTGTCCTCTCAGCGTGTCGTCCACTCAGAGCTGCGCTCTCTTGACGCAACATAGCGCCTTCTCGGCACGGCGAGACGCGGCGTCCTGTCATCGCAGCGTGGCGCCTTCTTGATGCAGCACGGCGCCCTCTAGACACTCGCAACGCAGCGCGCGCACATTCAATGAGCGCAGCGCGCCCTCTCGGCGCAGCGTGCCTGTGCTGTCGACGCAGTGCACTCCTGGTGCAGCACGCGTGCGCCGTCTTGGCGCACCCTGGGCCCGCCTTCTAGGCGCAGCGCTAACAGCACGCGCACCCTCTCGTTCCAGCACCCTCTTGGTGCAGGGCCCTCTGGGTGCAGCATCCTCTCAGCGTGGCGCCCTCACGGCGCGTGGCCTCTAGGTGCGGTGCCTTCTCGCCGTGTGGCCCGTTTTGCCGCGGCACAGCTCCCTCTTGATGCAACACAGCGACCACTCGGCGCGCGCCCTCTCGGCGTACTGCCGAGAGGGCCCTGCGCCGAGAGGGCCTTGCGCCGAGAAGGCGCGCGTGCAGTGTCGAGGGGTTGCACCAAGAGGGTGCCGCACCAATAGGCAGCAGCGCCGAGTGGGCGCTGCTCTCTCCTCGCGGCATCCTCTCGGAACAGTGCCCTTCCGCACAGCGCACGCGCGCGCCCTCTCGACACGTTGCCCTCTCGGTGCAGCGCCCTGTCATCGCAGCGCGGTGCAGCGCAGTGCAGCGCAGTGCAGCGCAGTGCAGCGCGTTACAGCACCATAGCGCGGTGCAGCGCGGTGCAGCGCGGTGCAGCGCGAAGCACTTCATCATGATCGGAGTCAGTGCAACAGGCCGGTAATCATTAAATGAGGTGATTTGAGGTTTCTTCGGCACCGGAATGATGGAGGCAGTCTTAAAGCACGCTGGCACTGTGGCTTGGCCCAGCGAGGTGTTAAAAATGTCTGTGATGACCCCAGCCAGCTGACTTGCACATTCCCTGAACACATGCCCAGGAATGTTGTTGGGGCAAGGGGCCTTACGGGGGTTGACGCTCCTCAGGGTCTTTGTTGGATTAATTTTAAGTGAAGCCTTGGCCTGCCAGACCTGGAGGCCTCGCCTTTACGAGTTTATCTTTCCTTTTATCTAGGTTCTTCCTTTTATGTGATAGGGATGTCTTTTGATCCCTGTCAGCCATTTGTATCCTTCCTGTCCTTATGTTGTCTGTGTGTTTTTGTTCCCGTAAGAGGCCTCCACTAACAATAAGCAGGGCTTATTTGCATAGGTGCCATGTTCTTTGTTTGATTCACAGGAACTTCATTCCTTTTCATTTAGCTGTAGGTTTGGTTCATAGATTGCAGACCTGTTTTTCTTTGTTAAGGGTTATATACAGTTAGAAGTAGTTGCATAAAAGTTATCCCATATTTACTCAATGTTTGTTTAAAGAACTGCATACCAGTTACCTCACGTTTGCTTAAGGTGTGTTGAGGTGTTTAGGACAAGTTACTTATTGTTATTGTGTGTTAATTTACCAAGTAGATAAAGTTAGCAAAGGTTTAGTTGCATTTGTTCGGCAGCAAAGCGGCAATCAACGTGCTTCAAGGTATTTGATCACAGTCGAGGACGAGTCAACCAACTGTGAGAGAAGACGGCTGGTTGAGGAAAGGGAACGACCTCTGCGGGGTGTCATGTAACATGGGGCTAGAGATGGTGCAAATGGTAGAATATGGATTGTTCACAGGAAGAAATTGGCAGAGCTGAAATTCCAAATTTGTCCAAAAGATGGCGCCAGACCAAAACGGGAGACCAATAGAGGGGCCAGAATAAGCTAAACCGGTTAAAATGGATATAAAAAAGGAACACGGTGTCAGACTGTGAGTCACGCATGGAAGCACAAATGTGATTTTTATTGTTATTTCTTTGCTTGGCTAAAAATGTATTCTGTAACCGCTTTAAGCAATATTATTTGTCAATTCGATCAAGAAACCCGTCACTATGAGAATAGTGGCGTGACATAAGTTGTTTGGGGAAGAACAAATGTGATTTTTATTTTTATTTCTTTGCTTGGCTAAAAATGTATTCTGTAACCGCTTTAAGCAATATTATTTGTCAATTTGATCAAGAAACCCGTCACTATGAGAATAGTGGCGTGACATAAATTAGGTCAAGGGTGAAAAGGGGAAGTGAAAGGTTTTACCACTAGCTGTGCATTTGGTGGAAAGTACTGCGTGGTTAGGACGGAAACAGCTGCTGAAGGCCACAGATAACAAAGCGTGGGGAGGCTGGCCAGTTCCCTCTATGGGCGTGGGAAAACTGGCCAGTTCCCTCTATAGGCGTGAGAAAGCTGGCCAGTCCCTTCTTTAGGCGTGGGAAAACTGGGCAGTCTTACCCTATAGGGAAAGTACCGGAGAAAAGAAAGGGGAGGGGGGGGACGGAGAGGTCTATAAAAGGTCCTGCAGGAGCAGCTTCAGGGCTTTTCCCCCCAAAAGAGCTCTCATACGTGAAGAGGCCCGGAGGAGTTTCAAGATTTTTTTTCCAAAGTCCCAAAGATCTTTGTGTGAGACGCAGGATCACTGGACTGAAATTAACTTGGATTTACTCCTAAAAATTGGACTGGAGAACTTTAAACGAGAAATTGGTGAGGATGACCGTTTTTATGTATTTTAGCGAGAGGGGGGAATAGTCATCGGGCCGCCGGCTTCCTCGTGGCCAGCCTGTTTCTCTAATTTGGATTTTAGAAGCAAGATCGAACTGATCACTCGACTTTGCTTCCACCAAAAATAGCACGCAGCTGGTATTTACCTCTTCCCTTTTTTATGAACTGTGTTTTGCAATCGAATTGTTCTGGGATTGAATGATTTTATTAACACGGGTATCAGTGAGTGAAATTGTTCAGTTTCTGGAGTAATTGAGATTTGTAATTCTATTCCATGTTTCTACAATAAATGTGTTTTGTATATTACTTACTTCGTTGTGCGCGGATTTGTACTGAATATGCAACCGAAGGCTCAGGCCCGCTTCCCCTTTTAGACGGGCCGCGTAAAAAGGAACTCCGAACAAGTTAGAGACTTAAATAACTTCCGTAGTTATCTGAGCCACGAGTGAATTTCGATCCGTTCGAAAGTTGTTTCGTCTGAATAAATTAAAGGAAGTGTTTAAATCAGATTATTGGTTTTGTGTAGAACGGAAAGTTATTTAACTATTTGAAAGGCTCAGGCCCGCTTCCCCTTTTTGACGGGTCGCGGAAAAAGTAACTCCGAGGAAGTTGGAGAATTAAATAACTTTCGTAAATATTTAAGGGAGGAGTGGATTTCGTTAAAAGTGAATTGTTGGAAATTTACTTCTTCTAAATAAAATAACGACGACGGTTAAAATAAATCATTGGAGTTGGAGGAGAACAAAAGTATTTCGATTGTCCGTCGGGCGCAGCCCAGTTCCTAAAATTGTCGGGCCGCGTCAAAAGTTAAACGGGACACGATCAAAAAATAGACTTGCCTTCCAAATTAATTATTGGGCAAATCTAAACAGAGCACGACATTTTTATCCGGTTTAGGATAGTTGTTATTCTTTTTAAAGCAATTAAGAGGGGTGAAGAACTCCGACGGTTAAGTGCTAGATTTGCGTATACGAAGTTAGAATTAATCATATAAAGTGCATTAATTTTCTTCTTAAATGCTATTATTGTCACACTTTTATTAATTCGATTCTCTTTCGAATAAAAAAGTTGGTCGGCTCGCTGCATGAGCGACCAAGTGGAACGGACCCATATCAACATTTACTTCGGCAAAACTAGTGCTTGGGTGCGCTATACAAACGAATCCCTGAGGTCTTAACAAAGACATCTAAAAAATATCCGTAACGAATAAGAACTTCAAACATTAGCGGGGAGCCATCAATACGATGCGGTCACTTCGAAGTCCTGCCTCGAATTGAGTTACTCGGCACGAGCTTCGGGTGACTTGAGAGGGATTGGCGTCGTACAGAAATTAGATTGATTCCGGTGGAGTTAATTTAACTCGGGTGGTTAGATTACGGACGAATCTCCGAACACGGCTAAAACAAACCCGTTACCGGGAAGCCGGGGGCACCTTAATCCGAGAGGTGCGTTTGACAGGGGGGTTACGAGCCAACAATGAACTGCTAATTCACACCACACTACATTCTTTAGCTAATCAGCGTTGCTACAGACACAATCTCCCCTCCCTTAGTGTAGCAACGCATCTGTAACCAGGGGAACCATAACATTAAAAAGAGGGGCACGTGGAGTAAGGACTCAGAACTGATGGCGGTTGTAACTGAAATTGCTTTCTCTATCGTTCTCCTCGCGAGTAAACCTGTTCTGGTTGTCTTCTCCTCTTCATTCCAGCGAGTGATTTAATGTCTAATCGTATTTAGACCCAACAGTCTTCAACACATCGGCGGAGTCAAGGCAGAGTACCTCCTCTTCCTGATGGGGGACAGTTTTAACTGCTGGAGTGCCATTTAGTGCCTCGAACCTCCCAAAGAAGTTATTTAGACCATTTAGGAAGTCAGCATCAACTTCACCCACCGGGGGGAGGGTGAGTTGTAGTCTGTAATCGGCCGTATGCCTTGCCACATACCCCTGGTGTTGTTGGCGTCGTGGAAACGATCCTGAATTTTTCAACTGTGGTCTCGCTTCGCTACTCTGATGGCACGGTTCAAGTTGGCTCTCGCTGTCCTCAGTGTATCCTTGACGCCAGAGTTGAAGGCAGAGTTCCGCGCTCGTAGCGTTTGACAAACCTCCTCAGTCATCCAGGGTCGTTGGTTGCCCCGGGTGATGATATTCTTAGTGGTGCTGACGTCCTCGGTGCATTTGTTGATGTAGGCTGACACAGTCATGGCACACGCATGTCAAATCTACATCGGGAAAACTGGGAGGGAGGGAGGGAGGGAGGCAGGCAGGCAGGGAGGCAGGCAGGGAGGCAGGCAGTGTTTCTCTGTTGAGGTTTTCACCTTGTTCTTCTCCTGCTGAAGTTCTGACTGGACATCCATCAGTTTGGCTCTCAGCTCGTCATTGGCGGCTTGAAGGGCGTCCGTTCGCTTTGCCTTGGCCCGCCCTGCCGGAGCTCGTTTGGACATCTCTTACTCGAGTCTCACCCGGTCATCGGTCAGAGATCACAACATTTGTACCTGGAGAGCACAAACGCAGCGCTGTTTTCCACTGGCTTCGGACTCAACTTCAATCGGTACCGTAACTTACAACATCATAAACATAGACATAGCTTGACTTATTCATTGAATAAATGCATTTGGTTCTTCAAAACTGCATCACGCAACATAACATGACCGAGACGGCCGTTATCCACATGCGTGAAGTTATTTGGTGAAATGAATGAGATGTTTAAGACACCATCGTTCTGTCTCTATGTAGATGAAGGGAAATAATCGATTGCTGAAGAGTTGAGTAGAAGTACGTTTGCGAGGACTAACAGGCAGGGAGGATAAAATTTTCTCCACAACTAAACAGCTGGGAGCTGTTAAGAGGTGTTGTTAAGATGGTGTTGTGACAAACAAATAAACATATTAGTGATTAGTGACATATTTGTGACAAACATATTAGGCAGTATAATCACATATGTTAACTTGAGTGCCCACACTGTATTTATTTATGGTTATTTGTTAAATCGAGTACTGTTAGACATGAAATAGGAAGTGTTTAAATAATTTGAGGACGAAAGGGGTACTCACCATTGTAGCTCCTGGTCAATGATACGAGCCTTTTCTTGCAGTGGAAAACATACAGCCAACAAACACCGTGGAACCTAAAGGAATGGAATTAAACATTAACATTTAGCCTCAACCAACATTCACAGATACAACGCAACGCAAACTACACAAACGTAAATCTTTTTAAACACAATGAGTTGTACTTACCGTGTACGCTCTAGACGGTCCACTTGCAAGCAGAAAATAAAGATATTTCTGTTGATAATTGTCGTGTTTGTATCCGCTGTCTCGCTCAAGGCCATTGCGCCCACAGATTTGAATTTTGGCGAGAGTTCAGCGTATTGACGTCATTTCCGCGGCACATGCCTGCGATGTAATACCCGCATATCTGAAACGGCAAAGTTAAGAGTAGAGTAAAATAAAGTTTTTAATCAACGCAATAATTTACAACCGTTGACCAGTCGAAATAATCGTCGAAATTTGGCGTCTGTGGCTGGAAGCAGACGCCGAGTTCGACGTTCCTCCCAAACGCCACACTCCTCGCTTTTCAGGGCTAAAAAAAAACGTATTTTTCAAAACAATGAGTTGTAATTACCTTGTACGCTCTAGACGGTCAGGTTGCAAGCTGAAAACGAAAATATTTGTCTTGTTAGTCGTCGTGTTACTAATCACTGTGTCTTGTTTGCCAGCATTGCCGCTTTCCTACTTCCTGTTGCAAGCCACGCCCAAGGATTATAATTTTGCCGCGAGTTCCGCCTATTGACGTCATGTCCGCGTCACAAGACTGCGACGTAATATTATCTAAAACTGTTTGTGCAGTATTGTGTTGTTCTGTGCGGTATCGTGTTGTTTTTTTGCGGTATTGTGTTGTTCTGTGCGGTATTGTGTTCTGTGCGGTATTGTGTTCGTGTTGTTCAGTGCGGTATCGTGTTTTTCAGTCCAGTATCGTTGTGTTGTTCGTATTGTGTTGTGTTGTTCGTAATGTGTTGTGTTGTTCGTATTGTGTTGTGTTGTTCGTATTGTGTTGTGTTGTTTGTATTGCGTTGTGTTGTTCATATTGTGTTGTTCGTATTGTGTTGAGTTGTTCGTATTGTGTTGTGTTGTTCGTATTGTGTTGCCTCTAACACTTAGCCTCTAATACTTAGCCTCTAGCACCTAGAAGGTGAATAAATAAGAAGGAAGGACTCACCGGTGACATCTTCGCCCACGTCCAAGCGTTGTACCTTGTATTTTCATCCTTCTGACAGTGGAAAACATATAGCCAACAAACATCGGTGAACCTAAACAAATGAAAGAAAACTATCATTTGGCCACAACCAACATTCACAGATACAACACAATGTGACGTGCGGGGTTGAGGTTAAAGTGCTAGAGACATCCCTTTTTTTTTTTTCAATTAGAACGGAATTTGATAGAATGTATAAAGTGAACACATTTGCCGCATTGGAAATTAAAAATGGACACCGATTACTAAGAATACAGCTGAAATGAAATGCCAGTTCATCGATCGGGTCCCGCACGAAGCCAAACTGGCGGCGCCATTACTGTGACGTCACAAGTTGTACATCTGGATGTCAACAAACCCAAACAACATGGCAGATGATAGCGACAGCTCCGTTTCTAGCGGCAATATTAGCATCATTTTATCCGATTCAGAAACCTCTTTTGACGCAGAATATGATGAATCTAGCAGTTCACTTGGGCTGAGCTGAGCACATTTTCTGAATTGTGCCCCTCCCGTCACTCTGGTTAGGTTGGCATAGTAAAAAGTAAAAAGTGCTCTTGGGGGCTTTAGAGTGCCGAGTTGATCTCGGCACATGAAGACATGACCACCTGCAACGTTTGGTTTAGGTTTTATAAGCATTTTTAATTTTATTGCTTAAATCGCATTTTCTCGACGAGCTGAGCACGTTTTCTGAATGGTGCCTCACTGTGGTTAGGTTGGCATAGTAAAAAGAGTAGAGTGCCGAGTTGACCACTGCGAATGAAGAAATGAACATCTGCAGCGTTTGGTTTAGGTTTTAGGCGCATTTTTAATTTTATTTCTTAAATCGCATTTTTTTCGACGAGCTGAGCACGTTTTCTGAATTGTGCCCCTCCCGTCACGCTTCGACATACTTTTCAAAGTCAAAGTCTCAAAGTCTCCTTTATTGTCAATTCCTCCGCATGTCAAGACACACAAAGAGATCGAAATTACGTTTCTCACTATCCCAGGGTGACAAGACAGCGTTCACAACGCACATACAAGTAAACAACACAGGAAAAATAAAACAAGAAGATGAACAATAAGAGTGATAGCCCGCTAGCCGCTCCCGATGCACAGCAGAGTCCGGAAAGATAAGACAGAGTTCACAACGCACATACAAGTAAACAACACAGGAAAAATAAAACAAGAAGATGAACAATAAGAGTGATAGCACGCTAGCCGCTCCCGATGCACAGCAGAGTCCGGAAAGATGAGTCAACCAGGCCACTGTGAACACGAGCACACAGCAGGCACGCACTGTCCGGTTCGTGGATCCTATTAGGCGAACTCAACCCATCTTGTCGTCCCGCGAACGAACGTACGCCAGGATAATGGAAGGCACGGCTAGGCGAGCTGGGTTGGCCGCAAACCTGGCCCGACGTCTCCGCGCTGGCCCCTCTTCTCTTTTTGTTTACATTCACTGAAGCTAAACGCGTACAACTTGAGACGTCATGAGACGTCACTTCCGGCTGGCGGCTCGATCCGGTGAAACTCGTCTGTGCGGCAAATTTAAATTATATTTTTCAGAGCAACAGCTTCCTTTTCGTTGTTTCGAGCGGCAATTTATATTTATAAGCCCATAAGCTAACTAAAACCGATTTATACATATACCGGTGTCTCTAGCCCTTTAAAGGTTGAGTGAAGGGCCCTCGTTTTAAACTACTTTTTTGAAAAGGAGTGGGAACAAGTAAGACGTATTTATTTAATGGGAAGTAGTAAGAGCTATTGAATTTATTCTATGTATTGTATTCTATTGTATTGTATTCTGTTGTATTCTTTTGGATTGTATTCACACGAACCCCACTAAAACTTCAGCCCACAAAAACTAGCCTCTGGCACCTAGCCTCTGGCACTTAGCCTCTAACACTTAGCCTTTAACACTTAGCCTTTAACACTTAGCCTGGAAGGTGAATAAATAGGGTTAAAGGTTGAGTGAAGGGCCCTCGTCTTAAACTACTTTTTTTGAAAAGGAGTGGGAACAAGTAAGACGTATTTAATTTATTTAATGGGAAGTAGTAAGATTTATTAAATTTATTTAATCTACTTTTCTTCCCAGGCAAAATTTGATGTGCTGCAATTCCAAATTTCCAAAGTGAATGAAGGAATGAAGTCCTTTAAATTATGATTTTGTATAAATACTAGGCATAAACACAAAATCTACGGCACAAAATGGGCAGACTTTGCTTGTTTGAAGAGGACTGGTTACAAGACAGACTTTTCTGATTTATTTAATGGGAAGAAGACTTATTTAGTTTATTCAATCTATTTTTGTTCCCTGGCAAAATTGGATTTGCTGAAATTGTATTTTGCCAAATCTTGACTTGAGACCTGATAGGAAGTATTAAACGTTTAGTTAAATGAAAGCAATTTAAATTATGACTTTGTATAAATACTAGATATTAACAGAACATCTACTGCGCAAAATGGGCAGAGTTTACTTGTTTGAGAAGGAGTGGCTTATTTAAGACTAAGATTTATTTAATGTGTTTCCAAATTTCACCACATGATGGTGCCCATTTTGACTTCTTAGGACATATTAAACACTTAGCTTGTTATTATATTCAAGGTAATCAGATTTGTTTATTATTCTAATGGTCTTTTCAAAACTATTCTGGATTACTACTTTGGATCTATTCTACATTACTTGGCAACAACATACTCTGTAATAGATTAGGCAGTATAATCACATATGTTAACTTGAGAGTGCCCACACTCAATCTACAGTGGAAAACGTACAGCCAACAAACACCGTGGAACCTAAAGGAATGAAATTAAACATTAACATTTCGCCTCGACCAATATTCACACGTACAACGCAACGCGGCTACATTTCTGCTAGTGCTATTACAGCGAATGCTAGCGACATCGACAACTTTAGTCAAACTACACAAATGTAAATCTCCTTAAACACAATGAGTGTTTGTTAGAGATTTGCTCACTCCAACTTATTTCGCAAGAACCACACAAGAGACAAGCAAGTTCTTTTAGACACCAGCAGGTGGAGAGTTCACACGTTGAAGGAGTGAAGTCTGAAACTCTCCCAAATGCAAGGACATATTTATTAAGAGAAAGCGTGGGGGCATGAGTGGACTGAATAGGAAGCCCTTGTGCTCTAGTCAAAACATATCAGGGGGTGTTTTACGACCTTGTGTAGAATGGGACAAGTTATCTTATTCATTACCGGTTGCATTCCAACATAATCATACGATAAGGATACTCTGTAAAACCCTAACAGTGTTACTTACCGTGTACGCTCTGGACAGTCCAGTTGCAAGCAGAAAATAAAAATATTTCTCTTCTTAGTCGTCGTGTTACCATCCGCTGTGTGTTTGTCAATGTCGCCATTTTCCTACTTCCTGTTGCGAGCCACGCCCACGGATTTAAATTTTGGTGGAAGTTCCGCCCATTGGCGTCGTTTTCGCGTATAGCAAATCCGATTGGTTGGGAAGGGGGCGCGGTTATGCAGCCGAGGGGTCCTGTGATCAGTGGGAGGAAAAGTGTGCACGGTGTCGTCGATTTGAAATGCTGCCTTCCGATTAGCGTTGTCAGGCCAAGTTCAGCTGCGCTCTGATTGGTCAGACTGAATTTGGGCTGAGGTAGGAGGCGGGCAAAGTGGCACTTAGGTTTTAGTTTTTGAAGGCACCTTTCACTCTTGAGGTGAGCGTGTGTTGCTCTTCTGTCACTGCCATAGTCACGAGTCTTTGGTCGAGTGGTAACGTTAGTACCTCTGGTACGAAGGAACAAGTGTTCGAGACCTGCCCTTGGGCTGTACTGTGTCAATTTTCTCTCACTTCTGCATAAAGTTTGTAACTGTTTCCCCCCCCCCCCCCCCTGTAATTTGGCCTCGGAATGAGGGAACCTGTTCAAATTTGCCACACTACCTGAGCAGACCCCAGGAAGACAGAAAAAAAAACAGTCGATGTCCAGGATTCACCATTCTCAAAATAAGGGGGGGGGGGGGGACATATCCTCACGGGGCCGCCGTGAGGATATGTTCCCCCCCTGTAATTTGGCCTAGGAATGAGGGAACCTGTTCAAATTTGCCACACTACCTGAACAGACCCCCAGGAAGACAGAAAAAAAGCCAGTCGATGTCCAGGATTCACCATTCTCAAAATAAGGGGGGGGAACATATCCTCACGGGGCCGCCATGAGGATATGTCCCCCCCCCCCCCCCCCCCCCTGTAATTTGGCCTAGGAATGAGGGAACCTGTTCAAATTTGCCACACTACCTGAACAGACCCCCAGGAAGACAGAAAAAAAGCCAGTCGATGTCCAGGACTCACCGTTCTCAAAATGGGAGGGGGGCACAAATATTCACGGCTTGACATTTTTTATAGCGTTCCTGTTACAATTTTTATCCCACCACCTTTCACTTTGCTTGGGACAAAAGGAGCCTTCAGAACTGAAATTTCTTCTCAATTATTCATTCAAATCAATTCACTCAAATCATTCTCGTTATGAAAGATTTGATTACAAAATGTGTGTGGCTTTTTCTTAAATGAACACATTTGACATTGCTATAGTGTCACCTTTTAATTATATTGTGCTGTCATTTTAAAGCAAGTTAATGAATGCAACAATATTAATTTGCTTTGAAAATACCTGAGTAATAAAATGGATGGTGTTGGATTTTGTCCACAATTTAGGGAGCGCGTTATCTGCGCCTCACGGCAAAAGCCTTTGCCAATCACCTGTTATCCAATTTACTCACTGCATGCTCGTTTGATTTCTTCAGATTTAGGAAAATGCAAAGACACTGAAGCAGAAATTAGACTTACACAGATTGGTTGAGTTCAATCACAATTCTTGTTCAAAAAGCTCTGTTTTCAGGAAAGTACAATACAGCGCTGGGCCCTTCAAGAGCGGAAAGTCTCCATTCAGAAAAGGCAAAGTCCAAGGTTCTTAGATCAGTTTTATATTCAGTAGCACATTGTGGGCCGGGATTGATGGGCGATGAGTCTTCGGGGTGGGGCAAGTTCGAAGGAGAGTCTGCTTCCATGGGAGTGGTGCTGGTTATGGGCGATTCGGTGTGTAGGTAGGGGGCTGTTGGTGTGTGTGTGTGGAGGGGGGCTGTTGTCTTCTCTCCCGTCTTTCGGCCTTGGCGATCATCTTTGGCCGAGTCTTTGGGTGGCTCCTTCTGGCACCTTCTGGTTTTATCTCCACGTGACCTTCCTGTGAACATTCTTCTCCAATCTTGGACATACACTGTCGTACCTCATTCAACCATATCTTTTCTTTGTTAGGCAAACTATTTCCCTCTGTGCAGAGAGCGTTCAGTAGTAATCAAAAACTGGCGTCTAGCATTAGTCAAAACATAAGATACAATCAAGTACTGAACGGTCAAGACGACTCTGGCCGTGTCCATGATTCAGAGAAAAAACATCAGGCATGCATTCCACAGTTCCTTAAGGGTCATTAAGCTATTTAGGCAATATATCAAAAGTCATTTGTTATTTCAAAGTCCTCAGAAATATATCAGATCATAAAGTTATAAAAACCTTTCTCATCACCACTTATCAAAAATGTCTAGTTATGTCTTCTTTATTGATTTGGTGAGTAGGTATAATTATATGCTTAAAATGGTTATTTTATTTATTTAATATGTGAATATACTTGTCTGCTTATGTACTTTATTCAATGAGGTTTGAGGATATCTGTTTTTGTAGCGAGGCAGGACTTTTTGTATTTCGACCTCATTCCTTCACTCCCTCTGTTGACCTCAGTTTTACTGAGGTCACCAAAATCGTTGATGCCACCAGGGTCCCTCTGATGGCACACCACGTCCCTCTGTGGAGCCGCTACAAGTCCCTCTGTGGGGCCGCCAATGAGTGAGAAAAATAAATATAGATAAAATTCATACCCAGACATTTGTAAAAGATGGAGAGTGGAAAGGCAATTGGCCTAGATGACATCCCAGTGACAGCATGGAACTATCAAGGAGAGATGGCAGGGGAGATTCTTAAAAAGCGAGAAGTTCCCCGGAAAGGTGTTGACTTCTATTTCTTATTTCAGACCACGGCGATGCACAGAACTGTAGTAGCTACAGTGTTAAGGATCGGACAGTACAGCCAAGTGCGTGACGACGGACTTTATTGGAAGGGGATGATGGGAACAGCCGGCGCTGGAGCGGCGATCGAGCTGGAGAGGACAAACGGTTCTGCGGGGGTTTCGAATAGTCACGCGAGTCAAGTTTCTCCGGGACTGATGAGCGAAGCAGCATCAAGGGACAGACTGGCACTCGGTTCTGCGCTTGCGGCGCTGATATAGCGCTGTCCATGAACCCGTGGCAGGTGACGGTGATTCCACTGACAGGGGGGGCGTGGTCCCGTCGCAGGTGGCACCAGCACGTGACAGAACCCCCCCCCACAAGGGACGGCTCCCGACGTCCCCAGGAACCGAAAACAACAAAACAACAACACAAAAAAACAAAAAAACAAAAGGAAGGCAATACCCCGGGCGGCCAGGTGGATTGGTCAGCACACCGCTGAAACGTCCGACACCTCGCCAGACGACGGCTCGACGGGCGCGGGGGCAGAAGACCCCGGTACCGGTGGGCAAGACCTCCCCGGACCCTCACCCCTGGTCCCCTCGTCCCTCCTCGGGCGCCCGCGCCGAGGACCCGGTTGGTCCGGATGACAGCGATGGAACTCCGTGATGAGCGAACGGTCGAGTATCCAGCGGCTCGGAACCCAGGAGCGGTGCGCGTCGTCATAACCCTCCCAGTCCACGAGATATTGTAGGCCCCGACCACGCCGCCGCGATCGGAGCAGGGAGCGGACAGCGTAAGCCGGGCCTCCATCGACGAGCTGGGGCGGCGGCGGCGGAACGGGCGCCGGCGCCAACGCGCTCTCATGGATGGGCCGCACACGGGACACGTGGAACGTGGGATGAACCTTCATGGAGTCTGGAAGGAGCAGACGGACTGCGGCCGGGCCAATCACCTTCTGGATAGTTTTGGAATAATTTTAAGTAAAGCTTTGGCCTGCCAGAGCTGGAGGCCTCGCCTTTACGAGTTTATATTTTCCTTTTATCTAGGTTCTTCCTTTTATGTGATAGGGATGTCTTTTGATCCCTGTCAGCCATTTGTATCCTTCCTGTCCTTATGTTGTCTGTGTGTTTTGGTTCCCGTAAGAGTCCTTCACTAACAATGAGCGGGGCTTAATTGCATAGGTGACATGTTCTTTGTTTGATTCACAGGAACTTCATTCCTTTTATATAGATGTAGGTTTGATTCATAGATTGTAGTTTATCAGACCTGTTTTTCTTTGTTAAGGGATACATACAGTTAGAAATAGTTGCATAAAAGTTATCCCATATTTACTCAATGTTTGTTTAAGGAACTGCATACCGGTTACCTCACGTTTGCTTAATGTGTGTTGAAATGTTTAGGACAAGTTACTTATTACTATTGTGTGTTAATTACCAAGTAGATAAAGTTAGCAAAGGTCTAGTTGCATTTGTTCCACAGCAAAGCGGCAATCAACGTGCATCAGGGTATTTGTTGACCTCGAGGACAAGTCAGCCAACTGTGAAGGAAGACAGCTGCGGACGGCCTCTGCGGGGGGTCAAGAGCCAACAGCGAAGTGCTAATTCACACCACACTACATTCTTTTTCTAATCAGCGTTGCTACAGACACAATCCCCCCTCCCTTTAGTGTAGCAACGCCTCTGTAACCAGGGCAACCATAACATTAAAAAGAGGGGCACGTGGAGTAAGGACTCAGAACTGGTGGAGGTTGTAACTGAGATTGCTTGCTCTATTGTTCTCCTCGCGAGTAAACCTGTTCTGGTTGTCTTCTCCTCTTCATTCCAGCGAGTGATTTAATGTCTAATCGTATTTAGACCCAACATTTAAACGGTCCAACAAAGCGGGGCGCCAGTTTGCGGGATCCCGCTCGCAAATCCCGCGTCGAGAGCCACACACGCTGCCCCACTCTGTACTCCGGAGCCGGCGTCCCGTGCTTGTTCGCCTGGCGGGCGTAGCCTGAAACAGAGCGGAGAAGAGTGACCCGGCCCCTCGCCCAGGCACGATGACAACGGCGGACACAAGCCCAGGCCGACGGGCACGCCGCACCACGCTCCTGGTGGGCGAACAAGGGTGGCTGGTACCCGAAGACGCAGTGGAAAGGCGAAAGTCCCGTGGCCGAGCTGGGAAGGGAATTGTGAGCATACTCTACCCAGGGAAGCTGTTGAATCCACCCGCGCTGGTCCCCGGCGGCCATGCATCGGAGAGCCCTGCCCAGTTCCTGGTTCAGGCGCTCCGCTTGACCGTTGGACTGAGGGTGAAACCCCGAGGAGAGGCTGGCCGTGACGCCGAGGAGTCGGCAGAACTCCATCCAGAAGGTGGACGTGAATTGAGGTCCTCGGTCTGACACGATGTCTTGTGGAAGACCGTGGTGACAAAACACCTCCCGCACCATGATGGACGCCGTCTGCTTCGCAGATGGGAGCTTAGGCAGAGGGATGAAATGCGTCATCTTGCTAAAACGGTCTACCACCGTGAGGACCACCGTGTTTCCCTCTGAGGGGGGGAGGCCTGTGACAAAGTCAATTGAAAGGTGAGCCCAGGGACGCTGGGGAACCAGCAAGGGTTGAAGCAGCCCGGCCGGAGGACGAGTAGACGTCTTGTAGCGGTTACAGATTGAGCAGGCTCTGACGTAATCGCTGGTGTCCACTTGCCAGGTGGGCCACCAGAAACGCTGTGCCACCACGTACCTCGTGCGTGCAGCGCCGGGATGACAGGCCAGGCGTGAGTCGTGCGCCCATTGCAGCACGGCCGATCGCAGGCCTTCAGGGACGAACAGGCGACCCTCCGGGCAGTTGCTGGGGCCGGGTTGATCGCGTGATGCGGCTTCCACTTGGCGTTCAATCTCCCATGTGAGAGCCGCCACCCGAACCGAGCTCGGGAGGATAGTGGGAGGCGGACCCTGTCCCTCCTCCCCACCAGAAAACAAACGCGACAGGGCGTCCGCCTTCGCGTTACGGGAACCCGGTCTGTAGGAAAGAGAGAACTCAAACCGGTCAAAGAACAGAGCCCACCGTGCTTGTCTCGCGTTCAGTCTCTTGGCCGATCTCAGATACTCCAAGTTGCGGTGGTCGGTCCAGACAATGAACGGAGTGGTGGCGCCCTCCAGCCAATGTCGCCACTCCTCCAAAGCCAACTTGACGGCGAGGAGCTCCCGATTACCGATGTCATAGTTCCTTTCTGAGGCTGACAAACGGCGAGAAAAGAAGGCGCACGGATGGAGACGATCGTCTTGGCGGCTACGTTGAGACAACACCGCCCCGACACCCACGTCCGAGGCGTCCACTTCGACCACGAACTGTCTGTCGGGATCGGGAACTCTGAGGATGGGAGCGGATGTGAACCTCCTCTTAAGCTCCTGAAATGCCTGTTCCGCCCGTTCTGTCCATTTGTATGGGGAGGCGGGGCTGGTAAGGGCGGTGAGTGGCGCGGCCACCGTGCTGTATCCACGGATAAAACGTCGATAAAAGTTTGCGAAACCTAAGAATTGTTGCAGCCGCTTGCGTGTCTCGGGAACAGGCCATGACGTGACCGCCTCCACCTTCCCAGGGTCCATTTCGATGGATCCCTCACGCACCACGTAGCCGAGGAATTTGACAGAGGAGGCGTGGAACTCGCACTTCTCTGCCTTCACGTAGAGCGAATTCTCTAGGAGGCGTCGCAGCACCGCCCGAACATGCTTGATGTGCTCAGGAAGCGAGCGGGAGAAGATGAGGATGTCGTCCAAATAAACGAACACAAATTTGTCCAGCATGTCTCGTAACACGTCGTTTATCAGGGACTGGAAAACTGCTGGGGCGTTGGTGAGCCCAAACGGAACCACCAAGTACTCGTAGTGTCCGCTCGGGGTGTTGAAAGCTGTCTTCCACTCGTCTCCCTCCCGGATGCGGATCAGGTGGTAGGCGTTGCGAAGATCCAGCTTTGTGAAGATGGTGGCACCCTGAAGGCTCTCAAAGGCGGAAGAAAGAAGAGGCAGAGGGTATCGGTTCTTTACAGTGATCTCGTTTATTCCCCGGTAGTCGATACACGGGCGGAGCGTGCCCTCCTTCTTCTTCACGAAGAAAAACCCCGCTCCCGCAGGTGAAGAGGACGGCCGTATGATACCGGCTGCCAGGGACTCCCGGATGTATTCCTCCATAGCCCGGCGCTCAGGAGCGGACAGGGAGTAGACGCGTCCCTTGGGAGGGAAGGTGCCGGGCAAGAGGTCGATGGCGCAATCGTAGGACCGGTGTGGAGGAAGAGAAGCGGCCCTGGCTTTACTAAAAACCTCCTTGAGTTCGTGATAAACTGCTGGGACATTGGAGATGTCGGGACTGTACCTGGGCGGGGCTCTGCCAAGTGGGCTGGTGGCCGCCTTCAGGCACACTCGATGGCAGCGGTCGCTCACTGCCGTACCACCCCCAGCCCCCAGTCCAGCACCGGGTTGTGCTGCCGCAACCAAGGGTGCCCCAGGATGAGCTGCTGTCCTGGGAGGGAAAGAAGAAAAAACTGGATGGTCTCGTGGTGATTGCCGGAGAGCATTACCTTAACCGGTTCCGTCACGAAAGCCACCTCGCCAATCAGACGGCCATCAATGGTACGCGCGGGAATGGACGGGCTCAGCGGGAGGAAGCCGACACCCCACTGACGCGCCAGGCTAATGTCCATGATGTTCCCCTCCGCGCTGGAATCCACCAAGGCCGCCACGTTCTGGTCGCCCGCCGCAAGCTGGACACGTGCCTGTAGCGTGAGCGTGCTGGGACTGGGAGAGCCGGTGCTGGTCGAGCTCACGCGGATCCCCCCGACGCCGCGTGAGCTCCGGCCTTTTAACGGGCACCCTGCCACCCGATGGCCCCCCTCCCCACAGTAAAAACACAAGCCCAGCGAAAGGCGTCGACGGTGCTCCTCCGAGGGAACCCGAGCCCCTCCCAGATCCATGGGCTCGGCGGGTGGTGTGGTTGACGGGTCCCCAGCAGACGGAGGAATGTGGCCACGCGGATTCCGCGGGGACCTCCTCTCCCGATCGCGCCGCCGCGTCCGGATCCGCCGGTCTACTCGGGCCGCCAAGTCCATCGCGCCCTTCAGGGTTCGCGGGCGATCGTAAGACACCAGTTCGCCTTTCATATACTCGGCGAGGCCGTTTAGGAATGTGCTAACGAGCGCTGGTGCGTTCCATCCGCTGCTGCCGGCCAACGTCTGGAACTTAAGGGCGTACTCCGCGACCGATCGGCTACCTTGACGCAGCGTCGCCAGTTCCTCGGCGGCGTCTTCGGCGGCGGATCCCAGGTCGAACAGGCAGAGCAATTCCTCTGCGAAGGCGTCGAAGGAATCGCATGCCGGGGCCATCCTTTCATACTCTGCCAAACCCCATAGCCGCGCCTCGCCCGTGAGGTGGGTTAGGACGAACCCGACCTTGGCTGATTCTGACGCAAACGTGACGGGCTGGAGGCTGAACATTATGCGACAGTTGGTCACAAACGCCCTCACGTGCTTGGGATCGCCGTTGAACTTTTCGATGTTGCCGAGGCGGGGCTCCGGGACGTCCACGAGCCTCCTGGCCTCGGCAGACGGGCGGTGCTGGGGTGCCGTGACAGCCGGGGACGCAGCCACCGACAGTCTCTGGAGGGCTTGGGCCATCTCCTGCTGCTGCAGCTGTTGTTGCTGACCAACCTCGATCAGGTTCCGGATGTCGGCGGACAGGCTGCTGATGGCGGTCTCGGCTCGCTCCAGTCGGCTCAATGCCGTCTCGTCGTTCGCTGACTGCATAGCGTTGGCCAGTCTGTACTGTTAAGGATCGGACAGTACGGCCAAGTGCGTGACGACGGACTTTATTGGAAGGGGATGATGGGAACAGCCGGCGCTGGAGCGGCGATCGGGCTGGAGAGGACAAACGGTTCTGCGGGGGTTTCGAATAGTCAAGCGAGTCAAGTTTCTCCGGGACTGATGAGCGAAGCAGCATCAAGGGACAGACTGGCACTCGGTTCTGCGCTTGCGGCGCTGATATAGCGCTGTCCATGAACCCGTGGCAGGTGACGGTGATTCCACTGACAGGGGGGGCGTGGTACCGTCGCAGGTGGCACCAGCACGTGACATCAAGGTTCTTCTACTAACCTATAAATCACTGCATGGCTTAGCGCCTTCATATCTCGTCGACCTAGTCGTTCCTTATGTTCCGTCTCGTAACCTTCGTTCGCAAAACTCTAGTCTTTTAGTTACACCGAGGGCCAAGAAAATGTCTGCAGGTTCTGGAGCATTCTCTAATCGGGCTCCAGAACTTTGGAATGCTTTACCAATGGATATTAGAACTACTACCTCAGTAGAAACATTTAAGACACGCTTAAAGCCTATGAGATGGCCTTTAACTAACTTGGATTGGCCGATTTGGACGGGGTTTGTGTTGTTCTCTCTGCCCACCCGCTCTCTGGCCGGGGAGGGGGTTAGGTGGCGCAAAAGCTGATAGCGGCTAGCTGGATTCTCGGGGACCAATTCAGGATGAAGAAACTGCAGCTCAACCTCCTTGAAGACACCACCAGGACAATCGAGGGCACCTCCGACATCCATTTTTTTTCATTGATTTTCATATATTATGTATTACTTGTGCCCTCTCTGCATCCATTACAACCTGGTGATCCTGAAAGGGGGATCCTTCCATCTGTGGTCCCTTCTCAAGGTTTCTCATTTTCCCCTGGCAGGGTTTTTTTGAGTTTTTCCTTGCCCTTTTGGGAGCTTATGATCAGGGGATGCTTTGAGAATAATTGTCAATTTTTTGGCTATGTGAAGCCCTTTGAGACTCTTTGTGATTTAGGGCTATACAAATAAACTTCACTTGACTTGACTTAATCCGGTCGGCTGGAGCTATTTTCGGCCACCTGGCGCGTGCGCACGGCCTCCCGGTGGTCCCGGGTGGCGTGCGTGAGTTCGCCGGCCGACGGAAGTGGAATGAGGCTCCGCGATCTCCTCCGCGGTGCTTATAAACATCCGATACGCTCGGCGGGAGCTACTTTCAGCCACTTGGCGCATGTGCACGGCCTCCCGGTTGTTCCGGGCGGCGTGTACGAGTGTGCTGGCCGCTGGAAGTCAAATGAGGCTCCGCAATCTCCTCGGCGGTGCTTATAAACAGCCGGTCCGCTAGGTGGGAGCTTATTTCGGCCATTTGGTGCGTGCGCACAGCCTCCCGGTGGAGCCGGGCGGCGTGCGCGAGTGTGATGGCCGCTGGAAGTGCAATGAGGCTCCACAATCTCCTCCGCAGTGCTTATAAACAGCCGATCCACTAGGCGGAAGCTTATTTCGGCCACTTGGCGCGTGCCCACAGCTTCCGGGTTGTTCCGGGTGGCGTGCGCGAGTGTGCTGGCCACTGGAAAAGCAATGAGGCTCCGCAATCTCCTCCGCAGTGCTTATAAACAGCCGATCCACTAGGCGGGAGCTTATTTCGGCCACTTGGCGCGTGCCCACGGCCTCCGGGTTGTTCCGGGTGGCGTGCGCGAGTGTGCTGGCCGCTGGAAGTGCAATGAGGCTCCGCAATCTCCTCCACAGTGCTTATAAACAGCCGATCCGCTGGGCGGGAGCTTATTTCGGCCACTTGGCGCGTGCGCACGGCCTCCCGGTGGAACCGGGAAGCGTGCGCGAGTGTGCTGGCCGCTGATAGTGCAATGAGGCTCCGCGATCTCCTCCGCGGTGCTTATAAACAGCCGATCCACTAGGCGGGAGCTTATTTCGGCCACTTGGCGCGTGCCCACTGCCTCCGGGTTGTTCCGGGCGGCGTGCGCGAGTGTGCTGGGCGCTGGAAGTGCAATGAGGCTCTGCGATCTCCTCCGCGGTGCTTATAAACAGCCGATCCGCTAGGCGGGACCTTATTTCGGCCACTTGGCGCGTGCGCACGGCCTCCCGGTGGAACCGGAAAGCTTGCGCGAGTGTGCTGGCGGCTGATAGTGCAATGAGGCTCCGCGATCTCCTCCGCGGTGCTTATAAAAAGCCGATCCGCTAGGCGGGAGCTTATTTCGGCCACTCGGCGCGTGCGCACGGCCTCCCGGTTGTTCCGGGCGGCGTGCGCGAGTGTGCTGGCCGCTGGAAGTGGAATGAGGGTCCGCGATCTCCTCCGCGGTGCTTATAAACAGCCGATCCGCTAGGCGGGAGCTTATTTCGGCCACTTGGCGTATGCGCACAGCCTCCCGGTTGTTCCGGGCGGCGTGCGCGACTGTGCTGGCCGCTGGAAGTCAAATGAGCCTCCGCGATCTCCTCCGTGGTGCTTATAAACAGCCGATCCGCTCGGCGGGAGCAAATTTCGGCCACGTGGCGCGTGCGCACGGTCTCCCGGTGGTGCCAGGCGGAGTGTGCGAGTGTGCTGGCCGCTGGAAGTGGGATGAGGCTCCGCGATCTCCTCAGCGGTGCTTATAAACATCCGATACGCTCGGCGGGAGCTATTTTCGGCCACTTGGCGCATGTGCACGGCCTCCCGGTTGTTCCGGGCGGCGTGCGCGAGTGTGCTGGCCGCTGGAAGTCAAATGAGGCTCCGCGATCTCCTCCGCGGTGCTTATAAACAGCCGATCCGCTAGGCGGGAGCTTATTTCGGCCACATGGCGTATGCGCACGGCCTCCCGGTTGTCCCGGGCGGCGTGCGTGACTGTGCTGGCCGCTGGAAGTCAAATGAGGCTCCGCGATCTCCTCCGTGGTGCTTATAAACAGCAGATCCGCTCGGCGGGAGCAATTTTCGGCCACGTGGCGCGTGCACACGGCCTCCCGGTGGTGCCAGGCGGCGTGCGCGAGTGTGCTGGCCGCTGGAAGTGGAATGAGGCTCCGTGATCTCCTCCGCGGTGCTTATAAACATCCGTTACGCTCGGCGGGAGCTCTTTTCGGCCACTTGGCGCATGCGCACGGCCTCCCGGTTGTTCCGGGCGGCGTGCGCGAGTGTGCTGGCTGCTGGAAGTCAAATGAGGCTCCGCAATCTCATCGGCGGTGCTTATAAACAGCCGATCCGCTAGGCGGGAGCTTATTTTGGCCACTTGGCGCGTGTGCACGTCCTCTCGGTTGTTCCGGGCGGCGTGCGCGAGTGTGCTGGCCGCTGGAAGTCAAATGAGGCTCCGCAATCTCCTCGGCGGTGCTTATAAACCGCCGATCCGCTACGTGGGAGCTTATTTCGGCCACTTGGTGCGTGCCCACGGCCTCCCGGTTGTTCCGGGCGGCGTGCGCGAGTGTGCTGGCCGCTGGAAGTGCAATGAGGCTCTGCGATCTCCTCCGCGTTGCTTATAAACAGCCGATCCGCTAGGCGGGAGCTTATTTCGGCCACTTGGCGCGTGCGCACGGCCTCCTGGTAGAGTCGGGCGGTGTGCGCGAGTGTGCTGGCCGCTGGAAGTGCAATGAGGCTCCGTGATCTCCTCCGCGGTGCTTATAAACAGCCGATCCGCTCGGCATGGAGCTATTTCGGCCACTTGACGCGTGCGCACGGCCTCCCGGTTGTTCCGCGCGGCGTGCGCGAGTGTGCTCGCCGCTGGAAGTCAAATGAGGCTCCGCGATCTCATCGGCGGCGCTTATAAACAGCCGATCCGCTAGGCGGGAGCATATTACGGCCATCTTGGCGCGTGCGCACGGCCTCCCGGTGGAGTCGGGCGGCGTGCGCGAGTGTGCTGGCCGCTGGAAGTGCAATGACGCTCCGCGATCTCCTCCGGGGTGCTTATAAACAGCCGATCCGGTAGGCGGGAGCTTATTTCGGCCACTTGGCGCATGCGCACGGCCTCCCAGTTGTTCCGGGTGGAGTGCGCAAGTGTGCTGGCCGCTGTAAGTCGAACGAGGCTCTGCGATCTCATCCGCGGTGCTTGTAAACAGCCAATCCGCGCGGCTTGGAGCTATTTCCGGCCAGCCGGCGCGTGCGCACGGCCTCCCGGTCGTCCCGCTCGCTTCCACTAACCGTTAAAAAACTTCAAGTGAGCCTACCTTAAGAGAGTTAGAGTTACTCCCGCCGTTTGCCCGCACAAAGTGTCATCGGACGCGGAGCAATGCAAGTGTGCGCTAAGTGCGAGAGGTGGTTTAGTTTCTCGCCGTGTCCGCCAGAGGGAGGTATTTCCCCGCTCCAACGGCTTCCAGACGTCTCCCCGAGCGCTTGGAAGTCCGTGCGGGGGGAGAAGCGGGCCGTGCAAGGTACCGAATGAAGCTGGTCAGTCACCGGCGGCGCGCGCTAGTGTGCTGGCCGCTGGAAGTGGAATGAGGCTCCGCGATCTCCTCCGCGGTGCTTAGAAACAGCCGATCCGCTCGGCATGGAGCTATTTCCGGCCACTTCGAGCGTTCGCACGGCCTCCCGGTTGTTCAGGGCGGCATGCGTGAGTTCGCCGGCCGCTGGAAGTGGAATGAGGCTCCGCGATCTCCTCCGCGGTGCTTATAAACAGCCGATCCGCTAGGCGGGACCTTATTTCGGCCACTTGGCGCATGTGCACGGCCTCCCGGTTGTTCCGGGCGGCGTGCGCGAGTGTGCTGGCCGCTGGAAGTGCAATGAGGCTCTGCGATCTCCTCCGCGGTGCTTATAAACAGCCGATCCGCTAGGCGGGAGCTTATTTTGCGGAGCCTCATTGCACTTCCAGCGGCCAGCACACTTGTGCACGCCGCCCGGTTCCATCGGGAGGCCGTGCGCACGCGCCAAGTGGCCGAAATAAGCTCCCGCCGAGCGTATCCGATGTTTATAAGCACCGTGGAGGAGATCGCGGAGGCTCATTCCACTTCCAGCGGCCAGCAGACTCGCGCACGCCGCCTGGCACCACCAGGAGTTTAACTAAGCGTTTAATACTTCCTATCAGGTCTCAAGTCAAGATTTGGCAAAATACAACTTCAGCAAATCCAATTTTGCCAGGGAACAAAAATAGATTAAATAAACTAAATAAGTCTTCTTCCCATTAAATAAATGAGAAAAGTCTGTCTTGTAACCAGTCCTCTTCAAACAAGTAAAGTCTGCCCATTTTGTGCCGTAGATGTTGTGTCTATGCCTCGTATTTATACAAAATCATAATTTAAACGACTTCATTTCTTCATTCACTTTGGAAATTTGGAATTGCAGCAAATCGAATTTTGCCAGGGAACAAAAATAGATCAATTAAACTAAATAAGTCTTCTTCCCATTAAATACATTTAAAAAGTCTCTCTTGTAACCAGTCCTTTTCAAACAAGTAAAGTCTGCCCATTTTGTGCCGTAGATTTTGTGTTTATGCCTAGTATTTATACAAAATCATAATTTAAAGGACTTCATTCCTTCATTCACTTTGATAATTTGGAATTGCAGCACATCAACTTTTGCCTGGGAAGAAAAGTAGATTAAATAAATTTAATAAGTCTTACTACTTCCCATCAAATAAATTAAATGTCTTACTTGTTCCCACTCCTTTTCAAAAAAGTAGTTTAAAACGAGGGCCCATCACTCAACCTTTAACCCTATTTATTCACCTTCTAGGCTAAGTGTTAAAGGCTAAGTGTTAAAGGCTAAGTGTTAGAGGCTAAGTGCCAGAGGCTAGTTTTTGTGGGCTGAAGTTTTAGTGGGGTTAGTGTGAATACAATCCAAAAGAATACAACAGAATACAATACAATAGATTACAATACATACAATAAATTAAATAGCTCTTACTACTTCCCATTAAATAAATTAAATATGTCTTACTTGTTCCCACTCATTTTCTAAAAAGTAGTTTAAAACGAGGGCCCTTCACTCAACCTTTGACCTCAACCCCGCACGTCACATTGTGTTGTATCTGTGAATGTTGGTTGTGGCCAAATGATAGTTTTCTTTCATTCGTTTAGGTTCCACTGTATTTGTTGGCTATATGTTTTCCACTGTCAGAAGGATGAAAATACAAAGTACAACGCTTGGACGTGGGTGAAGACGTCACCGGTGAGTCCTTCCTTCCTATTTATTCACCTTCTAGGTGCTAGAGGCTAAGTTATAGAAGTTAAGTGTTAGAGGCCAAGTGTTAGAGGCAACACAATACGAACAACACAACACAATACGAACAACTCAAAACAATACGAACAACACAATATGAACAACACAACACAATACGAACAACACAACACAATACGAACAACACAACACATTACGAACAACACAAAACAATACGAACAACACAACGATACTGGACTGAAAAACACGATACCGCAGTGAACAACACAATACCGCAATGAACAACACCATGCCGCACTGAACAACACCATGCTGCACTGAACAACACCTTGCCGTACTGAACAACACCTTGCCGCACTGAACACCTTGCCGCAATGAACAACACCATGCCGCAATGAACAACACCATGCCGCACTGAACAACACCATCCCGCACTGAACAACACCATGCCGCAATGAACAACACCATGCCGCACTGAAGAACACCATGCCGCACTGAACAAAACCATGCCGCACTGAACAACACCATCCCGGACTGAACAGCACCATCCCGCACTGAACACCATCCCGCACTGAACAACACCATGCCGCACTGAACAACACCTTGCCGCACTGAACAACACCTTGCCGCACTGAACACCTTGCCGCAATGAACAACACCATGCCGCAATGAACAACACCATGCCGCACTGAACAACACCATGCCACACTGAACAACACCATGCCGCACTGAACAACACCATCCCGCACTGAACTACACCATGCTGCACTGAACAACACCATGCCACACTGAACAACACGACGCCACACTGAACAACACGACGCCACACTGAACAACACGACGCCGCACTGAACAACACGACGCCGCATTGAACAACACGACGCCGCACTGAACAACACCATGCCGCACTGAACAACACCATGCCGCACTGAACAACACCATGCCGCACTGAACAACACCATGCCGCACTGAACAACAACATCCCGCACTGAACAACACCATGCCGCACTGAACAACACCATGCCGCACTGAACAACACCATGCCGCACTGAACAACACCATGCCGCACTGAACAACACCATGCCGCACTGAACAACACAATGCCGCACTGCACAACACCATGCAGCAATAAACAACACCATGCCGCACTGAACAACACCATGCCGCACTGAACAAATCCATGCCGCACTGAACAACACCATGCCGCACTGAATAAATCCATGCTGCACTGAACAATACAATGGCGCACTGAACAACACCATGCCGCACTGAACAACAAACACCATGCCACACTGAACAACACCATGCCACACTGAACAACACCATGCCGCACTGAACAATACCATGCCGCACTGAACAACACCATGCCGCACTGAACAACACCATGACACACTGAACAACACCATGCCGCACTGAACAACACCACGCCGCACTGAACAACACGACACCGCACAGAACAACACAATACCGCACAGAACAACACAATACCGCACAGAACAACACAACATCGCACAAACAGTTTTAGATAATATTACCTTGCAGTCATGTGACACGGACATGACGTCATTGGGCGGAACTCACGGCAAAATTATAATCCTTGGGCGTAGCTTGCAACAGGAAGTAGGAAAGCGGCAATGCTGGCAAACAAAACACAGCGGTTAGTAACACGACGACTAACAAGACAAATATTTTCGTTTTCAGCTTGCAAAATTTACCGTCTAGAGCGTACAAGGTAATTACAACTCATTGTTTGGAGAAACACGTTTTTTTTTAGCCCTGAAAAGCGAGGGAGTGTGGCGTTTGGGAGGAACGTCGAACTCGGCATATTCACATGCAGGGCACTCTTGAACCAGAAGAGAGCGCCACAAAAAACGGTCGTTGCCCCAAACGCGCACTAAAAAGGGTCAGAATAACAAGAGTCCAAACGGCCAGCCGGGGCCACCCGTCCATCCATTTCTTCAGGGGGGAAAAATCGGAGTCACCGGTGAGTACATTTTGCATTTACCACTGCTTTTCTGCTTCTGTCTTCAAGTGTGTGGCATCCTGCGACCAAAGATTCAGCCAACCCCAAAGCGGTTGACCTCAACGTCCCACCACCATGCCTACCAGAGCAGGTGACGTGATGCTTTGGACATCCTTCCGTCTCATATGCCCAAAAGTACTCTTTGCCACATCTGCGGAAATACGGTGTCTTTTCAAAGGTGCAAATAAATCCAGCGTGGGCGGAACACGCACGTCTTCGGTTTTTCCCGCTTTGTTTGTGTGACAGCTGTTGTGAAAATTTTATACAAATGAAGTTGTATAGTACAGGTTTGGCCAAACCGCAACTCCCGAACCGCATGCGGCTCTTTGCTTGGATTCATGCGGCTCTTTTATGTTCATATCAACATTTGTGTGTGTGTGTGTGTGGGGGGGGGGGGGGGGTTGTGCGTGTTGGCTTCACTTGAGTTCAATTTGGTATTTTCGTCAAAAGCGCATGTGGTGAAATTCCGCAAAGTAGGATGGGCAAACACATTCTGTTAGGGTTTTCCAGGTTATCTTGATCCTATGATTATGTTGGAATGTAACCTGTAATAATTAAACTCGCCTGTCCTGTCTTAACAAAAGTAGTAAAACAAAGTGCTAAGATCTTTTGAACTGATTGACTAGCTGCAGAGGAAGCAATCAAAGTTGTTTTGTTCACACAACATCGTGAAGGACCCCCTGCTGTGCTTTGATCAGCCAGGGGCTTCGGCCATTTGTCTACTCTGACCCCCACTCTCAACCCCCACTCTTTTTTTCTCTATAAAAATGCTCCTGCACGAGGCCTGAGTCAGACCTCCATTTCGATCATCGCTGCACGCACAGCGACGAATGGACTCTCCACCTGCAGGTGTCCAAAAGGACTTACTTGTCTCCCGTGTGGTTCTTGCAAAATAAGTTGGAGTGAGCAAATCTCTAACACATTCCAGTAAACTATTAGTGTCAATTGGGCTCTCAAAATGGCAGGGAAAAGATGCACAGCAAAACGAAAATATGTAGATGAACACAGGACGTTTTTATGAGAGTGGGAAAGCTTCTATATTTTGTTGAACGTGATGCAAACCATTCTACCTGATATGTCAGACCTCAGCGCATTTCAAAGATTCAAATCTTCAGCGCCATGCACTTCAGCTCACTCCATGCTAACATTGATAAGGGGTCGAACCCACAACATCATGCTTAAGAGGTGGACATGTATAAAAGAAAAGGATCTGCAGACAAAACAAGTGAGGCAGAATATTGAGTTTTTTCTCGCGAGGAGTGCATTCAGATTTACAGCAATCTGACTACACTAAAAATCTGTTTGCACTCTTCGCTCTTTTTATTTGGAATGCCCTACCCACAATGTGAGACTTGCCCCTAATAGGTGGGGAGAAGGCGTGGGCTTTGTCTCATTAGAGAAGAAACAAGATTCTATGTGAACCAAGAAGTCACGGACAAGATGCCATGAGAAACGAATGCAAGGACAAAATGCTACGTGAAACAAGAAGTCACAGACAAGACGCCATGAGAAAAGAATGCAAGGACAAAATGCCATGTGCAGACATCAACAAAATAGATTGAGCTATCAACAACTTTCTTGGATTCCCAGAGGTGTAGAAGGTCAGGAAGCTCCAGACAGCATCGTTTGACTTGTTGACTGGTGGACGTCTGCAAGGCGAAACAGTAAGCATTCTGTGCAATAATCTTATTAATAGGTACTCATTAGAGAACGCATGATAACATATATATATACAATTTATCTAACACTAACCAGTGCGCCATTATGTCAACGCGTAATAACTAAGTCTGCTGATCAAAACAGCGGTTACTATATGACGTCGCTACGTCGTGGTCACGTGACGCAGACAAGACGTCAATGGGCGGAACTTCTGCCGAAATTAAAATCCGTGGGCAGAGTTAACTTGTTTAAAAGGGAGTGGGCAGAAGAAATATTTAATTTATTTAAATCTATTTTGAGTGCACACCATTATGTCAATGCATAACAACTGTAAATCTACTAAACAAAACAGCGGTTGCTATATGTCATCTGCCACGTTGTGGTCACGTGACAGACGTGACGTCGATGGGCGGAACTTCCGCCGGAATTCAAATCCGCGGGGAGAGTTAACTTGTTTAAAAGGGAGTGGGCAGAAGAATTATTTAATTTATTTAAATCTATTTGGAGTGCACAGCATTATGTCAATGCATAACAACTGTAAATCTACTAAACAAAACAGCGGTTGCTATATGACATCTGCCACGTTGTGGTCACGTGACAGACGTGACGTCGATGGGCGGAACTTCCGCCGGAATTCAAATCCGCGGGGAGAGGTTAGGGTTAGGGTTAGGATTATGTAAGGAGTTCCTCCCCCAAAGGAGAGGAGCAAAGGCACGGTCCTACCAACCACGCCCACGTCCCACAACCAGCCCCAGAGCACCCTGTCCGTCGTGGCTGCGCCAGCCATGCTGGTCAGGCCAAAGTGGGCTTATTAAACAAGTATTTGTGTTGTAATTGTTGTTTGTTTTTGATTTTACTTTGCCTATCCGGTCGCCTTTTTTATATAAGTAATAAATGAGTTTCGACTTGGCATGATCGATTGACAGCTGTACTTGCGTTCAAATTAGTCGTACCTCGCACTTAATTCATCAACTCCCCTATCTGGGTGGAGCGAGAGCATCTTGCTCTGTGCGGCATCCATGCGCTCTCCTATCTGGGTAGAGCGTGGGTAAATTATAATTTTGCGTCTAAATGTTTTCCTGTCGGCGCTAGTTTGCGCTCTCTTTTATTTCCTCCATGTTTCGGCATCTTTTGTGCCTTCCTCAGGTCTGGCACACGGGAATTGCAGCTAAATTTAGTTGTATTGCATGTGGAGCTGTTTCCTCCTTCATGGCCGCATTGAGACTGAGTTTCCTGCTTTGAGCGGTCCTTATATAGTTTCATGTCAGCAATTTGCGTTTCGTTAAGGATAATTTCCCATCTACTTATTTTAGCTTATTAACTTGTTGTTTTCGCTCTTGTGTATTTCTGTTTCTTTTCTTGCAGGCACCGATTGGGCATGAATATGTCATCTCGGCATAGGTAAGTATAACTGTGTGTTTCCTTGTTTCAGGTTTGTATCAGGTAAGTATTGTTTTTTTTGATAGTGTAAATATTTACTTCCAACCACTTTTTAATTTATATTCAATTTTGTGTTTATGTTCAAATTTTTGACTTCTTAATTTCCAATTTTTGACTTACAGGTTGAGATTTTTTTCATATTGGGAGTCAGGGAGGGATTTGGATTAGGGTTAGGGTTAGGGTTGGGGTTAGGGTTAGGGTTAGGGTTAGGGTAGGATCGGTTTAGGGGACAGCGCACAGACGTAGCAGGAGCTCAATGGAAACTGGAAACGTGGGGGGCAGTGGAGGTGGCACAGGCGAGTTAGAATTATGTAAGGAGTTCCTCCCCCGAAGGAGAGGAGCAAAGGCACGGTCCTACCATCCACGCCCACGTCCCACAACCAGCCCCAGAGCAACCTGTCCGTCGTGGCTGCGCCAGCCATGCTGGTCAGGCCAAATTGGGCTTAATAAAAAAGTATTTGTGTTGTAATTGTTGTTTGTTTTTGATTTTACTTTGCCTATCCGGTCGCCTTTGTTATATAAGTAATAAATTAGTCTCGACTTGGCATGATAGAATGACAGCTGTACTTACGTTCAAATTAGTCGTACCTCGCACTTAATTCATCAACTCCCCTATCTGGGTGGAGCGAGAGCATCTTGCTCTGTGCGGCATCCATGCGCTCTCCTATCTGGGTAGAGCGTGGGTAAATTATAATTTTGCGTCTAATTGTTTTCCTGTCGGCGCTATTTTGCGCTCCCTTTCATTTCCTCCGTGTGGCCATCGACAACGTTCCGGCATCTTTTGTGCCTTCCTAAGGTCTGGCACATGGAAATTGCAGCTAAATTTAGTTTTATTGCATGTGGAGCTGTTTCCTCCTTCATGGCCGCATCGAGACTGAGTTTCCTGCTTTGAGCGGTCCTTATATAGTTTCATGTCAGCAATTTGCGTTTCGTTCCAGATAATTTCCCATCTACTTATTTTAGCTTATTATTTTGTTGTTTTCGCTCTTGTGTATTTCTGTTTCTTTTCTTGCAGGCACCGATTGGGCTTGAATATGTGATCTCGGCATAGGTAAGTATAACTGTGTGTTTCCTTGTTTCAGGTTTGTATCAGGTAAGTATTGTTTTTTTGATAGTGTAAATATTTACTTCCAACCACTTTTTAGTTTATATTCAATTTTGTGTTTATGTTCAAATTTTTGACTTCTTAATTTCCAATTTTTGACTTACAGGTTGAGATTTTTTTCATATTGGGAGTCAGGGAGGGATTTGGATTAGGGTTAGGGTTAGGATTAGGGTTTGGGGTTAGGTTAGGGTTAGGGTAGGATCGGTTTAGGGGACAGCGCACAGACGTAACAGGAGCTCAATGGAAACTGGAAACGTGGGGGGCAGTGGAGGTGGCACAGGCGAGTTAGGATCATGTAAGGAGTTCCTCCCCCGAAGGAGAGGAGCAAAGGCACGGTCCTACCATCCACGCCCACGTCCCACAACCAGCCCCAGAGCTGCCTGTCCGTCGTGGCTGCGCCAGCCATGCTGGTCAGGCCAAATTGGGCTTAATAAACAAGTATTTGTGTTGTAATTGTTGTTTGTTTTTGATTAGGTAAAGAGTTCCTCCCCCGAAGGAGAGGAACAAAGGCACGGTCCTACCATCCTGGCCCGCACCCCACAACCAGCTACAGAGCATCTTGCCCGTTGCGGCCGCGCCCGCCATGCTGGCCAGGACTAATTAGGGCTTAATAAAGATCGTTTTTGACCTTGAACACGTGTTTGTGCTTATTGTATGTTTGTTTTTGATTGCACTTTACCTATCCGGTCGCCTTTGTTATATAATTAATAAGTGAGTCTCGATTTGGCATGTAAGATTGACAGCTGCGCTTGCGTTCAACTAAATATTCATACCTCACACCTAATTCATCGACTCCCCTATCTGGGTGGAGCGAGAGCATCTTGCTCTGTGCGGCATCCATGCGCTCTCCTATCTGGGTAGAGCGTGGGTAAATTACTATTTGTTTCCAATTGGTTTTGTACCGGCGTCATTTTGCGCTAAATTTTGTTCATCTGTGTGGCCATCGACAACGTTTCGGCATCTTTTGTGCCTTCTTCAGGTCTGGCACACAGGAATTGCATCTAAATTTAGTTTAGTTTCATCACATGGGGAGCTGCTTCCTCCTCCACGGCCGCATCGAGACTGAGAGCTCCTGCTCCGAACGGTGCTTATATACACTCCTCCAAGTGGGCGGAGCCAGCAATTTGCGCTTGTTTCTTTAGCATAGTAACTTGTTTTCTTGCAGGCACCGATTGGGCGTGGATTTGTGATCTCCGGAATAGGTAAGTATATTTTTGTTTTGGGTAAGTATTATGGTTTTAATTAAGGCAAGTGTTTACTTTTAACTGCTTTTTTTGCTTTTTTTTTGTCCCAAATAATGCTTATTTGCAATTGTTTACATTCAAATTTGATAGGTATGCACATTTTTTTGTTTTGGGTGAGTATTGTGGTTTTATTTGAGGTAAGTATTTACTTTTAACTGCCTTTTGGTCTCAAATAGTGCTTATTTGCAATTATTGTTCAAATTTGTGTTTACGTTCAAATTTGGACTTGTTTATTTTCAAATTTTAACTTGCAGGTTGACGTTTTTGTCTTATCGGGAAATGGGGTCAGGTTAGGGTTAGGGTTAGGGTTAGGGTTAGGGTTAGGATTGGGGTTAGGGTTAGGGGTTAGGTTAGGATGGGGGATAGGTTAGTATTAGGGCTGGGATAGGACCAGTTTAGGGGACAGCACACAGACGTAACAGGAGCTCGATGGAAACCGGAAACGTGGGGGGGCGCACTGGAGGTGGCACAGGCGAGTTAGGATTAGGTAAAGAGTTCCTCCCCCGAAGGAGAGGAACAAAGGCACGGTCCTACCATCCTGGCCCGCACCCCACAACCAGCTCCAGAGCACCCTGCCCGTTGCGGCCGCACCCGCCATGCTGGCCAGGACTAATTAGGGCTTAATAAAGATCGTTTTTGACCTTGAACACGTGTTTGTGCTTATTGTATGCTTGTTTTTGATTGCACTTTACCTATCCGGTCGCCTTTGTTATATAATTAATAAGTGAGTCTCGATTTGGCATGTAAGATTGACAGCTGCGCTTGCGTTCAACTAAATATTCGTACCTCGCACCTAATTCATCGACTCCCCTATCTGGGTGGAGCGAGAGCATCTTGCTCTGTGCGGCATCCATGCGCTCTCCTATCTGGGTAGAGCGTGGGTAAATTAGTATTTGTTTCCAATTGGTTTTGTACCGGCGTCATTTTGCGCTAAATTTTGTTCATCTGTGTGGCCATCGACAACGTTTCGGCATCTTTTGTGCCTTCTTCAGGTCTGGCACACAGGAATTGCATCTAAATTTAATTTAGTTTCATCACATGGGGAGCTGCTTCCTCCTCCACGGCCGCATCGAGACTGAGAGCTCCTGCTCCGAACGGTGCTTATATACACTCCTCCAAGTGGGCGGAGCCAGCGATTTGCGCTTGTTTCTTTAGCATAGTAACTTGTTTTCTTGCAGGCACCGATTGGGCGTGGATTTGTGATCTCCGGATTAGGTAAGTATATTTTTGTTTTGGGTAAGTATTTACTTTTAACTGCTTTTTTTGCTTTTTTTTGTCCCAAATAATGCTTATTTGGAATTGTTTACATTCGAATTTCATAGGTATGCACATTTTTTTGTTTTGGGTGAGTATTGTGATTTTATTTGAGGTAAGTATTTACTTTTAACTGCCTTTTGGTCTCAAATAGTGCTTATTTGCAATTATTGTTCAAATTTGTGTTTACGTTCAAATTTTGACTTGTCTATTTTCAAATTTTAACTTGCAGGTTGACGTTTTTGTCTTATCGGGAAATGGGGTCAGGTTAGGGTTAGGGTTAGGGTTAGGGTTAAGGTTAGGGTTAGGGTTAGGGTTAGGGTTAGGGTTAGGGGTTAGGTTAGGAAGGGGGATAGGTTAGGATTAGGGCTGGGATAGGACCAGTTTAGGGGACAGCACACAGACGTAACAGGAGCTCGATGGAAACCGGAAACGTGGGGGGGGCGCACTGGAGGTGACACAGGAGAGTTAGGATTAGGTAAAGAGTTCTTCCCCCGAAGGAGAGGAACAAAGGCACGGTCCTACCATCCTGGCCCGCACCCCAGAACCAGCTCCAGCGCATCCTGCCCGTTGCGGCCGCGCCCGCCATCCTGGCCAGGACTAATTAGGGCTTAATAAAGATCGTTTTTGACCTTGAACACGTGTTTGTGCTTATTGTATATTTGTTTTTGATTGCACTTTACCTATCCGGTCGCCTTTGTTATATATTTAATAAGTGAGTCTCAATTTGGCATGTAAGATTGACAGCTGCGCTTGCTTTCAACTAAATATTTGTACCTCGCACCTAATTCATCGACTCCCCTATTTGGGTGGAGCGAGAGCATCTTGCTCTGTGCGGCATCCATGCGCTCTCCTATCTGGGTAGAGCGTGGGTAAATTACTATTTGTTTCCAATTGGTTTTGTACCGGCGTCATTTTGCGCTAAATTTTGTTCATCTGTGTGGCCATCGACAACGTTTCGGCATCTTTTGTGCCTTCTTCAGGTCTGGCACACAGGAATTGCATCTAAATTTAGTTTAGTTTCATCACATGGGGAGCTGCTTCCTCCTCCACGGCCGCATCGAGACTGAGAGCTCCTGCTCCGAACAGTGCTTATGTACACTCCTCGAAGTGGGCGGAGCCAGCTATTTGCGCTTGTTTCTTTAGCATAGTAACTTGTTTTCTTGCAGGCACCGATTGGGCGTGGATTTGTGGTTCAGCACTAACCTCTCGAAAGATTTCATGACCACAGATGTCAGTGAAACAGGTCTATAGTCATTCAGACCTGTGATGGCGGGCTTCTTGGCCACTGGAACGATGGTGGAGCTCTTGAAGCACGCGGGCACCTCACACAGCTCCAGGGAACGATTGAAGATCCGTGCAAAGGTGGGCGCCAGCTGCACCTGAAGGATGTCACGGGCCCCCTGCTGGAGCCCCTCCAGTTTGCGTACCGGGCAAACAGGCTGGTGGATGATGCGGTCAACATGGGACTGCACTACATCCTGCAACACCTGGACACCCCAGGAAAGTACGCCAGGATCCTGTTTGTGGACTTCAGCTCGGCGTTCAACACCATCGCTCCTGACGTCCTCCAACAGAAGCTCATCCAGCTCGCGGTGCCTGCCTCCACCTGTCAGTGGATCACCAGCTTCCTGACCAACAGGAGACAGCGTGTGAGGCTGGGGAGCATCACATCTGACACTCTGACCACCAACACTGGAGCCCCTCAGGGGTGCATCCTCTCCCCACTGCTCTTCTCCCTCTACACCAATGATTTCTCCGCAAGTGACTCTTCTGTGAAGCTCCTGAAGTATGCAGACAACACCACTCTCATCGGACTGATCCAGAACGGTGATGAGACTGCGTACAGACAGGAGGTGGAGCGGCTGGTCCACTGGTGCAGCCAAAACCACCTGGACATGAACCCGCTCAAGACCGTGGAGATGACAGTGGACTTCAGGCGAGGCCCTTCACCACTTTCACCCCTCACTATCCGCAGTAATACTATTCTCTCATCAGACACCTTCAACTTCCTGGGAACCACAATCTCTCGGGACCTGAAATGGACCGGCCACATAGACTCTGTCCGGAAGAAGGCCCAGCAGAGGCTGTACTTCCTGAGACAGCTAAAGAAGTTCAACCTGCCGCGGGAGCTGCTGAAGACCTTCTACACTGCCATCATCCAGTCTGTCTTCTGCACCTCCATCACTGTCTGGTTTGGATCGGCCTACAAACAAGACAAGCACAGACTGCAACGGACAGTAAGGACTGCAGAAAAGATAATTGGAATCAACCTCCCATCTATCCAAGACTTGTAACTGTCCAGGACCAGGAAACGTGCAAGTAACATCTCAACAGACCCTTCGCACCCAGGTTGCAGCCTGTTTTAACTACTCCCCTCCGGACGCCGTTATAGAGCTCTGTACACTAAAACCAGCAGACACAGAGACAGCTTCTTCCCCCAGGCTGTCGCTCTGATGAACTCACACCACTCTTAGAGTCTCAGAGTCATTACTGTGCAATAACATCCTGCTTTCCACACCTTTTTTGTTTACACTGTTTGTACTATGTGTCCTCTCTGCATCCATTGCAGCCTGGTCATCCTAGAAGAGGGACCCTCCCATCTCTGGTCTTTTCTCAAGGTTTCTCATTTCCCCTAGCTGGAGTTTTGAGTTTTTCCTTGCCCTCTTGGGAGTTTAAGATCAGGGGATGTTTGAGAATATCTTTCGTTCTTCACATGTGCTGAGTGTTGTTGTTAGTCACCTAAATGTTGAACAGAGGCTATGATTTACCGAATTCAAATTCCTTGTTTGGCACGCTCAAACATGGCGAATAAAAAACTCTTGAATCTTGAATGTTGAATTGTGGTTTTATTTGAGGTATTTACTTTTAACTGCCTTTTGGTCTCAAATAGTGCTTATTTGCAATTATTGTTCAAATTTGTGTTTACGTTCAAATTTTGACTTGTTTATTTTCAAATTTTAACTTGCAGGTTGACGTTTTTGTCTTATCGGGAAATGGGGTCAGGTTAGGGTTAGGGTTAGGTTTAGGGTTAGGATTAGGGTTAGGGTTAGGGGTTAGGTTATGATGGGGGATAGGTTAGGATTAGGGCTGGGATAGGACCAGTTTAGGGGACAGCACACAGACGTAACAGGAGCTCGATGGAAACCGGAAACGTGGGGGGGGGGCGCACTGGAGGTGGCACAGGCGAGTTAGGATTAGGTAAAGAGTTCCTCCCCCGAAGGAGAGGAACAAAGGCACGGTCCTACCATCCTGGCCCGCACCCCAGGCATCCTGCCCGTTGCGGCCGCACCCGCCATGCTGGCCAGGACTAATTAGGGCTTAATAAAGATCGTTTTTGACCTTGAACACGTGTTTGTGCTTATTGTATGTTTGTTTTTGATTGCACTTTACCTATCCGGTCGCCTTTGTTATATAATTAATAAGTGAGTCTCGATTTGGCATGTAAGATTGTCAGCTGCGCTTGCGTTCAACTAAATATTCGTACCTCGCACCTATTTCATCAACTCCCCTATCTGGGTGGAGCGAGAGCATCTTGCTCTGTGCGGCATCCATGCGCTCTCCTATCTGGGTAGAGCGTGGGTAAATTACTATTTGTTTCCAATTGGTTTTGTACCGGCGTCATTTTGCGCTAAATTTTGTTCATCTGTGTGGCCATCGACAACATTTCGGCATCTTTTGTGCCTTCTTCAGGTCTGGCACACAGGAATTGCATCTAAATTTAGTTTAGTTTCATCACATGGGGAGCTGCTTCCTCCTCCACGGCCGCATCGAGACTGAGAGCTCCTGCTCCGAACGGTGCTTATGTACACTCCTCGAAGTGGGCGGAGCCAGCTATTTGCGCTTGTTTCTTTAGCATAGTAACTTGTTTTCTTGCAGGCACCGATTGGGCGTGGATTTGTGATCTCCGGAATAGGTAAGTATATTTTTGTTTTGGGTAAGTATTATGGTTTTAATTAAGGTAAGTGTTTACTTTTAACTGCTTTTTTTGCTTTTTTTGTCCCAAATAATGGTTATTTGCAATTGTTTATATTCAAATTTGATAGGTATGCACATTTTTTTTGTTTTGGGTGAGTATTTTGGTTTTATTTGAGGTAAGTATTTACTTTTAACTGCCTTTTGGTCTCAAATAGTGCTTATTTGTAATTATTGTTCAAATTTGTGTTTACGTTCAAATTTTGACTTGTTTATTTTCAAATTTTAACTTGCAGGTTGACGTTTTTGTCTTATCGGGAAATGGGGTCAGGTTAGGGTTAGGGTTAGGGCTAGGGTTAGGGTTAGGGTTAGTTTTAGGGTTAGGGTTAGGTTTAGGTTTAGGGTTAGGATTAGGGTTAGGGTTAGGGGTTAGGTTAGGTTGGGGGATAGGTTAGTATTAGGGCTGGGATAGGACCAGTTTAGGGGACAGCACACAGAAGTAACAGGAGCTCGATGGAAACCGGAAACGTGGGGGGGGGGCGCACTGGAGGTGTCACAGGCGAGTTAGGATTAGGTAAAGTCAAAGTCAAAGTCAAAGTCAGCTTTATTGTCAATTTCTCCACATGCCAAAGACACACAAAGAAACCGAAATTTCGTTCCCCCCTGTCCCACGGTGACAAGACATGGCTCACAACAGACAAACAAGTAACAAGTATAACAAAAGCGTGCTGAATAAATAATGAATAAATAACACAACAATAAATTTATAAATAAGAGGAGCAGAAAAAAAAGGAGCAAGTGCGCGTACAGCAGACATTCCCGAAAATAGCGCAACAGTGCCACACGCTACGCAGAGGGGGGTAGCGAGTTCAGGGCCCTAACAGCCTGGGGAAAGAAGCTGTTGGCAAGTCTGGTGGTGCGGGAGCGCAGGCTCCTGTACCTCTTCCCAGAGGGCAGAAGGTCAAACAAAGAGTGAGCCGGGTGACTCACATCTCTGGCAATCGAGGTTGCCTTACGGGCGAGATGGGAGGTGTAAATGTCCTTCAGGGAGGGGAGCGAAGCACCAATAATCTTACCAGCCGTATTCACCATGCGCTGCAGGGCCTTCAAGTTCTGTTCAGTGCAGTTACCACCCCAGACAGTGATGCAACTGGTGATGACGCTCTCAATAGTGCCACGGTAGAATGTAGACAGGACTGCCTGAGGAGCACATGCACGCCTGAGCTTCCGCAGGAAGTACAGGCGGCGCTGAGCTTTCTTTGCCAGTGACGAGGTGTTTGCGGACCAGGAGAGGTCCTCACTGATGTGCACCCCCAGGAACTTGGTGCAGCTCACCCTCTCCACCACAGCACCATCGATGATCAACGGCAGGTGTGTTGTGTGACCCTTCCGGAAGTCAACAATGATTTCCTTGGTCTTATTAATGTTCAGCAGGAGGTTGTTGTCCCTGCACCACGTGGTCAGAAGGTCAACCTCCGACCTGTACCGAGTCTCGTCGCCCTTCGTGATGAGACCCACCAGAGTCGTGTTGTCAGCAAACTTCACTATGCGGTTGTCGCTGTAGGTCGCAGTGCAGTCATGCGTCAGCAGGGTGAAGAGTAATGGACTGAGCACGCAGCCCTGGGGGGCCCCCGTGCTCAGCGTGATGCTGGCGGAGATTTTGTCGCCAACACGCACCACCTGAGGCCTCTGACAGAGGAAGTCCAGTATCCAGTTGCAGAGGGAGGTACTGAGGCCCAGCTCGTCGAGTTTGCAGATGAGTCGCTGCGGCACAATGGTGTTGAAGGCAGAGCTGAAGTCCACAAACAGCAACCTCACATATGAGTCCTTTCTCTCCAGATGGGTGAGGGCCGAGTGGAGGGCAGAGCAGATGGCATCCTCAGAGGACCGCTTGGCACGGTACGCAAACTGGAAAGGGTCAATGGTGGGGAGGAGAACGGACTTGATGTGCTCCATGACCAGCCGCTCAAAGCACTTCATGATGATGGGCGTCAGTGCCATAGGGCGGTAGTCATTGAAGCAGGACGGTGCAGGTTTCTTCAGCACAGGAACGATGGTGGCAGCCTTGAAACACGAGGGGACGATGGCCTGCTGCAGGGAAACGTTAAAGATGTCCGTGAAGACACCCGACAGCTCCCCAGCGCAGTCCTTCAGCGCTCGACCCGGGATGTTGTCAGGGCCCGCCGCCTTACGGGTGTCAATAGCGGCAAGCACCCTCCTCACACCGTCGGCAGAGAGGCGCAGGGGCTGCTCGTGTGGGGGGGGAGTGGTCTTCAGCGGGCAAGTGCTGTTCTGGGCGTCGAAGCGAGCAAAGAAGCGGTTCAGATCGTTCAGCAGACGGACGTCGCCCTCACAGCTCCTCGGCGCGGGCTTGTAGTCCGTGATGGTCTGAATGCCCCGCCAAAGGCTACGTGCGTCCTTGCTGTCCTTGAAGTGGGTGGAGACCTTGCACGAGAACGCCTTCTTCGCTTCTTTGATGCCTCGGGACAGGTCGGCCCTCGCTGTCCTCAAGCCAGCCTCATCCCCCGCTCTGAAAGCCTTGTCTCTGGCCCTCAACAGTCTGAGGACAGCCCCCGTCAGCCACGGCTTCCAGTTCGCGCGAGTGACGACGGATTTCGAGCAAGTCACATCATCGATGCACTTCGTGATGTAAGAGGTAACAGAGTCAGTATACTCCTCTATGTCCGTCCAATCGTTGTAGGTGGCTGCCTGCTTAAACAAGTCCCAGTCAGTGGTGTCGAAGCAGTCACGAAGTGCATCGGAGGCACCCTCAGGCCACACTCGAACCTGCCTCCGAACCGGCCTGGATGCCTTTACCAATTTGTCTGTATGCGGGCAAAAGCAAAACGGTGAGATGGTCAGAAAGCCCCAGATGGGGGAGGGGGGTGGCTTTGAAAGCTCCCTTTTGCGCCGAGTAGACTAGGTCCAGGAAGCTGTCGCCACGTGTCGGAAAAGGAACATGCTGGTGAAGCCTCGGGAAAACAGACTTCAGGTTGGCATGATTGAAGTCTCCAGCGAAGATGGTGAAACCGTCAGGGTGCGCTGTTTGCTGTTCACTGACAGCCTGGTACAGTTCACCAAGCGCCGCGATCCTGTCTCCTTCGATGTTGGAAGGCGGGATGTATACCGCGACTAGCAGAATCGCGGTAAATTCCCTCGGCAGATAAAAAGGACGGCACTTAATGATCACAAACTCCACAAGCGGCGAGCAGTGCTTACATACCACCACAGAGTCCCGGCACCATTCTTCTCGGATGTAGACGCATATTCCACCTCCACGCGACTTTCCCCCTCGTACAATGGCACGGTCCGCCCGATAGCACGCTAGCCGCTCCAGGTGCACTGCAGAGTCCGGAATGTTGTCACTCAACCAGGTCTCGGTGAACACGAGCACACAGCAGTTCCGCACCGTCCGGTTCGTAGACCTCAGCAGGCGAACGTAATCAATTTTGTTGTCCAGCGATCGAACATTCGCCAGAAGAATGGAGGGCACCGCCGGTCGCGCTGGGTTGGCCGCCAGCCTGGCCCGGACGCCTCCGCGCTTGCCCCTCTTCTGCCTCCTCGCACACCGTTTCCGACGGCTCCCAATAGGAATAGGAATAGCGGGTGAGGTCGGCGACGTTTCAGGACGTAGCAGTCCGAGCGCCTTTAATGTCGACGCTTCAAAGTCCAGAACGCCGCAAAACCCACTTCTGCCGATGTCAAGCAGAACCTGCCTGCTGTACTTGTAGCACGGACGAGACGAACACACAAGACTGTCGGACGAACACTCATTAGACGAACAAATCACCGTACCGACGGGACAGAGAGTGGCCGCTGCGTGTGCACGCGCCGCCATCTTGAAAGAGTTCCTCCCCCGAAGGAGAGGAACAAAGGCACGGTCCTACCATCCTGGCCCGCACCCCACAACCAGCTCCAGAGCATCCTACCCATTGCGGCCGCGCCCGCCATGCTGGCCAGGACTAATTAGGGCTTAATAAAGATCGTTTTTGACCTTGAACACGTGTTTGTGCTTATTATATGTTTGTTTTTGATTGCACTTTACCTATCTGGTCGCCTTTGTTATATAATTATTAAGTGAGTCTCGATTTGGCATGTAAGATTGTCAGCTGCGCTTGCGTTTAACTAAATATTCGTACCTCGCACCTAATTCATCGACTCCCCTATCTGGATGGAGCGAGAGCATCTTGCTCTGTGCGGCATCCATGCGCTCTCCTATCTGGGTCGAGCGTGGGTAAATTACTATTTGTTTCCAATTGGTTTTGTACCGGCGTCATTTTGCGCTAAATTTTGTTCATCTGTGTGGTCATCGACAACGTTACGGAATCTTTTGTGCCTTCTTCAGGTCTGGCACACAGGAATTGCATCTAAATTTAGTTTAGTTTCATCACATGGGGAGCTGCTTCCTCCTCCACGGCCGCATCGAGACTGAGAGCTCCTGCTCCGAACGGTGTTTATATACACGCCTCCAAGTGGGCGGAGCCAGCGATTTGCGCTTGTTTCTTTAGCATAGTAACTTGGTTTCTTGCAGGCACCGATTGGGCGTGGATTTGTGATCTCCGGAATAGGTAAGTATATTTTTGTTTTGGGTAAGTATTATGGTTTTAATTAAGGTAAGTATTTACTTTTAACTGCTTCTTTTGCTTTTTTTGTCCCAAATAATGCTCATTTGCAATTGTTTACATTCAAATTTGATAGGTATGCACATTTTTTTTTTGTTTTGGGTGAGTATTGTTGTTTTATTTGCGGTAAGTATTTACTTTTAACTGCCTTTTGGTCTCAAATAGTGCTTATTTGCAATTATTGTTCAAATTTGTGTTTACGTTCAAATTTTGACTTGTTTATTTTCAAATTTTAACTTGCAGGCTGACGTTTTTGTCTTATCGGGAAATGGGGTCAGGTTAGTGTTAGGGTTAGGGTTAGGGTTAGGGGTTAGGTTAGGATGGGGGATCGGTTAGGATTAGGGCTGGGATAGGACCAGTTTAGGGGACAGCACACAGACGTAACAGGAGCTCGATGGAAACCAGAAACGTGGGGGGGGGGGCGCACTGGAGGTGGCACAGGCGAGTTAGGATTAGGTAAAGAGTTCCTCCCCCGAAGGAGAGGAACAAAGGCACGGTCCTACCATCCTGGCCCGCACCCCACAACCAGCTCCAGAGCATCCTGCCCGTTGCGGCCGCGCCCGCCATGCTGGCCAGGACTAATTAGGGCTTAATAAAGATCGTTTTTGACCTTGAAAACGTATTTGTGCTTATTGTATGTTTGTTTTTGATTGCACTTTACCTATCCGGTCGCCTTTGTTATATAATTAATAAGTGAGTCTCGATTTGACATGTAAGATTGACAGCTGCGCTTGCGTTCAACTAAATATTCGAACCTCGCACCTAATTCATCGACTCCCCTATCTGGGTGGAGCGAGAGCATCTTGCTCTGTGCGGCATCCATGCGCTCCATTATCTGGGTAGAGCGTGGGTAAATTACTATTTGTTTCCAATTGGTTTGTACCGGCGTCATTTTGCGCTAAATTTTGTTCATCTGTGTGGCCATCGACAACGTTTCGGCATCTTTTGTGCCTTCTTCAGGTCTGGCACACAGGAATTGCATCTCAATTTAGTTTAGTTTCATCACATGGGGAGCTGTTTCCTCCTCCACGGCCGCATCGAGACTGAGAGCTCCTGCTCCGAACGGTGTTTATATACACTCCTCCAAGTGGGCGGAGCCAGCGATTTGCGCTTGTTTCTTTAGCATAGTAACTTGTTTTCTTGCAGGCACCGATTGGGCGTGGATTTGTGATCTCTGGAATAGGTAAGTATATTTTTGTTTTGGGTAAGTATTATGGTTTTAATTAAGATAAGTATTTACTTTTAACTGTTTTTTTTGCTTTTTTTGTCCCAAATAATGCTTATTTGCAATTGTTTACATTCAAATTTGATAGGTATGCACATTTTTTTGTTTTGGGTGAGTATTGTGGTTTTATTTGAGGTAAGTATTTACTTTTAACTGCCTTTTGGTCTCAAATAGTGCTTATTTGCATTTATTGTTCAAATTTGTGTTTGCGTTCAAATTTTGACTTGTTTATTTTCAAATTTTAACCCGCAGGTTGACGTTTTTTTCTTATCGGGAAATGGGGTCAGGTTAGGGTTAGGGTTAAGGTTAGGGTTAGGGTTAGGGTTAGAGGTTAGGTTAGGATGGGGGGTAGGTTAGGATTAGGGCTGGGATAGGACCAGTTTAGGGGACAGCACACAGACGTAACAGGAGCTCGATGGAAACCGGAAACGTGGGGGGTGGCGCACTGGAGGTGGCACAGGCGAGTTAGGATTAGGTAAAGAGTTCCTCCCCCGAAGGAGAAGAACAAAGGCACGGTCCTACCATCCTGGCCCGCACCCCACAACCAGCTCCAGAGCATCCTGCCCCTTGCAGCCGCGCCCGCCATGCTGGCCAGGACTAATTAGGGCTTAATAAAGATCGTTTTTGACCTTGAACACGTGTTTGTGCTTATTGTATGTTTGTTTTTGATTGCACTTTACCTATCCGGTCGCCTTTGTTATATAATTAATAAGTGAGTCTCGATTTGGCATGTAAGATTGACAGCTGCGCTTGCGTTCAACTAAATATTCGTACCTCGCACCTAATTCATCGACTCCCCTATCTGGGTGGAGCGAGAGCATCTTGGTCTGTGCGGCATCCATGCGCTCTCCTATCTGGGTAGAGCGTGGGTAAATTACTATTTGTTTCCAATTGGTTTTGTACCGGCGTCATTTTGCGCTAAATTTTGTTCATCTGTGTGGCCATCGACAACGTTTCGGCATCTTTTGTGCCTTCTTCAGGTCTGGCACACAGGAATTGCATCTAAATTTAGTTTAGTTTCATCACATGGGGAGCTGCTTCCTCCTCCACGGCCGCATCGAGACTGAGAGCTCCTGCTCCGAACGGTGCTTATATACACTCCTCCAAGTGGGCGGAGCCAGCGATTTGCGCTTGTTTCTTTAGCATAGTAACTTGTTTTCTTGCAGGCACCGATTGGGCGTGGATTTGTGATCTCCGTAATAGGTAAGTATATTTTTGTTTTGGGTAAGTATTATGGTTTTAATTAAGGTAAGTATTTACTTTTAACTGCTTTTTTTGCTTTTTTGTCCCAAATAATGCTTATTTGCAATTGTTTACATTCAAATTTGATAGGTATGCACATTTTTTTGTTTTGGGTGAGTATTGTGGTTTTATTTGAGGTAAGTATTTACTTTTAACTGCTTTTGGTCTCAAATAGTGCTTATTTGCAATTATTGTTTAAATTTGTGTTTACGTTCAAATTTTGACTCGTTTATTTTCAAATTTTAACTTGCAGGTTGACGTTTTTGTCTTATCGGGAAATGGGGTCAGGTTAGGGTTAGGGTTAGGGTTACGGTGGGAGCCCCCCCTCCTAGAGGAGGGAAAGGCAAAAGCACGGTCCATCCATCCGGGATTCCAATCAGCCCCCAGCTCACGGTTCCGGCGGGCAACGCGGTGGCGTCGGCCAGAGTGGACCGTCGTCCAACCCTGATCCATGGCTGTGGATCCAGAATTTGCCTTTGTCATATATTTAATAAAGTTATTTTTTTTTAAAATAAAGTTTCTTTTTTGATTTATTCTGGCCAATATGCAATGTGTGCCCTGACAACGTTTCGGCTATCTAAAGCCTTCATCAGGTCTGGCACACCTGACATCAGGTATTATATGAAAAACTATTTTTGTTTTGTAAGGTGCAACAATGTGTCTTGCTTGCAGTCCAAATTCGCACTAAAGGCCCTTTGCCTTGCGGATTCCTTTTATACCCTCAGCTCGGTTGAAGTTTTAAATCTTTTTTGTTTTTCGAAATTTCGTTTTAGAAATGTAACGTGTTTTAGCTTATATTTTCATTTTTCAATTAATTTTCATAATTAAACTAGCCTTCATATTAGGTTTGAACAAAATAATTATAATTTGGTCAACTTGGAATTGGTATTATAGAAATGTAAACATACACATTTTGTTTTTTAATGTTTTTTAATTGTTTTTTTTCATGTTTTTTGATGTTTTTTGTTTTTCAAATAGACGTGGTCTAGGATCTCGGATTGCGGTCCAAACTACAGGTAAGTAGTACATAGGTAGGTGGATTATATATTGGGTTTTTGCAAATTTGTAATTATATTATTGAGAACATTTGGTGACTTTTGTTTATATTTTTGTTTTATTCCGTTTTGTCATTTTTTTTCTGCTTTTTTCAGGTGGGCGTGGTCCGGGGACCAGACGCGTGGTTCCAATTGGAGGTAAGTATCCAGGTAGGTATTAGATGTAAGTGGGTCTGAATAAAGTAAAACCAATTTGTCCTAATTATGTTAATTGTCCTACTTGTTGGAAGTTCTGTTCCTGGTGGGACGTAAAAAGGGACTGGGATTGGGGTAAGGGTTGGGGTTAGGGTTGGGGTTGGGGTTAGGGTTAGGTTTAGGTTTAGGGTTGGGGGTAGGGTCAGGATTGCAGTAGGAGCCCCCCTTCCTGTTGGAAGCAGGGGCAAAAGCACGGTCCATCCGTCCGGCACACCTCCCAGCGTCCAGCCCAGGGTTCTGATTGCAGTAGGAGCCCCCCTTCCTGTTGGAAGCAGGGGCAAAAGCACGGTCCATCCGTCCGGAACACCTCCCAGCGTCCAGCCCAGGGTTCTGACGAGCAAAGCGGCGGCGTCGGCCATAGTGGACCGTGGTCCAACCTTGCTACATGGCTGGAATTCGCCTTTGTTATATATGTAATAAACTTGTTTTTATCAAACAAAATTGTTTTTAATATGGTTGTTTTTAATGAAGTAGTTTTTAATAAAATTTCTTTTGTTAGATTTTGTTTGGCCAATATATAATGTATGCGTGCCTTGACAACGTTTCGGCCGCTAGGGCCTTCCTCAGGTCTGGCACACAAACAAACAAAAAATAAAATTGATGCTGAAATCTACTGTTTGTAATTGCTGCTGAGTTGTTTTCTCTTTGTTCTCTCTCCACGCACTGAGCGTCTTTTGCGCTGCGCATCCTTTTATAGTCTCTGTTTGGTTAGAGTTTCTAATTTCAAATTTTAGTTTTTGTTTCTGACTTTTTCTTTTTTGGAAATAAAATTGGTTTTAGCCTCAATGAATGTGTTCCAATTACGATTTGATATTGTGAATTATGATTTTGAATATTTTATTGTTTTGTTTTTTGTTTTGTTTTTTATTTTTGTTTTTTAATTTTTTGTTTCTCATTTTTCTTACTACAGGTATATGGATTATTCAGGTAAGTATTTACGTATATATTTTTTTGATTTTTGTCTTTTCTAATTTTTTAGGTGGGCGTGGTCCGGGGACCAGAGGCGTGGTACCAATTTGAGGTAAGTATCCAAGGTAGGTATCTAAGGTAGGTAAGTGAGTCCGAATTGATTTTAATAAATTTGTCCTAATTGTGTTAATTGAGCCTGCTTTGAACACTCTCGACTCTGAAACCAGTGATCCCAGCTCAAGTCTCGGTTGGACCTCAAACCTTTGGTCACATACGGTCATATGCAAAAGTTTCATTCGTATGTAAAATAAATTTCAAGATTTTCCTTTATAAATCATTGGCTGTTCAGATCAGCAATATCAGTTAAACATATCATATAGCGGACAGAGACAAAGATGATTGAAAAGTGAAATGAAGTTCATGGGAGTTACAGATTTGTCAAGAAGAATGGTCCAATATACCTTCAACCAGAATCCACACTCTCATTGGAAGCTTTAGGAAGTATCTCGAGCAGTGGTTCTTAACCTTGTTGGCGGTACCAAACCCCACCAGTTTCATATCAAAGTCAAAGTCAAAGTCAGCTTTATTGTCAATTTCTCCACATGCCAAAGACACACAAAGAAACCGAAATTTCGTTCCCCCCTATCCCACGGTGACAAGACATGGCCCACAACAGACAAACAAGTGAACAAGTATAACAAAAGCGTGCTGAATAAATAATGAATAAATAACAACAAATAAATAAATAAATAAGAGGAGCAAAAAAAAAACAAAGGAGCAAGTGCGCGTACAGCAGACATTCCAGAAAATAGCGCAACAGTGCCGCGAGTTCAGGGCCCTAACAGCCTGGAGAAAGAAGCTGTTGGCGAGTCTGGTGGTGCGGGAGCGCAGGCAGAACGTCAAACAAAGAGTGAGCCGGGTGACTCACATCTCTCGCAATCGAGGTTGCCTTGCGGGTGAGATGGGAGGTGTAAATGTCCTTCAGGGAGGGGAGCGAAGCACCAATAATCTTACCAGCCGTATTCACTATGCGCTGCAGGACCTTCAAGTTCTGTTCAGTGCAGTTACCACCCCAGACAGCGATGAAACTGGTGAGGACGCTCTCAATGGTGCCACGGTAGAATGTAGACACGACTGCCTGAGGAGCACATGCACGCCTGAGCTTCCGCAGGAAGTACAGGCGGCGCTGAGCTTTCTTTTCCAGTGACGAGGTGTTTGCGGACCAGGAGAGGTCCTCACTGATGTGCACCCCCAGGAATTTGGTGCAGCTCACCCTCTCCACCACAGCACCGTCGATGATCAGCGGCAGGTGTGTTGTGTGACCCTTCCGGAAGTCAACAATGATTTACTTGGTCTTATTGACGTTCAGCAGGAGGTTGTTGTCCCTGCACCACGTGGTCAGAAGGTCAACTTCCGACCTGTACCGAGTCTCGTCGCCCTTCGTGATGAGACCCACCAGAGTCGTGTCGTCAGCAAACTTCACTATGCGGTTGTCGCTGTAGGTCGCAGTGCAGTCATGCGTCAGCAGGGTGAAGAGCAATGGACTGAGCACGCAGCCCTGGGGGGCCCCCGTGCTCAGCGTGATGCTGGCGGAGATTTTGTCGCCAACACGCACCACCTGAGGCCTCTGACAGAGGAAGTCCAGTAGCAGTTGCAGAGGGAGGTACTGAGGCCCAGCTCGTCGAGTTTGCAGATGAGTCGCTGCGGCACAATGGTGTTGAAGGCAGAGCTGAAGTCCACAAACAGCAACCTCACATATGAGTCCTTTCTCTCCAGGTGGGTGAGGGCCGAGTGGAGAGCAGAGCAGATGGCATCCTCAGAGGGACCGCTTGGCACGGTACGCAAACTGGAAAGGGTCAATGGTGGGGGGGAGAACGGACTTGATGTGCTCCATGACAAGCCGCTCAAAGCACTTCATGATGATGGGCGTCAGTGCCACGGGGCGGTAGTCATTGAAGCAGGACGGTGCAGGTTTCTTCGGCACAGGAACGATGGTGGCAGCCTTGAAACACGAAGGGACGATGGGCTGCTGCAGGGAAACGTGAAAGATGTCCGTGAAGACACCCGACAGCTCCCCAGCGCAGTCCTTCAGCGCTCGACCCGGGATGTTGTCAGGGCCCGCCGCCTTACGGGTATCAATAGCGGCAAGCGCCCTCCTCACACTGTCGGCAGAGAGGCGCAGAGGCTGCTTGTGTGGGGGGGGAGTGGTCTTCAGCGGGCAAGTGCTGTTCTGGGCGTCGAAGCGAGCAAAGAAGCGGTTCAGATCGTTCAGCAGACGGACGTCGCCCTCACAGCTCCTCGGCGCGGGCTTGTAGTCCGTGATGGTCTGAATGCCCCGCCAAAGGCTACGTGCGTCCTTGCTGTCCTTGAAGTGGGTGGAAACCTTGCACGAGAACGCCTTCTTCGCTTCTTTGATGCCTCGGGACAGGTCAGCCCTCGCTGTCCTCAAGCCAGCCTCGTCCCCCGCTCTGAAAGCATTGTCCCTGGCCCTCAACAGTCTGAGGAAAGCCCCCGTCAGCCACGGCTTCCAGTTCGCGCGAGTGACAACGGATTTCGAGCAAGTCACATCATCGATGCACTTCGTGATGTAAGAGGTAACAGAGTCAGTATACTCCTCTATGTCCGTCCAATCGTTGTAGGTGGCTGCCTGCTTAAACAAGTCCCAGTCAGTGGTGTCGAAGCAGTCACGAAGTGCATTGGAGGCACCCTCAGGCCACACCCGAACCCGCCTCCGAACCGGCCTGGATGCCTTTACCAATTGTCTGTATGCGGGCAAAAGCAAAACGGTGAGATGGTCAGAAAGCCCCAGATGGGGGAGGGGGGTGGCTTTGAAAGCTCCCTTTTGCGCCGAGTAGACTAGGTCCAGGAAGCTGTCTCCATAATTCTCGGCATAATTTCTCTGTTTATGTGAACATGTTCACATATGTGCCGGTATGAATTATGCGAACGTATGATTGTTGCACGGAGTATGATATAGGCGGCTATCCGTTGCAAAAAGAGAAAGAACGCTCTGCTTTCACAGAGCATCAACAAATTGAGATATACTCTTATTGTTCCTCTCCACGGAAATGATATACTCTTATTGTTCCTCTCCACAGAAATCTTTAGTAAAAGGCGAAAGATTTATTCGATCTGAAGAGGAACGAGTATCTGAAAATCTGAGTCAAAACGGGCCATCCCACTGCTGGTCTCACTAAATTCACAGGCGGTCTCGCACTCAAATTGCAGCAACATTCAAACAATAGAAGTTGATGGATTTACTATACTTACAAGGACTCAAGCAAAATAGAATGTTTAAACGAGTATTTTGTGTTCATTAATGTCTCACTTACTTTAAACATTGTTGGCGCACAGGATTGTAGGTATCTGATCGAACACTGACGGCGCTCGTTCTTTCAATTATATTGGGCGTCTATTTTGATTATTGAAGGTAAAAACAGTTGTATGTCTTGGTACGTGTACTTTTGGTCTGAGAGAACGGGAAATGATCCCATCCCTGTGTTTTATTTGAAAATTTGTAATTTCATAACTTTATTCAACACAAATCAGGAAACAAAATACGATCGTAATTTCTCAAATGGTTTTTCAAACTTCAGAAATGCTCTATGTCTCGCTTGTGTCGCAAATAATTGAGGCTTTTGACGTTGCTGGCATGGTTTGGAGTGTAATTCACCTCCACTGCGTTGGTGGCGTTTGATATTTGACATTTGAAAATATTTTACTTTAGAAAGTAAAAGTTGTTCTCTAGAAATCCATACTTGTGATGTATGAGGAAAAACAATCCGGCGAATTCTTAAAAAGACAGACCTACAGCCGACAAAAAGGTTTTGACACGTTCATATCATATGACGAGTCAGGAACGTGGTAATTACATATTATTTTGCATTTACTAATTTGGTGAATACAGTTTAGCGAGCAAATGCACAGTGTTAGAGATTCGCTCACTCCAACTTATTTTGCAAGAACCACACGGGAGACGAGTAAGTCCTTTTAGACACCTGCAGGTGGAGAGTCCATTTGTCGCTGTGCGTACAGCGATGTTCGAATGGAGGTCTGACTCACGGCTCCTGCAAGAGCATTTTTATTAAGAGAAACAGGGTGGGGGTAAGAGTGGACTGAATAGAGAAAGCCCTTGACCACTAGTCAAAACATAGCAAAGGGTGTTTTACGACTTTGTGTAGGATGGGACAAGCTAGGTTATTTATCACAGGTTGCATTCCAACATAAGCATAAAACTAATCTAGCTACGTTATTTATTACAGGCTGCATTCCAACATAATCATACGATAAGGATAATCTGGAAAACCCTGACACACAGTTCCAGAGTACAGTTAATTACATAATCAAAAGCGTTCAGTGTGTCACAGCATCGCAGACTTCAACTCCATGTGCGTACTACTGCGCTTAATTTTTGTTTTCATCAGAAAGACCAGAGGAGAGCGCGAACACAGTCCCCCACTACCAGAAATAATGCAGTTGAGATTCCCACAGTAGGGGAATTTGCAGAGGTCAGCACAACCAGAGTGCAATGGCTGAGCCTCACTTTGGGTGAACCACCTTCTTGATCATGGTGTCTCCCCTTCCAGGTAGGTATGAACTGTACAAGTTGCCGGGCCGACGTCTTTACCGCACACGCCATCTTCAGTCACGGGCTTAATTGCTAAAAACGTGTGGCACACATACACACTCAGTGGATGAAACAGGATTCGTAGAACTGTTTAAAAAGTACCTTTGGTCATTACAAAACCAAAGCATTATAAATTAAGTAAAACATAGATTAAGAGACACTATCACCATGCTTTGCTTCTTTTTCTACCCTTCATTGCCCCTACCCCCACGCCTTTGTTCACCTCCTTTGTCTTCGTCGCCATCTAGTGGTGATGGCAGCAACCATAACAAACCATAAAAAATAAAGTAAAAATAATATATCGGCAAAAACATGCCTATCATGCATTGCCTCTTTTAACCTGAGAACCCTAAAACTGTATGAATTTGTATTTATTGAAAACGTCCAACATTACCACTGAATAATATATTTTTTTTCTGAACAAGTTTTGAAAATGACAAATATATCAAATAACTATAACATAAATAGTTCACCGCCACACGGCCCCAAGCACCGGCATCGACTTCCAGGCATGTTCAGTGAGGACCTCTCCTGGTCCGCAAACACCTCGTCACTGGAAAAGAAAGCTCAGCGCCGCCTGCCGCTGATCATCGACGGTGCTGTGGTGGAGAGGGTGAGCTGCACCAAGTTCCTGGGGGTGCACATCAGTGAGGACCTCTCCTGGTCCGCAAACACCTCGTCACTGGAAAAGAAAGCTCAGCGCCGCCTGTACTTCCTGCGGAAGCTCAGGCGTGCATGTGCTCCTCAGGCAGTCGTGTCTACATTCTACCGTGGCACCATTGAGAGCGTCCTCACCAGTTGCATCGCTATCTGGGGTGGTAACTGCACTGAACAGAACTTGAAGGCCCTGCAGCACATAGTGAATACGGCTGGTAAGATTATTGGTGCTTCGCTCCCCTCCCTGAAGGACATTTACACCTCCCATCTCACCCGCAAGGCAACCTCGATTGCGAGAGATGTGAGTCACCCGGCTCACTCTTTGTTTGACGTTCTGCCTGCGCTCCCGCACCACCAGACTCGCCAACAGCTTCTTACTCCAGGCTGTTAGGGCCCTGAACTCGCTACCCCCTTCTGCGTAGCGTGCGGCACTGTTGCGCTATTTTCTGGAATGTCTGCTGTACGCGCACTTGCTCCTTTTTTTTTTTTTTTTTTTGCTCCTCTTTTTTATTTATTTATTTGTTGTTATTTATTCATTATTTATTCAGCACGCTTTTGTTATACTTGTTCACTTGTTTGTCTGTTGTGGGCCATGTCTTGTCACCGTGGGATAGGGGGGAACGAAATTTCGGTTTCTTTGTGTGTCTTTGGCATGTGGAGAAATTGACAATAAAGCTGACTTTGACTTTGACTTTGATATGAAACTGGTGGGGTTTGGTACCGCCAACAAGGTTAAGAACCACTGCTCGAGATACTTCCTAAAGCTTCCAATGAGAGTGTGGATTCTGGTTGAAGGTATATTGGACCATTCTTCTTGACAAATCTGTAACTCCCATGAACTTCATTTCACTTTTCAATTATCTTTGTCTCTGTCCGCTATATGATATGTTTAACTGATATTGCTGATCTGAACAGCCAATGATTTATAAAGGAAAATCTTGAAATTTATTTTACATACGAATGAAACTTTTGCATATGACCTGTCAAACGCACCTCTTGCATTAAGGTGCCCCCGGCTTCCCGGTAACGGGTTTGTTTTAGCCGGGTTCGGAGATTCGTCCGTAATCTAACCACCCGAGTTAAATTAACTCTGTTAGGGTTTTCCAGGTTATCTTTATCGTAGGATTATGTTGGAATGTAAACTATAATGATTAAATCAATCTTGTCTTGCCCTCACAATGCAGAGTAAGATGAAGTGGTTGCTTCCTCTGCTTGATTGACCAGCTGCAGGGGAAGCAATCAAAGTTGTTCTGTTTCCCACAACAGTGTAAAACACCCCCTGCTCTGATCTTATCAGAGGCCGGGGGTACACCAAACCTGTCCACTCTCACCCCCACTCTGTTCCTCCTAATAAATATGCCCTTGCAGGAAGGAGACTTTTAGATTTCATTCCTGTAGCGAGTGATCTCTCCACCTGCAGGTGTCTAAAAGAACTTGCTTGTCTCCCGTGTGGTTCTTGCAAAATAAGTTGGAGTGAGCAAATCTCTAACGTTTTGGTGCCGAAACCCGGGATCCCTCATACCCATCATCTGGCTGACGGAGGACGACGCGCTGTACACCGTCGACGGGCCAGCGTCCATTAGCCGGACCTGGTAAAGAAAGACCTGGGAAGGAAATTCTTCGCTGGGCCAGCATCTTAGGTCTGCCTTCGTCTGACAGAGGTGGATTGACGGGACCCGGCAGTGCAACGAACCAGGGGACAAGTAAGTTAAAGGCCTGAAGTTGTGTGATTGTGTTGTTGTGAAACGCGTATAAAAAAAAAAAAAAAACACAGGTGCACGTGAGATTCGGCTTTGGTTTGTCCGAGCTATGAGATACGGCTTTGGTTTGTCCGAGCTATGAGATACGGCTTTGGTTTGTCCGAGCTATAAGATTCGGCTTTGGTTTGTCCGAGCTATGAGATTCGGCTTTGGTTTGTCCGAGCTATGAGATTCGGCTTTGGTTTGTCCGAGCTATGAGATACGGCTTTGGTTTGTCCGAGCCATGAGAAAAATACAAAGCGCTGGAGTTTGTGTAATTGAGAGTGTGGCTGGTAGGATAAATTGACTAAATAGCAGTTCTAGCATTGATCCACGGCAATAATACAGGCTAGTAATTTGTTGAAAGGTCAATTTAAACCTGCATTGAGGATCCTCAAAGAAATAAATAAGTAATAATAGTAATAATAATAATAATAATATTTTTTGAGACAAAGAGATTGTAAAACCTAAAATTACTAGAATTAAGATGGGAAATAAAAACGGTAAATCTCTACCTCTTGACGGAGATGAGAAGTACATGGCGAGTAGATTTCTTAATTGTATGCAATATATGCCGAAGTGGAAGAAAAAGTATGGAGTAGAAAGGAAGTTGAGAAATCAAGTGGTAAAGAAATGCAACTTGCTTCTAGAAGATAAATAAATAAAATAAGCATGTGCTGTCCTCGTGTGCATGGGAGGGACCAGCTCATGATCGACCACAGGAAATGGCCAGCCTGTGACGAATCATTGGTGCTGGGAACTACCTTTTGCGTGCGAGAGCTCTGCATGTGTGTGTGTATATGTTAAAATGATGAACATTGGCTAAAGTTTTAGTATAAAAAAAAAATTGCTAGACTGTGGTCTATCCAATTTGCACCGCAGAACAGAAATTATTTTGAAAGATAAAAATGAGAGGAAAAAGAGAGAAATCTGTTTGCAAGCAGAAACTAATCCACACTAGTGCATGTTAAGTGTCGAGCCCACATGAGAAATTCGAAGAAAATAAAAATGACAGAACATGCTTTCAGGAATTGGAAGAAGCTAAATTGTGAATTTAAGATTTTGCAATGCTACATTTAATAGGAATAATTGATTGGTTGTGTTATAAGATTATACAAAATTCTAAATGCAAGCTAAATCTGAGAGATTGAGTTCTTCAAATTTAAAAACAAAGAAAAAAATCAGATTAATTTGCCAATTGTTTGTTTTGGTTATTTTTTTTTGAATTGGTGGATTGTTCTACCAGGAAACCTGAGTTGAAAATGATATATGAATGTTGTGTGGTGAGCTTGGATGAATTGGGACCAATGTGATAGAAAGACTCCTTTTTGGAGACTGTGTGTGAGATGCAAATGAACATTGATGAATGATAGCCTGAATGAAAAGAAATTACAGGTTGAATGGTTGAAGTCGTTGGCGACTACTATGGAAAATTAGTAGAGCGACTTTGATGAAAGAGTGATTTTGAGCAGGTTGAATGTTAGAAAGAAACACGTAGCTTTTGGATTGATAATTAACTACAGAAAAAAAAAAAACTGGAGAACGAGTAACACATGTAGAAGATGTGTGAACTGGGAAATTGAGAAGCGTTTTGGACAGAAAGTCAAATTAAATGATGATGGAATCGTATGTAGTAAAGAACGCATTCTCCCAAAAAGATTGTCAAGGTGTGAGGTATGGGCGTTGCCAAGCCTCAAAAGGAGGGAGTGAGTAGGACAGATAGTGGAAGATAGTAATAATACAACACTTTATGACAATGAATTTTCGAATACATTTGGTGTTATACTGTGGTAATTTTTGTTATTCTGGTGTAGATAGGTTAGCAACACGAGAGATTTAGAGGTTCAAAAGAAAGACAGTCAAAAGAAAACATTTTTGATTTGGACAATTGCAGGCTAACAGGAACATAAGAACGATAAGAACTACGAGAGTTGCAAACAACAGATGAAGAGCAGTCCTTGGCAGATTATATGATCAGGACGCTCAAACTGTGTCAAAGACAAATTTACTGCCGCCTGATCTTTCCTCCTCACAGGTCGACAACCCCATCAATCCAGGAGACTGGGTCTACATCAAGGTCATCAAAAGAAAGAACTGGGCCAGCCCGCGGTGGGAGGGACCGTTCCAAGTTTTGCTTGCTACTCCCACGGCGGTAAAAATTTCTCAACGGCCCAGCTGGATTCACCACAGCCACTGCAAGTTGCAGAGAGTGCTGGACCCCTAATTCGGAGTGGTGGGGAAGGCTGACTACAAAGGGGCCCCATCGTTTAGGGTGAGGCGTCTCAATGTTGGTGAAGAATTCATCGATCCCCACTCCGCTAGGCGAGGGGATGTCCCGGTGTCTCTGCCATCCTAGTAGCAACGGGGCTCCATATGCCAGATGGATCCTCTGCTGCGTTGTGGTTGGAGCGTGCTATGGTCTATTGACTCATCTGAACAGACCAAATGACAACGTTGCCCGTGGTAAACGATGGTCACATGATGAGAACTTTGAAGACTGGTCATGGGACCCCAGAAACCCATACGAAACCAACACTTGGTACCGGTATGTCAGGTTCACTGTGAGAGCTCACACACGGGAGGCGTGCTATGTGTGTTCGAAACTCCCCCCTTCCTCCACGCAAGTTCGCTTGGAGGCCAGAGCAATGAATGTCACTGAAGCAAAATGTATGGCATCCATGGGAGGAGTTGGATATCAGCACCGTGCCGTCACAGTCAAAGATGCCGACCCTTACCGCCCTGGACTTGCTGACGGTGCCTGTGATCAGCTGTTCTGGACAAATCTCAATGTGACTGTTAAAGGACGGACAATACCACAAGTGGCCTACACAGAGAAACCAGCTGGAGTGAATTACACATGTTACATCCAAGGTAACAAGACCCACGTCTGCATTAACGACGACTGCTCTCCAGGAGGAAACTGGATGGGAGCTTTGGACATCACCGATGAGTGTCAAGATAAGAGAGCCATTTCAGGTGGTGAGGGCTCTCCAACCAACATGGCTACACCATCGAACGGAACATACTTCATACAGAATGGCTGGTGGCTTTGTGGTCACAAGGTTTATCCGATGCTGCCCGCCAACTGGACAGGAGTGTGTGCACCAGTGTGGGTGACAGACCACACCTACAGGATACGACATCATCTGCTGACAGGAGCACACAACTCATCTGGACGTCGACGCAGAGCAGTTGCAATCTTTGACCCTCATGACCCTGTCTGGGGTGCGAACGTTCCAGAGGACCATAAAGTGTGGTCTGCCGGAGACAAAGTTGTCCTTGCGCTCTTCCCTCAGATTGGGGTTGGGAAACTATCGCTCTTCATCGAGACACTGAACTATCGTTTTCAATCCTTTGTGAATCTCTTGCTGCAAGTCAACGATGAACAAAATAGAGAGATTCAGGCTATTAGACTGATGGTCTTGCAAAACAGGATGGTTCTGGACTTGTTGACGGCAGCACAAGGTGGTGTGTGCCACATCATTGGGACTTCCTGTTGCACATACATACCAGGAGAAAATGACACCCACATAAACGACGCCATGAATTCGCTGAAGAACTTACAGCAGGCCATGTCTAAAGACAAGGTCCCACATCAGTTTGATTTCTTTTCATGGCTATTCTCTGGCAACTGGTGGCAACTGCTGTTGAAATTGCTGTCTCCTGTGCTTGTTGTGCTGGTGGTGTTGTGCTCGTTTACGACCTGCGTTATCCCATGTTTGAAGTCTGCTGTGTCGAAGTTTGTGTCCTCTACTGTAGCCCAAGTTCATATACAACTTCTTAGAGATGACGGATGTGATGACGATAATGACACGTGGATTGCGTAGATGCTGCTCTGTCGGGCATGTTTTACAGAAACTTGATGATTTAACCATCAAAAATGCTTCGCAAGTGATGGATACAATGATGTACTGTTTCTGTGTTTTTATTTTTATTTTTTATTGATAGCATTCTGGTCGCCTGTGGCACAGGGGCCGTGTAAGAATTTTCCTGCTAATAACATCTGGCCAGCAGGTTTTTCGCTTACACAATAAGTTTGATCTGGGGTATTGAGGTAATGCCTCATCTTCACTGGAAAGTGTTGCTATCATTGTTTGTTGTTTTTATTTTTACTATTCTTCTTTCTTCATTATACATATATATATATATATATATATGTTTTTCTTACTTGTCTTTGTTGTTTGGGGTGACATAATCATATGATAAAACAGGAGGGAGATGTTAGGGTTTTCCAGGTTATCTTTATCGTAGGATTATGTTGGAATGTAAACTATAATGATTAAATCAATCTTGTCTTGCCCTCACAATGCAGAGTAAGATGAAGTGATTGCTTCCTCTGCATTGACCGGCTGCAGGGGAAGCAATCAAAGTTGTTCTGTTTCCCACAACAGTGTAAAACACCCCCTGCTCTGATCTTAACAGAGGCCGGGGGTACACCAAACCTGTCCACTCTCACCCCCACTCTGTTCCTCCTAATAAATATGCCCTTGCAGGAAGGAGACTTTTAGATTTCGTTCCTGTAGCGAGTGATCTCTCCACCTGCAGGTGTCTAAAAGAACTTGCTTGTCTCCCGTGTGGTTCTTGCAAAATAAGTTGTGAGCAAATCTCTAACATCAACAAGCTTCTTTCAGCGCAAAGCCTTCCAAAAGTCACATTTGAGCCGCCGTGGAGTGCGAACATAAGGAGTTCGACATACACTTACGGCGTTATCGCCCAGGATGTCCAGCTTCTTCTTCAGATCACTGATGACGATGTCCGGGGGAAAGGCGCAAGGAGCAATGTAAGGTGTTCTGGGACCTCGGGTTAAGGTTAGGGTTGCGAGGGACGCCTTACGGTCCACTTGATGTCCGGGCCCCAACCGTCGATGGGCGACAGCTGCACTGCTATGTCCTTCGGAGGGGTGTGACAGACGACATAGTGCTCCTTATCCACAGGCTTGTAAGTGCCCGGAACAGAGTCTTGCACGGCCACAAAGCTGTACGTGACACCGTGGGCTGCGCGAACTGTGTTATGCAGCATAGTGTGGGGCATCTTAATGTACACTAGACTGTTTGCGGGCGCCGGGTCCACCACCAGTCCCGTTTCGGGTACCGTGATGGTGGGAGAACTGCCCGTTAGCTTCTTGCACAGCTCTGCGTGGGTGTACGGGCGCCCGGTATCTTCATTTCTCACATCGATGTTACGTTCTTTGCACATGGCGACCACTTGTCTCATAGACATCGTTCTCATGCACTCACGCATACTTGGAATACGTTGGACGCTGCTGCTGCTGCTGCTGCTGCTGCTGCTGCTGCTGCTGCTGCCGCTGCTGCTGCTGCTGCTGCTGGCCACCGCGGGCCGATGCGAGGCTGATGTAACGGTACTGGTCTGCGGTGAGCCCGAGAGTCTGGCCACTATGGCCGCTTTGTCAACGGCTCTGCCCCTGTCCATGATCACAATATCCGGATCGCTGCACATAAACTGGAGTTGAGTAGTGTTGTATTTTACCAGGACGCGATCCACAGCCTCATCGTGGAGTGGGTGACTCATGGTGCAGTCGTTTTCATTAGGCTGAACGGTCTCTTGGAGCGTGCGTTCGGCCGGGTGAAACAACATCTCACACAACGCGTGCTTAGTCAGGGGCATGCCTCGCTCATTCAGGTAAGGGATGCCCTTTTCCGTGCACATGTTCTGCAATTGCCCAGAGCCCTATTACGGTTGCCCGACTGAACTAGATACCACCATGATTGAGACGCCCACACGTTACGAGAGCACCGTCATCGACGCCCCCAGTTGGCCCATTGAACCGACACGGGTTACAGTTAGGCAGTGTGACATATCCACATTGCGCATAGCGGCCATTGTGTGCATACATAGTGCAGCGGGCTCTGGGCTGCTAAGAGAATGCCAGCAGCTGGATGATATTCGAGTTGGGGAGGCAAAAATAACCAGAGGCTAGAACCTTCCGGCCGATTTTGTCATCCACACCGTAGGCCCTGTGCTGAAACGCGGCAGTGTCCCAACCACACAGCAAACCCGGCAACTGATGGGCTGCTACGTGCAGTCTTTGTACGAGGCCATGAACAACCACTTACGCACAATAGCGTTCCCGTCCATCTCTACAGGTGTGTACAACTATCCCATATGGGACGCTGTGCGAGTGGCCATGAACAGTGTGCGGGCCTTTGTAAGGCAACACCCACACGCGTTCGATTGGATCACATTCTGCCCATACAGTGCGGCCGACCTGCAGGTGTACCAGGAGGTGTACGCGCAGTACTTTCCATAGTTGGCCTACACCAGAGCGCTCGGGTCGATCCTGTTGTTCTTGAGCACGTATGCCATGTGCTCGGGCTTGATGAGCATAGTGCCGCAGGCCTTGGTATGCTGACTCAGCAGCACTCCCACAATATGCAGGTACACACAAATGTGCTGCTGCTGGATGCGCACTCCAGGCATCTTGTCCTTCATGAGCCTGATGATAGTGCCCGACTTAACGTAGTACATGGGTAGCTGGACCTCTGGCCACCCTGAGATGCCGATCACTTTGAGCAGCTTCTCGGTAACAGTTTTACTGTTGTTATAGTCGAGGCCCATGGTGATACGGGCGCACAGGTCCACAATGTACTGGTTCTTTATGTGGGCGATGACCTCTTGCAGCACACTGTTGGACAGTCTATACTCAGTGCCCATGGCGCTGAGTAGTTGCTCTTTTACTGAGTTGCACGACAGTGTGGCCTCTTTGCGCAGTGGCTGCTCGGTGTCTGCCATTTTATTATATAACGCTCTGTTGCCTGAGCAGCTCTTTACGCACATACGCAGCCTGCAGATGCGCAGCGTACACTTTGCTACACACGGTGCCATAGCCGGCCGTGACAAAGAGCTGATCACACGCATTTATGACGCTCTTCATGTAGTACAGGCGGTCCAACGGGTACACATCCTTGGTGTCGCTCCAGTGGTCATAGTCTAGGATCCTGCCGCCGAGGGGCGCTTCAGGCACCCCATGCTGGTGCCTGAGCACGACGTACTCGACGCGCGCCCCGCACACGACCGCGCGCCCCTGAAGCCTCATGCGCTCAGCGAGTTGGGCCTGGGCAGGCATCTGTTTGACAAGCTCCTCTCTGAGGGCGGCACGGTATGCATCCCCTGTGCCATAACGGCACCTCTGCTGCGCCACCTCCTGCGCCTTCTTGGGGTTGCGTATGCGGTACGAGCCCTGGTCATTGCACTCACCGCCTATGTCCTGTACGCTCTTGGTGAGCACAAAGTCATTGTCGGGCAGCGCCCCGGGCACCATGATGGCCGTCATCGTCATCATGTCGCTGGCCGTGACGTGGGCCCGGGGGTCTTCTTGGAGGATGGCGGTCATGACGGCTGCATATATGTTACGGGCGCACATGGCACTGTCCCGCCTGGACAGCATGACGCCCTTGCTGCCTGTGCGGGTCGTGCCGTCCCTGGCCGCGGCTACATACACGTACCTCTTCTTTGTGAAGATGATGAACTTTGTATAGATGCACTGCTCGAACTCGAGACGCACGGGCTTATCGAAGAACGACGACACCGTGTCGCTGGCGTCGATGGCCAGGTCCCACAGCTCCTCGAGGGAGGCTGTACGTAGCACGAGTCTGTGTCGCCGTAAACCATGGTGGCCCCCACCACGGTCCTGAGAAGCTCGGCGGCTCTCTCGATGAGCTTGCGCCCACAATACGTGACGGTCATAGCCCCGGCCATGAACGGTAGATATCACCTCTGTGTGCCCATGGTGCCGTACACGGAGTTTGCGCTGATCTTGTACGCCAGCTGTCTCTTCTCCAACACCATGTACAGGTCCCTGTCCTTGATGTCCTTCATGCGACGGCGTATGGTCGCTCTGCTGTCCAACAGTCCCCTGAGCACCTTGGGCAGCACGCCCTCAAACTCTCGAGTGAACCTGTAGCTGAACGTGTTGCACTTTGTGCTGCCGGGCACCATGGCTGCGTACCGTACTTTGAGCTGTTGTATGCGATCCCTGAGACGGGCGCGCTCTTGCTTAGCTTTGGCCGGCAACGCTGCGAGCGAGCACTGCTGCGCCCCTATCTCCCGACCCAAAGCCTCCTTCTCGGCGTACCGCGGGGCATGCTCGCAGCCCTCGTGCTCCTCCCAGGCATACTCCTCGCCGCCGTGCTCTACTATGGTGGTGTAGCATATGTTTTTGCTGATGATGATGTTTGGATACAGGCTAGAGAAGTCTAGGGGTATGACGTTCTTGTACACACCCGGCACGGGCTCGTAGACGTAGGCCCCCGTGTACGAGCCGACCGCTTCGGCTTCGTTGCCGTCGGGTATGACGTATACCTTGTCTGTCACCGAGCGCGGCGTACAGTGCTTGTATATCTGAGAGTACACGCGCACCTGTTGACCCTGGGTGAATAATTGCATGATGGACGTGTTGCACACCGAGGCCATCTCACATAGGGCCAGCCACGTATTGAAGTAGCAGGCGAGCTGGTGGCACAGCAACGTGTCTTTGACACAGTACCTACCAACCGTGGCCATGTTGCCCGTGACGTACGCGTTGAAGATGTCTTTGGGCTTGACAGGGTCCTTGCCCGTCTTAAGAAAGTGGTTGGCCACAAAGTTGAGACTATACGAGTCGAGCTTATGATCCATGGTCACTATGGGCAACAGGTCTATGGTGAGCACGCCTTCCCACTGTATGTAGGCTATCCTCGCATGCCCCATACCCACGGTCTTTTCCAGGGCCAGTCTGGTGGGATCCCAGCCCACACGCCTAAGTGTGCCCAGGGCCGACAGCCGGCTGTACCTCTTGATCATGTAGGGTATATCGAAGCCCATTATGTTGTAGCCGCACACTGCAACCACCTGGTGATCCTTGAGGTACGCAACAAACGCCTGCAGGAGGTCGGCCTCTGTGTCATACTGGTACACTGTGCTGTCATAGTTGTTACCCCTGAGCGAGAGCAGGTCGGTCTTGAGTACCTGACTACCCTTGCATAGCACCATACCTATCTGAAAGACCACCTCGTCGTCCTTGTCACTGGGGAACACATTGGCAAACTCTGACTTGACCTCTATGTCAAAGTAGCAAATGGTGGGCGGCGGCACACCCTCTATGTGGGGGGCGGCCTCAATGTCCGACTGCCAGTTTGCCACAAGATACTCGTGGTCGACCATGGTCTTTGTTCTGGCTACGGCGCACCGCTGCTGTACGGCCACCCACCCCACTGAGGGTAGGCCTGCGCGTGCAGTTAACTCTAGGGTCTTACTCACCTTTGTTTCGTGCAACTTAAATGTGTGTGCCTCTACGTGCTCTTGTATGGCACGCAGTGCCATGTATCCAGACACCCGCGCCCCAAAGAAAGTGCCTTTACCCTTACCGCCATACAGGTTGCAGGCCAGCGGTGTTTCGTACACTTTGAACCCGTGGTCGATAAACAGCTTTTTGACTTCGACAGGCTCGCCCAGACACTCTACGTACACCACCTGCCTGAAATTGGGTATCCTATCGCACGCTACCTTAGATGTACGCGTTAGGCCGTACCCTCTAATCTCATAATTTGAATACAGCCACTGGTAAATGTATACTGTGTCCATTGTGCATGCTTAAGTATCTGATGCACTTTGTGCTGTTTCACAAATACAATTTTTTTATATATAAAATGCCTCAGCCAATTGTCTTCAGGTGCACTGCCAGCCCACGGTCCCTGCGCCGGATAGCCAGCCCCAAGAGACGCATGTCCCCCCGCAGGAGAAAGTCCCCCGCCACACGACGCTCTCCTGCTAGACGCCGCTCCCCCAGTAGACGCCGATCATCCCCCAGACGGCGCTCTTCCACCGGACGCCGTTAAATAACAACATTCTTGAGGCGCACATCCCTCAGCAGTTTGAGGTGGTCGCGGTATAGGGTTACCTCATGGTGCCGTTGAAAGGGGCTCTTCCCGAGCCGTGTGGCACACTCGTGCCTTTCTCGGTTGACGGAGAGCAGCATGGCGACCACACTGACAGCCACTAGCAACCTGACAAACACGGGCGACCCGCTGGCTATGAGTGCGGCAGCTACGATGGTGTAGATAAACACAAATGTCATTTTTTCCTAAAACATACCTTAAAAAATGCCTACCAGTAAACCCCATTCGTACTACACTCTACACAAGCTCAAGGGTGCCACTAACGTGGCAGACTACCACGACGGCCAAGACCACTGTCAGGACTGCAGCCACCATAACATGGGCGTTAGCACCGGTGATGGCCCCAAGCCCGACACTCCGACCAACTGGTACGGCAACATATCCACCATGTAGATGTGGGCCATTGCCGCGCTGGTGGCCGCTGTAGTGGTGTTTATCTGGTATTTTGCATCCAGCGGGCGTCATGGCCACAGCCCTGCGCCCGCGTACCCTTACCACCGGGGTGGATTTGAGTTTTAGAGTCCTTATATAAAATATATGGCTGAGGCCAATCTCTGGCAGAATGTCGCTGACGTGTGCGGGCGGGCTTACCCCATAATCCGTGGCTACGCGCTGCAGCTGAGAGACGGCCACAATAGCGGTCTGTCCTTCCGCAACTATTGGGCCATGAGGGGCGCGCACATCCTTGCGGACATGCCCTTCGAGGCTAATGACTACTTTGAGACCACCGAGGGCGTGGTAGTGAACATGCTCAGTGTGTTGCGCCACTGCCCTGATCTCAAAGCCATGCTGCGGGAGTACGACTCTGCCGTGGTCGAAAACCCCTCCGACTACCTCGACCTGCCGCAACTCAACGGCTTTGTAACTAACGTTATGGATTCTGATTTCTTCAGGGACATCCGCAAGGACCTGGAGGCTTCGGGCGGCGGTGAGGGCATCATAAAAGTAGTGATAGACAACATGTCTAAGCACCATGATTACGTGCAGACCTTTGTAACAGAACTGATCAGCCACCTCGAGAAGATGTCACCCGAAGAGTTGGCTCAAGTGCTGGCCCGCTTCAAGACCATCGGCAGCAGTGCCGGTATCGACGTAGAATCCATGTTTACGGGCACATGAACATAACAATGTCATCAGCAACAACACAAGTGTTGATGACATTTACCCTGCATGCATGATGTGAAATGACAAACCAGCTTCACATCAGACTGTGAACAGATCCCTGTCCGAGAGCAGGGCTTCACCTGCGGCCAGCAAGGCGCTGCGCCACGCTGAACTCTTGGTGCCCGTCACCTCGCCCAGCCTCCTCAGGCACCTGCATTCCTTCCAGTACCTGTAGTGTGTGTCCCTGCTCCGGAGGAGAAAGTAGCGACCGTGCACCCTAATTATGGGCTCCACGCCTGGGATGGCCGCGAGGCGTATACGACCATCTCTCTTGAGCCTGCGGACGTACCGGCACCTGTTGAAGTCCTCAGCGTACAGTTCGTAATTAACTCTAAGCATGTGCTCATCCAAGACCCGGTCTATCTTGGCCTTGTCGTCATCGTCAGCATACTTGGCCCTGGCGTCACACGTGCGTACAAACCTCTTGATGCGTGCGGACACCGACCCAGCCGTACTGTTGTCAAACACCAGGTCACACAGCTGTTCCCGGGCATAGTCTAGCCTCGGGGCCATATATTCCTCGAGGGTAGTTTCGTGCATTTTGAGGGCCTGGTCCTCCGACAGCTTCGACACTCTAGCCCAGCCGTGAGGAGGGGGTGGCTGGGCCTCAGGTCCCGAAAGCATGGCAATGGCCACATCCACCAGGCGTGTGCCCTTGCTCGGGTCTCTATTCAGACCCAGCATACCTACAATCTTGTCGATGTACACAGACTGCTGACTCGTGGCCATGGGCAGTCCATCCAGGGTCTTAGCGTTGGTGTAGTACTTCACCTGTTCCTCCACCTCCTGCAGCTTCTTCCGCTGCTCCAGTGTGAACATTTTCTTTAATCATCATCCCACTCGATATCATCCCCCATCACCGGTACGGGCATGTGGTTAAACTGCGCCGCGGTCTTGGTCCGTTGAGAAACATATGTGGCCAGGTCCCCGCACGTGGACCCCATGAGCCTGGGTGCGTATTGCATGTATGTTCTGACTGTCACGTGGCCGGTGATCTCATCCCATGATGCATGCATGACCTCTGGTTGTCCCTCATTAGACGTTCTGTACATGTCAAGTCCCTTCTGGTGTGCCACGACAAGGAATGACAGGTTCCAGTTGACCAACCTATCTTTGACGTGTTGCATGCTATTCCCCGGTAATACGATGTACTCAAACATAGTGTTTTCAGAGGGTGGCATGGAACCGTACTCGGGCATGGACATGATCGACACGAGCTGTATGATCTTATCGATGTACCCCACAGTGTGCAGGGCGCCCGCACCCGCTATCTTCATGTCCACCATCTCCTTAAAGTGTTGTACTTGGAAGTAGGACATGCCCACTACAAGCAGCACCATTGAGTGTTGTGTCTCGAGGCTGTTATAGGCCATGTGTATGACGAGCTTGTGGTGGTTATAGTTGAGATACGCAGGGCACAGGCCCACTTGGCCGACGTTGCCACAGTTGACAAAGCCCATTTGAGCCATGTATGGTCTAGCCAGGTCTCTGGGGATCGTGAGCCTGGAGCCATATATATGTTCTGCTGTATAGAGGCAGGCCGCCATATAAGTGCTGAACTCGGAGCTCCCCACGTCCACAACCTTTACACAACCATGCGTCACTTTAACCGTTAGGAACACCGAATTATCGCGGTCGTGCATAAATGTCACCAGGTTGTTTTCGCGGCCCACTACCAACACAGTCCCAATTTCCAATATACTGTACATTTTAATGTAAAATGGAGGCATACTTTAAGCGCACCGATCCCCACCCTCCGAAGGCCGTGTTTGACAGGTTGACCGAGCGCTACGGCCGGGTGTTTACAGCCGCTACCATCGAGAATGCCTACGTGCTCACGGGCTCCGAGAACATCGCCTGTGGATACCTAAATCGTCTCGCAGTGCGCGAGGCCAAGTCTCAGATGGCACTACGGCGTGACACCGACCACAGGATGCCAGACAGCACTTCCGTGGCCATGTCTATACCGAGTGTCATCACCACGGCCCTGAAGGCCAAGGGGCACACCATTTATCGATGTCTCCTGCTCCTGTGTATGTAGGCACAGCGCATCAGCATGTCATCCACCATCCTGTCCACGGTGCCGTTGGTCCTCTCGATGTTGTCCAATATGGCCCTGATGGAGCCTCCGGTAACCCCACGCACAGCCAGGACCGTGGCCCAGTCTACCAATGGCTCAACGCGCTGTTCTCCTGTGCCTACGTCCACCACACGCACAGTACCTTCGGAGGACTGCGGGGGCTGACACTCCATTTGGGCCGCCACCAGCAGTAGCGCATCAGCGGGACGCTTCCAAGCAGTGCTCTTGTAGACGTGTCTAACCAGTACACGGCTGTTGTGTGAATTGACACGGTGTGTAATATGCGCCGTTATCCTGGCCAGAACTAGGATGCTCTCAGCGCACGGGCACGCCACAAGATTCGCACAGGCCACCCGCAGTCTCTCCAGACTATAGCCAAAGTGCTCGATAACGGTACGCCAGGCCACACGGACGTCGCCCGCCAATGGCTGTGGGCCTATGGACACTACCGAGCGCATGATGAACAGCATGGCGAGCATGGTGTCGGTGTCACAGACATTGCTTGTGGGCAATAACTCGGTTAGCAAATGGCACAGACTCCTGAGATTCCTGTGATGAGGTCTGCTGTCCTTGGTGGTGGGGATACTGTTTATTAACGGTTGATAGTCGACCACTCCGCTGCGGGATTGCATCTGGCGCAACACGTAATCCAGGCCCATGAGAAATACGGCCACGTCGTAGCGCCGGTCAGGGCGGTGGGTAGTGGACGATATGCCGATCTCCGTGAAGTAGTCTGCGCCCAGGTACCGCCGGTCGTGGGAGGGCATACGCAAAGTCTATGATCACAGGTTCCAGGCCATGGGTGGGGGTGGACGCCAGCACATCAGGGCCGCTCACGTACACCACAAAGTCATGGGACGTGCGCCTGATAAGGATGTTAGCCACATGTAGATCATTGTGCCCTATGCCGTGCGCATCCATCGCACACATGCATCCTAGCGTCTGGACTATCATGGCGCTTATGTGATCATTGGGTACATCTTCGCATGTGACGTACTTGAACATACTGTGGTACTGCGTGTTTGGTGGGTAAATGTTAGAGATTTGCTCACTCTAACTTATTTTGCAAGAACCACACGGGAGACAAGTAAGTCCTTTTGGACACCTGCAGGTGGAGAGTCCATTCGTCGCTGTGCGTGCAGCGATGATCGAAATGGAGGTCTGAAAAGTCTCCTTCCTGCAAGGGCATATTTATTAGGAGGAACAGAGTGGGGGTGAGAGTGGACAGGTTTGGTGAACCCCCGGCCTCTGGTAAGATCAGAGCAGGGGGTGTTTTACGATGTTGTGGGAAACAGAACAACTTTGATTGCTTCCTCTGCAGCTGGTCACTCAAGCAGAGGAAGCAACCACTTTACTTTACTACGTTGTGAGAGCAAGAGAAGATTGGTTAATCATTATAGTCTACATTCCAACATAATCCTACGATAAAGATAACCTGGAAAACCCTGACATCTCCCTCCTGTTTTATCATATGATTGTCACCCCAAACAACAAAGACAAGCAAGAAAAAAACATATATATATGTATAATGAAGAAAGAAGAATAGTAAAAATAAAAACAACAAACAATGATAGCAACACTTTCCAGTGAAGATGAGGCATTACCTCAACACCCCAGATCAAACTTATTGTGTAAGCGAAAAACCTGCTGGCCAGATGTTATTAGCAGGAAAATTCTTACACGGCCCCGTTGCCACAGGCGACCAGAATGCTATCAATAAAAAATAAAAAGAAAAACACAGAAACAGTACATCATTGTATCCATCACTTGTGAAGCATTTTTGATGGTCAAATCAACAAGTTTCCGTAATACATGCTCAACAGAACAGCATCTACGCAATCCACGTCTCATTATCATTATCACATCTGTAACGTCTAAGAAGTTGTATATGTGCTCGCGTTTTCGTCAGCTGATGATGTTCTAGTCTGTAGGTGAGGTCTGTCACACACACTGGCGCACACACTCGTGTCCAGTTGGCAGGCAGCATCGGACAACTCTCGTGACCACAAAACCATGATCCGTACTGAACAGGCACGTGCACTCATAGGATCCAGGTGAGGCAGTGCCTCTGAACTTCTGGATGAAGTAGGTCCCGTCCGATGGTGCAGCCATGTTGGCAGTAGAGCCCTTACACCTTGAAAACGGCTCTCTCATCCTGGCACACAGCGGTGATGTCCAAAGCTCCCATCCAGTTTCCTCCTGGAGAGCAGTCGTCGTTAATGCATTTGTGGGTCCTGCAACCTTGGGTGCAACATGTGTAGTCAGCAAGACTTGGAATGGTCCCTCCCGTCGTGGCTGGCCCAGTTCCTTCCTTTGATGACCTCGATGTAGACCCAGTCTCCTGGATTGATGGGGTTGTCGACCTGTGAGGAGGAAAGATCAAGCGGCAGTAAATTTGTCTTTGACACAGTTTCCTAATGATTCCCTTTAATCAAAAACTATTTATGACAGGGGCGTTCCCATTTATTGCCTCCTGGTTTAAAAGAGATTGTCTTACCCATGCCTTCTTTCTCCTCACACGCTCGCACCCACACAGGGTGTGAACACACACACACACACACACACACACACACACGCACACACACACACACACACACACACACACACACACACACACAGACACACACACACACACACACACACACACACACACACACACACACACACACACACACACACACACACACACACACACACACACACGCGCACCCACGCAGACAAAGAGATTCTAATCCATCTCTCATGTAGCTTTTCTTGATAGAATCTCCTATTGGTAACTGTATAGCAGACGTTTTAGCATATAATCCCATACTCTGCTCTCTCACTTCTACTTTTCCATGTCGGTGCAGTCGTAGGTGGCCCCTATTGCAGTCATTGTCTTGTTAACTGTTGCCTTGTGACTCCTATGCATGATTGTGTGAATGTCAAAAATTGAACGTACCTAACTTTCTGACCATCCAACCTCCACTGTGGTATAAAAACCCTTACTATTGTATTGAGTAGGTACATTGAGCAACCTAGCTTCCTCCTGACTGCCAAATGTTTTGTTCTAAAATTTATATAACTCGACCTCTACGTCTTAAGCTTGATGAGCCAAAATATAAGATCTTGCTCTTGTTTCCTACCGTTTTAGCCTATTTGTTTTATCCAAATCCGTTCAATCTCTGATTATAATGCTTTTCTCTGTAGCCCTACGTATTTTTCAAATTTTTATTTATTTATTTATCAAATCTCCTCAGTTCTGTCAAACTCAGTGCACAATGAACCTCCCTTCCACTTTGACCCAAGCTTCACCAAATTTGGGAACGCCGTAGCAAGGAGTGCGATTTGGTCGTCGGACACTCCAAGTCCATTTCTTTTTGCCGCACTTCACCCTCTCACGTTGGTGTTCTTTTGTTGTTGCTTCAGAGCGACCCCATCCATCACTCTTGAATGAGTCCATTGTTCAAATGAGTCAATTTTCATCATTGTGAGTTCCTCCGCTTTTCACTGTCTTTTCCGTCCCCGAGGATGTTGTATTTCCTCCGGAGTGTACTTGTCCTCCTCCAAGCACAACAGCAGTCTTTTCTTGTCCTTCGCCAAAGGTCAAAGGTGCTTCAGAGCCAGGCACCATTTTGTAGTTGTTCACGGCTGCAGGCGAAGACTCGGATTGGGTTTCAGGGGCCCTGACACTGAGAATGACAGGCTGGGACGTCAAACTTGTAAGACTATCTCCAAATGTAGCTGCTTCCATCAATTTGCTGGTAACATTTATTTACCAAACTTCAAATTCTCCTAATAACAGCGGTCTCGTTTTTATATCGTAAATCCTGCAACTCATCCTATTTTTGAGCTACATTTTATCTATAGTTCCAATTTAATCGGACAGTATGTTGTCTTCAGTATCATTATTGAAAATCAACTCATCGAGGTCTGCGTTCCACATCAAGCCCTGATCTGTATGTCTTGACCTCTCACGTGTTATTGTCATGCTTGCTCAAAAATGTGACTTAGAGTATGGTGCTGTGAATTCTCAATCTCCCCAATGAAATTGTATCCCACCTCGTAGTTCTTATCGTTCTCATGTTCCTGTTAGCCTGCAATTGTCCAAATCAAAAATGTTTTCTTTTAACTGTCTTTCTTTTGAACCTCTAAATCTCTCGTGTTGCTAACCTATCTACACCAGAACAAAAAATTTACCACAATATAACACCAAATGTATTCGAAAATTCATTGTCATAAAGTGTTGTATTATTACTATCTTCCACTATCTGTCCTACTCACTCCCCCCCTTATGAGTGCATCGATGATGTGACTTGCTCCAAATCCGTCGTCACTCGCGCGAACTGGAAGCCGTGGCTGACGGGGGCTGTCCTCAGACTGTTGAGGGCCAGAGACAAGGCTTTCAGAGCGGGGGATGAGGCTGGCTTGAGGACAGCGAGGGCCGACCTGTCCCGAGGCATCAAAGAAGCGAAGAAGGTGTTCTCGTACAAGGTCTCCACCCACTTCAAGGACAGCAAGGACGCACGTAGCCTTTGGCGGGGCATTCAGACCATCACGGACTACAAGCCCGCGCCGAGGAGCTGTGAGGGCGACGTCCGTCTGCTGAACGATCTGAACCGCTTCTTTGCTCGCTTCGACGCCCAGAACAGCACTTGCCCGCTGAAGACCACTCCCCCCCCACACGAGCAGCCCCTGCGCCTCTCTGCCGATGGTGTGAGGAGGGCGCTTGCCGCTATTGACACCCGTAAGGCGGCGGACCCTGACAACATCCCGGGTCGAGCGCTGAAGGACTGCGCTGGGGAGCTGTCGGGTGTCTTCACGGACATCTTTAACGTTTCCCTGCAGCAGGCCATCGTCCCCTCGTGTTTCAAGGCTGCCACCATCGTTCCTGTGCCGAAGAAACCTGCACCGTCCTGCTTCAATGACTACCGCCCTGTGGCACTGACGCCCATCATCATGAAGTGCTTTGAGCGGCTGGTCGTGGAGCACATCAAGTCCATTCTCCCCTCCACCATTGACCCTTTCCAGTTTGCGTACCGTGCCAAGCGGTCCTCTGAGGATGCCATCTGCTCTGCCCTCCACTCGGCCCTCACCCATCTGGAGAGAAAGGACTCATATGTGAGGTTGCTGTTTGTGGACTTCAGCTCTGCCTTCAACACCATTGTGCCGCAGTGACTCATCTGCAAACTCGACGAGCTGGGCCTCAGTACCTCCCTCTGCAACTGGATACTGGACTTCCTCTGTCAGAGGCCTCAGGTGGTGCGTGTTGGCGACAAAATCTCCGCCAGCATCACGCTGAGCACGGGGGCCCCCCAGGGCTGCGTGCTCAGTCCATTACTCTTCACCCTGCTGACGCATGACTGCACTGCGACCTACAGCGACAACCGCATAGTGAAGTTTGCTGACGACACGACTCTGGTGGGTCTCATCGCAAAGGGCGACGAGACTCGGTACAGGTCGGAGGTTGACCTTCTGACCACGTGGTGCAGGGACAACAACCTCCTGCTGAACGTTAATAAGACCAAGGAAATCATTGTTGACTTCCGGAAGTGTCACACAACACCTGCCGCTGATCATCGATGGTGCTGTGGTGGAGAGGGTGAGCTGCACCAAGTTCCTGGGGGTGCACATCAGTGAGGACCTCTCCTGGTCCGCAAACACCTCGTCACTGGCAAAGAAAGCTCATCGCCGCCTGTACTTCCTGCGGAAGCTCAGGCGTGCATGTGCTCCTCAGGCAGTCCTGTCTACATTCTACCGTGGCACTATTGAGAGCGTCATCACCAGTTGCATCGCTGTCTGGGGTGGTAACTGCACTGAACAGAACTTGAAGGCCCTGCAGCGCATAGTGAATACGGCTGGTAAGATTATTGGTGCTTCGCTCCCCTCCCTGAAGGACATTTACACCTCCCATCTCGCCCGCAAGGCAACCTCGATTGCCAGAGATGTGAGTCACCCGGCTCACTCTTTGTTTGACCTTCTGCCCTCTGGGAAGAGGTACAGGAGCCTGCGCTCCCGCACCACCAGACTTGCCAACAGCTTCTTTCCCCAGGCTGTTAGGGCCCGGAACTCGCTACCCCCTTCTGCGTAGCGTGTGGCACTGTTGCGCTATTTTCGGGAATGTCTGCTGTACGCGCACGTGCTCCTTTTTTTTCTGCTCCTCTTATTTATTTATTTATTGTTGTGTTATTGATTCATTATTTATTCAGCACGCTTTTGTTATACTTGTTACTTGTTTGTCTGTTGTGAGCCATGTCACCGTGGGATAGGGGGGAACGAAATTTCGGTTTCTTTGTGTGTCTTTGGCATGTGGAGAAATTGACAATAAAGCTGACTTTGACTTTGACTTTGACTTTGATGAGGCTTGGCAACGCCCATGCCTCACACCTTGACAAACTTTTTGGGAGAATGCGTTCTTTACTACATACGATTCCATCATCATTTAATTTGACTTTCTTTCCAAAACGCTTCTCAATTTCTCAGTTCACACATCTTCTACATGTGTTACTGGTTCTCCAGTTTTTTTCTCCAGTTAATTATCAATCCAAAAGCTACGTGTTTCTTTCTAACATTCAACCTGCTCAAAATCATTCTTTCATCAAAGTCGCTCTACTAATTTTCCATAGTAGTCGCCAACAACTTCAACCATTCAACCTGTAATTTCTTTTCATTCAGGCTATCATTCATCAATGTTCATTTGCATCTCACACGCAGTCTCCAAAAAGGAGTCTTTCTATCACATTGGTCCCAATTCATCCAAGCTCACCACACAACATTCATATATCATTTTCAACTCAGGTTTCCTGGTAGAATAATCCACCAATTCAAAAAAACTTAACTAAAACAAACAATTGGCAAATTAATCTGAATTTTTTCTTTGTTTTTACATTTGAAGAACTCAATCTCTCAGATTTAGCTTGCATTTAGAATTTTGTATAATCTTATAACACAACCAATCAATTATTCCTATTAAATGTAGCATTGCAAAATCTTAAATTCACAATTTAGCTTCTCCCAATTCCTGAAAGCATGTTCTGTTGTTTTGTTAACTCCGAATTTCTCATGAGGGCTTGACACTAACATGCACTAGTGTGGATTAGTTTCTGCTTGCAAACAGATTTCTCTCTTTTTCCTCTCATTTTTATCTTTCAAAATCATTTCTGTTCTGCGGTGCAAATTGGATAGACCACAGTCTAGCAATTTTTTTTTTACTAAAACTTTAGCCAATGTTCATCATTTTAACATATACGCACACACATGCACAGCTCTCGCGTGCGGAAGGTAGGTCTCAGCAACAATGATTCGTCACAGGCTGGCCATTTCCAGTGGTCGATCATGAGCTGGTCCCTCCCATGCACACGAGGACAGCACATCCATCCATCCATCCATCCATCCATCTTCTTCCGCTTATCCGGGGTCGGGTCGCGGGGGCAACAGCTTCAGGAGGGACTCCCAGACTTCCCTCTCCCCAGCCACTTCATCCAGCTCATCCCGGGGGATCCCAAGGCGTTCCCAGGCCAGCTGAGAGACGTAGTCTCTCCAGCGCGTCCTGGGTCGTCCCCGGGGTCTCCTACCGGTGGGACATGCCCGGAACACCTCCCCAGGGAGGCGTCCAGGAGGCATCCTGATAAGATGCCCGAGCCACCTCATCTGGCTCCTCTCAACGTGGAGGAGTAGCGACTCTACTCCGAGTCTCTCCCGGATGACCGAGCTTCTCACCCTATCTCTAAGGGAGAGCCCGGACATCCTGCGGAGAAAACTCATTTCGGCCGCTTGTATCCGAGATCTCGTTCTTTCGGTCACGACCCATAGCTCGTGACCATAGGTGAGGGTAGGAGCGTAAATCGACCGGTAAATTGAGAGCTTTGCCTTTTGGCTCAGCTCTCTCTTCACCACAACGGACCGGTACAGGGTCCGCATTACTGCCGACGCTGCACCGATCCGCCTGTCGATCTCACACTCCATCCTCCCCTCACTCGTGAACAAGACTCCAAGATACTTGAACTCCTCCACTTGGGGCAGGATCTCATCCCCGATCCGGAGAGGGCATTCCACCCTTTTCCGATCGAGGACCATGGACTCGGATTTGGAGGTGCTGACCCTCATCCCGACCGCTTCACACTCGGCTGCGAACCGTTCCAGCGAGAGCTGGAGATCACGGCCTGAAGAAGCCAACAGCACCACGTCATCTGCAAAAAGCAGAGACGCGATGCTGAGGTCCCCAAACCGGACCCCCTCAACGCCTCGGCTGCGCCTAGAAATTCTGTCCATAAAAATTATGAACAGAATCGGTGACAAAGGGCAGCCTTGGCGGAGTCCAACCCTCACTGGGAACGAATCCGACTTACTGCCGGAAATGCGGACCAGACTCTGGCATCGGTGATACAGGGACCGAACCACCCTTATCAGTTGGCTCGGCACCCCGTACTCCCGAAGCACCCTCCACAGAACCTCCCGAGGGACACGGTCGAACGCCTTCTCCAAGTCCACAAAACACATGTGGACTGGTTGGGCAAACTCCCATGCACCCTCGAGGATCCTGCCGAGGGTGTAGAGCTGGTCCACTGTTCCACGGCCAGGACGAAAAGCCACACTGCTCCTCCTGAATCCGAGGTTCGACCTCCCGACGGACCCTCCTCTCCAGCACCCCTGAATAGACCTTACCAGGGAGGCTGAGGAGTGTGATTCCCCTGTAATTGGAACACACCCTCCGGTCCCCCTTCTTAAAGAGGGGAACCACCACCCCAGTCTGCCAATCCAGAGGCACTGTCCCCGATGTCCACGCAACGTTGTAGAGGCGTGTCAGCCATGACAGCCCCACAACATCCAGAGCCTTTAAGAACTCTGGGCGGATCTCATCCACCCCCGGGGCCTTGCCACCGAGGAGTTTTTTAAATACCTCAGTGACTTCGACCCCAGAGATTGGAGAGTCCGCCTCAGAGTCTCTAGGCCCTGCTTCCTCAATGGAAGGCGTGTAGGTGGAATTGAGGAGGTCTTCGAAGTATTCTCCCCACCGACTCACGACGTCCCGAATCGAGGTCAGCAGCACGCCATCCCCACTGTAAACAGTGTTGACGTTGCACTGCTTCCCCCTCCTGAGACGCCGGATGGTGGACCAGAATTTCCTCGAAGCCGTCCGAAAGTCATTCTCCATGGCCTCACCGAACTCCTCCCACGCCCGGGTTTTTGCCTCAGCAACCGCCGAAGCCGCGTTCCGCTTGGCCATCCGGTACCTGTCAGCTGCCTCCGGAGTCCCGCAGGCCAAAACGGCCCGATAGGACTCCTTCTTCAGCTTGACGGCATCCCTTACCGCCGGTGTCCACCAGCGGGTTCGGGGGTTGCCGCCACGACAGGCACCAACGACCTTACGGCCACAGCTCCGGTCGGCCGCCTCAACAATGGAGGCGCGGAACATGGTCCACTCAGACTCAATGTCCCCCGCCTCCCCCGGGACGTGGGAGAAGCTCTGCCGGAGGTGGGAGTTGAAGCTCTTCCTGACAGGAGATTCTGCCAGACGTTCCCAGCAGACCCTCACAGAGCGTTTGGGTCTGCCAGGTCGGACCGGCATCTTCCCCCACCATCGGAGCCAACCCACCACCAGGTGGTGATCAGTTGACAGCTCCGCCCCTCTCTTCACCCGAGTGTCCAAAACATGCGGCCGCAAATCCGATGACACGACTACAAAGTCGATCATCGAACTGCGGCCTAGGGTGTCCTGGTGCCAAGTGCACACATGGACACCCTTATGTTTGAACATGGTGTTCATTATTGAAAATCCGTGTCGAGCACAGAAGTCCAACAATAGAACACCGCTCGGGTTCAGATCAGGGGGGCCGTTCCTCCCAATCACGCCCTTCCAGGTCTCACTGTCATTGCCCACGTGAGCATTGAAGTCACCCAGTAGAACGATAGAGTCCCCAGAAGGAGCGCTCTCCAGCACTTCCTCCAGGGACCCCAAGAAGGGTGGGTACTCTGAGCTGCTGTTTGGTGCATAGACACAAACAACAGTCAGGACCCGTCCCCCCACCCGAAGGCGGAGGGAGGCTACCCTCTCGTTCACCGGGGTGAACCCCAATGTGCAGGCGCCCAGCCGGGGGGCAATAAGTATACCCACACCTGCTCGACGCCTCTCACCGTGGGCAACTCCAGAGTGGAAGAGAGTCCAGCCCCTCTCGAGAGGGCTTGTACCGGAACCCAAACTGTGTGTGGAGGCTAGTCCGACTATATCTAGTCGGAATCTTTCTGCCTCACACACCAGCTCGGGCTCCTTTCCAGCCAGAGAGGTGACATTCCATGTCCCAAGAGCCAGCTTCTGCAGCCGGGGATCAGACCGCCAAGGTCCCCGCCTTTGGCTGCCGCCCAGCTCACATTGCACCCGACCCCTTCGGCCCCTCCCACAGGTGGTGAGCCCATGGGAAGGGGGACCCACGTTTCCATTTCGGGCTATGCCCGGCCGGGCCCCATGGGCGAAGGCCCGGCCACCAGACGCTCGCCTTCGAGCCCCGCCTCCAGGCCTGGCTCCAGAGGGAGGCCCCGGTGACCCGCGTCCGGGCGAGGGAAAACTAAGTCCATTTATATCACTCATCATAAGGGGCTTGTGAGCCATGCTTTGTCTGGCCCCTCACCTAGGACCCGTTTGCCATGGGTGACCCTACCAGGGGCATGAAGCCCCCGACAACATGGCTCCTAGGATCATAGGGGCACGCAAACCCCTCCACCACGATAAGGTGACGACTCGCGGATTCTGGAATCTCATTGCATTTAGGATCAACATAAGGTTCAGTTTAGATTAATTTGGTTGAAATTTGGTGTAATTCCTAATTAATTTAGCGTTAATGGTTAGGGTCAGAGGTCAAGGTTAGAATTAGGGTTTGGGTTAGGTTTTCATTCTGAATCTGAACTTATGTAAGTTTTATGAATTGATTAAGTGTTAGGATTTAATGTTAGAGTAGAGTACAAATAAGGATGAAGATTAGAATTTGGTGTCCGAGTTGGGCACTTTATCTATGTTGTCAGGAAAACCAGCCAACCAGAGTTAGACTCTTTGATTAAATGGAAAGTGTCAGGTTTTTCTCCAACCTCCTTTCAGCCGTCTCCCAATCACATAAACATCCCCCACAAGAACTTAAACCAAGGAACAATTATGATATTTTCCCTAATTTCCATATATCGTTTCGGGAGGGCATTCCCTCCAAATTTTCCCCAACCGTGTAAACTCCACCACTAGAACTTCTATTTTAACCCCGATATTCCAGTGTTCTCCGTTTCCGTTGTTGCCAAATTGAGTCCTAGTGGATATTGAGTTTTCAACCTCCTGACCCATCTCATTTCCGCGTTTTCCCTATCCCTTTGTGTCCAGCCCGCACAGCTCTCCAAAATCCGTATTCTCAAGTTACGTAACCCGTGCAGGCGGAAATGGCGTACTACATGCGTGTTACGCTTCTGGTTATGTGTGATGCTGTAGCGGTGCGCATGCAGTCTGCTTCTGACATCATTTCGAGTCCGTCCCACATACATAACTCCACACAACCGACAGCTCATACAGTAGACCGCATTCCGCGTAGACAAGGCCTTACCCGTCTGTGTGAAGAAATGTTCTTTCTTCTGAGAGTCTGTTATCACTCCTATTGATCTCCTGGCTGCACGAGAGGACCCACTTTTCATTTTAGTGCTAACCAACAAATCTTTTAAATTTGGATTCCTTTTGAAGGCTGAAACCACCTTATGTTTCGCCTTCAGGTCAGTCAGCGCCGACGCGTCCAAATTCTGTTTAATTTTTCTGTGAACATTGACTGTGTAAGAGTTGTAAATCGAAATTAGAGGAAGTATCATTTTTTTAACCCGCTGAGTGTCCCCTCTTCTTCCTTTTTTCCATGTTTGTAGCTTAATCGTGCGAAGAAATGACCGAGAATAACCTTGTTGCTGTAATGACCTGAACAAGACTTTGGTCGCTTCTTCCCTATCTTCTGTGCGAGTGCAAATTCTCCCGAATCTCAAGAGTTGTGAATAAACCAAACCCCCAAACGTGTGTCTAGGGTGAAAACTCTTTTTGTGTAGTAGCGCATGAGTATCTGTGGATTTAAAAAATACTCTGACATCAAGTCCCCCTGTTGTATGAAATTCCGGTCCCTTATATGTAGTTGTGTCAAGAAAATTAATTTCCCTCTCGCTAATCTGTGCCGTCAGTTTAATTGAAGGGTGGTGGCCATTTAAGGTTTTAAGAAACACGTCAAATTCTTCCCTAGAATCTCCCCAAATTCCCCAAATATCATCTAAGAACCTCAGGTAAGCTATAGGTTTCTTAGAGCACTGTGTCAAGGCGTTCTCCTCCCATTCAGCCATATAGATATTGGCATAGGCTGGAGAGAAACGTTTCCCCATTGCTGTCCCCTTGACCTGTAAAAAATACCCATTGTCAAATTGAAAATCATTCTTAGTCAGATTGAGTTCCAGCAATGCCAAAATGTGTTCATCCGGGCGGCCCAAAATCGGATTACGTGCCAAAACATTGCGTACCGCCTCTAAACCCCTAGCAGTTTTAATATTAGTATACAAGTTTTCAACATCCATGGAAAACAACCAACAGGTCTGTGGCACGGTCAAGGTCCGTACTTTTGAAACAAAATCATTAGTATCTTTGATGTAACTCGGATGTAGAATTGACAAGGGATTCAAGTAATAATCTACTAGCTCAGCCGAGCCGTAGGATTCGCTACTACAATCTGACTCGATGGAACGTCCTGGCGGCATTTCGTAGGGCCAGGGCCACGATGCCGGGTCTTTATGAATCTTAGGGAGTAGATAAAAGTATCTCGGACGTGACGGGGATGCTCCTGTTAAATACAAGAATTGTTTTTTTAGTAATGTGGTGCTCTTTTCTCATTTGATCTAATATTGTGTGGACTAACTTTTCTGTATCCGGATAAATCGGTTTTTGGATCGAATGGTAATACTCCGTATTGTGAAGTTGTCGATGAGCCTCTCTCACGTAATTTTTTCGGTCCATAATGACCACCGCTGACCCTTTATCTGCTGGCTTAATAATCAATTCCTCTGCCGAACTTAAGTCGTCCAGGGCTCTTCTTTCGCCCTCTGTCAAATTTGGCATCTCTCTTGGGACTTCCACTTGTTTTAGGACTGCTCTGTCTTTGTGTATTAATACTTTTATCTCCCTGGGTACTTCATCATCCTTGGGCTCCCACATTGAAGCCGACTGGAATTTGGGTGGTGCTGCCGTCGTCGAAGTTCCAAAATAAGAGTCTAGTTTTAACCTTCTATGGTACTGTCGCACATGGGCCTTGGTGATCCTTCTCTGATCCTTCATCATGGTTGCGGAGGGGACGAATGTAAGCCCCTTCTCCAGAAGCTCCCTATGATCTTTCGTCAAACTAAAGGAGGTCGACAGGTTGACCACTGGATCAGCCAGGGTTATCTCCTTGAGTTAGGGGAGGCTCCTTGGCATAAAAAAGGTTTTCCACAAGTTCCATATCTCTTCAGCCGTGTCCGTTGTCCAATGGATGTTGTCCGGTCCTGTGGTAAACAGTCTTGATGGTAAGCGTTGAATCGAATGACCCGTTTCCTCTATTATTTCATTCAGTTCCCTAAGGTTGGCTTGAATCTCCAAAGGAAGTGATTGGGAATAATTAATTTTAGGAATGAATATTTTAGCATAAGGAAAAGTGGCCTTAGCTGCTCCCAGCAATCTGGCTATCTCCTTGGATATGAATATTGGGATGACCCTACCTCTATTGTTAAGGCCCAAGGATAAAATGACCCCTAGCACGTTGGGAGAGGTTGCAGTTCTGTTTCTGAGTAGGTGAATCCCATGGCGGATTTTAGCTCCCGGGTAACAGTCCACTTGTACTTCGCGGTCTTCGATTTTCTGCAATTTGGCCAAGTTTGAATCATCTACAATCAACCATCTTCTCTGGGGAAACAAAAAACAATTTGCCCTCTTATTCCCTTCATGTTCGTGTGTGGTGTACATCGATTGTGGTTCGGTTTGTGTGTCACGTGACTGGAAGAATATTGTTTCCAGTAATTTCGGTCGTGGTGTCTCTCTTCTCCTAATTGGTGTTTCTGACGAGTTAGGGCCAGTAGGTTCCTGGTATTTCCTCCTTATTCCTTCAATGCGCTTCATTAGAGTCTCTGTCGTCGGTTCTTCGGAAGCTGTCGAGTCCTCCTCTTGAGTCGGTGAAGGTAAGTCTTCCATCTGCTGGTCAAGGTAAGTCGTTTGAGGCGCTCCCCAATCCTCTATGTGTTGGGCATCCCTCTGTTCCCCTGAGTGGTGGGTGAGCTTCTTACTCCTCTTTCTCTTTTTCTTAGTCTCCTTAATCTTCTTAACTTCACCTTGTTGAGTGTCTTTTTTTAGGTTGGGGTTAGGGTCAGGGTCAGGGTTAGGGTTAGGGTTAGGTTTTGAGTACAGAGACCCACTCCAAAAGGAGCGAGGAGGTGCACGGACCTCCCGGTCCCAGGATCCCCTATCCTCTCTGTCCAAAAAATTGGGCGGTTGACGTGGTCCCCTCCGACCACGACTAACCACCGTCCACTCTGTCATTGTTGTTTTTTTTTTAACTTATTTAATTTTGAAAATTTAATGTATTTTTAACTTTATTTATTTACCAAAGCATTTAATGTACTAATTTGCCAATGAAATCCAATTCAATCCCTTTATTTATTCACGTATTTATTGAGACCCCCAAATCAATAAAGTCCCCAATAACCCAAACCCAGTGTATTGTGCCAAAAACAACAAAAAAACTTCTTTTTAAATGAACTGAAACAAATACGACGTTTCGACCTTAATCGGTCTTCATCGGGTACTATAAAAAAAAAAATGAAAAAAATGAAGAAAACCCCCAAAAAATATATTAGTGAAAGAGTTGGCTAGTTTTTAAGAGAGCAGAGAGTTGTCGACTGTTCGAGAGACAAAAGCACAATGAACCTGTTTTTTTCTCGCCTCCTTTTATACTCTTTCATTTTTTATTTTTTCCGGGTCCCTTTTCCTTTTTCCTTTTTTCCTTTTGATTCAGATTTTATTTTGTTGACTTGTATATCACTTTTCGCACCATAAACCACTAAATCCACTGGTCTAATTATTTTCATTCGTTCTGTTGCTTATTTTACATCAAATGTATAATTTGTGTTAATATTGTTTTATTTATTTATCTCTTTCGACTCAATCATCAATTAATATTTAATGTTACCTCTGTGTTTTTAATACTTCTGAAATTTCGTAAATGATTTTAAATTAATTAGTATTTATACATTTTAAATTTTGACGTTCTAAACTTTTATGTATTTTTAAGCTTTCTTAGTGTTTTTGAAAATTTGTAATTGTCATTTTTTTATTTTTACATGTTATAGCGGCAGAATTATAATTTAGGCGATTGTTGATGTTAGGATTGTGTGATGTGGGTGGGGTTAGGGGTTAGGGTTAGGGGTTAGGGGTTAGGTTTAGGGTTAGGGTTAGGATTAGGTTTGGGGTTAGGGTTAGGGTTAGGGTTAGGGTAGGGTTAGGGTTAGGGTTAGGATTAGGTTTGGGGTTAGGTTAGGATTATGGGTAAGGAGTAGCGATTGGGGTTAGGTTAGGATTATGGGTAAGGAGTAGGGATTGGGGTTAGGGATGGGATTGTAGTAAGGATCCAAATCAAGTGGTGTATGGTGAATCTTCAATGCTTAATGTTTAGTCCAATTGGCTCCCTAGTTCCCAATGTAAATATCCAATATCGTTCCCTCCCTTTTCTTTCTATGTCTGTCCAATTAATGTTCCTTTGTAATCCCGCCATTCTCATTGAGGCCATACCATGATCAACAACATGTTTAACTAAGGGTGTGTCCATTTCTTTCTTGTTCTTCACATTATACCGATGCTGATACATGCGTGTGGACAAATTGTTTCGTGATTCGCCAACATATTGGATCCCACATTTGTTACAAAAAATAACATAAACACAATTTCTAGATTTTGGGTTGATTCCCTGGTCAATTCCAAATACTGTTCCCGTTTCTATATTTTTAATGAAATTTAGTCTCTTGAATTGAGTGTCCAACAATAAGGGTTTGTCCCACTTCAATGTTGGCAATTTTGCCCGGATCAAAATATCTGCCAGACTCTTGTTCCGCTTGTAGGCAGAAATGACCTTAGTGCCAGAAAATAGCCCCAGAGCACCCTGTCCGTCGTGGCTGCGCCAGCCATGCTGATCAGGCCAAGTTGGCTCCTATCTGGGTAGAGCGTGAGTAAATTATAATTTTGCACCTAATTGTTTTCCTATCGGCGCTAGTTTGCGCTCCCTTTTATTTCCTCCGTGTGGCCATCGACAACGTTTCGGCATCTTTTGTGCCTTCCTCAGGTCTGGCACACGGGAATTGCAGCTAAATTTAGTTTCGTTGCATGTGGAGCTGTTTCCTCCTTCATGGCCGCATCGAGACTGAATTTCCTGCTCCGAGCAGTCCTTATATGTGTTTCATGTCAGCAATTTGCGTTTCGTTCCGGATAATTTTCCATCTACTCATTTTAGCTTATTAACTTGTTGTTTTTGCTCTTTTCTTGCAGGTACCGATTGGGTGTGAATATGTGAACTCGGCATAGTTAAGTATAACTGTGTGTTTTTCTGTTTCAGGTTATCCAGGTAAGTATTGTTTTTTTGATAGTGTAAATTTTTACTTTCAACCACTTTTTAGTTTATATTCAATTTCGTGTTTGTGTTCAAATTTTTGACTTCTTAATTTCCATTTTTTGACTTGCAGGTTGAAATTTTTTTCATAATGGGAGTCAGGGAGGGATTTGGATTAGGGTTAGGGTTGGGGTTAGGGTTTGGGGTTAGGTTAGGGTTAGGGTAGGATCGGTTTAGGGGACAGCGCACAGACGCAGCAGGAGCTCAATGGAAACTGGAAACGTGGGGGGGCAGTGGAGGTGGCACAGGCGAGTTAGGATTAAGAAGGGAGTTCCTCCCCCGAAGGAGAGGAGCAAAGGCACGGTCCTACCATCCACGCCCACGTCCCACATCCAGCCCCAGAGCAACCTGTCCGTCGTGGCTGCGCCAACCATGCTGGTCAGGCCAAGTTGGGCTTAATAAACATGTATTTGCTTTGTATTTGTTGTTTGTTTTTGTGTTTGCACTTTGCCTATCCGGTCGCCTTTGTTATATATGTAATAAATGAGTCTCGACTTGGCATGATAGATTGACAGCTGCATTTGCGGTCAAATTAGTCGTACCTCGCACTTAATTCATCGACTCCCCTATCTGGGTGGAGCGAGAGCATCTTGCTCTGTGCGGCATCCATCCGCTCTCCTATCTGGGTAGAGCGTGGGTAAATTATAATTTTGCGTCTAATTGTTTTCCTATCGGCGCTAGTTTGCGCTCCCTTTTATTTCCTCCGTGTGGCCATCGACAACGTTCCGGCATCTTTTGTGCCTTCCTCAGGTCTGGCACACGGGAATGGAAGCTAAATTTAGTTTTGTTGCATGTGGAGCTGTTTCCTCCTTCATGGCCGCATCGAGACTGAATTTCCTGCTCCGAGCGGTCCTTATATGTGTTTCATGTCAGCAATTTGCGTTTCGTTCCGGATAATTTTCCATCTACTCATTTTAGCTTATTAACTTGTTGTTTTTGCTCTTTTCTTGCAGGTACCGATTGGGTGTGAATATGTGAACTCGGCATAGGTAAGTATAACTGTGTGTTTTTCTGTTTCAGGTTATCCAGGTAAGTATTGTTTTTTTGATAGTGTAAACTTTTACTTTCAACCACTTTTTAGTTTATGTCAGGTGCAGAGCAGGGAGAGGACTCGAATGCAGAGACTTCAATGTCCAAAAAGGCTTTTATTGTCTCCACTGATAGTCGAACAAAAAACGCCTCAATAGGAGGGAAAAAAGGGAAAACTAAGGCGCCTCGAACCGAGGGAGAAAAAGGGGAAATCAAAGCACCTCGAACCGAGGGAAATACAAAAACAAGATAGCGATGTAACCAAGTTAACATCGGGGATCAAAGTCGCTCAAACAAGGCTTGTACGTGGAACTCGAGGGTTTCGTGATCGCTAGTGTTCTTACAAGGCAAGACGCACTGGCACTGGATACTGGGAAAGACGCGGGTTATATGGACACAGGAGGGGAACACAGGTGAAGACAGTTGGTCATTGACGCAGGTGCACACACTTGGAATCAGGGGTTCACGTGACCGGACGCACAGGGGAAGGACACACCGACTGGAACGAGAGGAAAATCACACAATAAAACAGGAAGTGATCCGGACGACACATGACAGCATGACATAACCCCCCCCTCTAGGGCCGGATCCCAGACGGACCCGGAGCATCGGGGTGAGCCACGTAAAAGTCATCTAGTAGCCCGGGATCCAGGATATAGCTACGCGGCACCCATTGCCGCTCCTCTGGCCCGTAACCCTCCCAGTCCACCAGGAACTGCCAGCCCCGGCCTTTCCGGCGCACGTCCAGCAACTTCTTAACTGTGTAGGTAGGCCCACCCCCCACCGTCCGCGTAGGCGGGGGTGCCGCGGGAGCCGGCACCATCCCACTCTCCCTAACCGGCTTGACCTTCCCGACGTGGAAGGTGGGATGCACCGCAAGGGACCGAGGCAGACAGAGTCGCACAGCCGCTGGACCGACGACCTTGGAGATCGGAAACGGCCCTACAAAACGGGGGGCCAGCTTCCTGGAGCCCACCTGGAGGGGAAGGTCCCGGGCGGACAGCCAGACCCGCTGGCCGGGCCGGTAGACAGGTGCCGGACGACGTCTCCGGTCAGCCATCCTCTTCACCCTGTCGCCCTGGCGGACCAGTATGGCCCTTGCCGCTGCCCAGATGCGCCGACAGCGTCTCACCACGGCGCACGCCGAGGTAACTGACACCTCCGGCTCGCTGTCGGGGAAGAGCGGGGGCTGGTATCCAAAGACACACATGAAGGGGGACATCCCGGTCGCTGTGATGGGAAGGGAGTTATGGGCGTACTCTACCCAGGTCAAGTTTTGACTCCACGACGAGGGGTTCTGGGTTACCAAACAGCGGAGGCCCATTTCCAGCTGTTGGTTAATGCGTTCTGCTTGGCCGTTCGCTTCCGGGTGGTAGCCCGAAGTGAGGCTCACGGTGGCCCCTATAAGCTTGCAGAAAGCCCTCCAAAAGCGGGACACGAACTGGGGGCCCCTATCTGACACGACGTCCGAGGAAATCCATGAATCCTGCAGACGTGGTCCATGAGAACTACTGCCGTACGTTTGGCCGAAGGTAATTTGGGCAGGGCAATGAAGTGGGCCATCTTGGAGAACCTATCCACGACGGTGAGTATCGTCGTCTTACCGCTAGACACCGGCAGTCCCGTGACAAAATCCACAGAGATGTCGGCCCATGGTCGAGAGGGAATGGAGAGAGGCTGCAGCAACCCCACACGGCGGCCCGGAGTGTTCTTACTCCGCGCACAGATGGAACAGGCTGCAACATACTCCCGGACGTCCGCCCCCATGGAGGGCCACCAGAATCTTTGTTGGATGACGTGCAGGGTTCTTCGCACGCCCGGGTGACACGTGAGCCGGGAGGTGTGCGCCCAGTGGATCACTTGGGATCGTAGTTGGGGCGGAACAAACAGTCTATTCTCGGGACTTCCCCTAGGGGGTGGATCATCGTGGTTTGCCCGCTTCACCAAGTCCTCTATGGGCCAGGTTACGGCTCCCACCACGCAGTGAGGGGGGAGAATGGGCTCTGGCTCTGTGGACACCGGGTCTGGGCTGTAGATGCGTGACAGCGCATCAGGTTTGGTGTTCTTGGCCCCCGGTCTGTAAGACAACGTGAAATGGAAACGGTTAAAGAAGAGGGACCAACAAGCCTGGCGGGAGTTCAATCGCTTGGCCTCCTTGATATATTGCAGGTTCTTGTGATCGGTCCAAACCAGAAAGGGGTGTTGGGCTCCCTCCAGCCAGTGTCTCCATTCTTCAAGAGCCTTTTTGAATTTGCTAACAATTCCCGATCTCCGACGTCATAGTTCTGCTCCGCGGGGGTCAGCCGTCGGGACAAAAAGGCGCATGGATGGAGCTTGTTGTCGACCTGGGATCTCTGAGACAGGATGGCGCCGATTCCCTGACTGGAGGCATCAACCTCCACCACGAACTGACGAGATGGGTCGGGCAAGGTAAGGATTGGAGCGGTGGTGAACCGCCTCTTCAGCTCCTGGAAGGCGGCTTCAGCCTCCGCCGTCCAGCGAAACGGAACTGTCGGGGAGGTGAGAGCGTGCAGGGGAGCCGCGGTGGCGCTGAAGCCTCGTATGAATCGTCTATAAAAGTTAGCAAATCCCAGAAATTGCTGCACTCTTTTGCGGCTATCCGGTACCGGCCATTGGGTCACCGCGCTTACTTTGGCTGGGTCCATCTGGACCTTCCCTGGGGCTATGATGAAGCCAAGGAACGATATCGTTTCTGCATGGAACTCGCTCTTTTCGGCCTTTACATAAAGTCGATGGTCCAGGAGCCGTTGCAGGACCGACTTAACATGACTCTCATGGGTCCTCAAATCTGGTGAATAAATTAAGATGTCATCCAAGTAAACGAAAACAAAGTGGTCTAAGAAATCACTCAGAACGTCATTGATCATGGCCTGGAAGACCGCGGGGGCATTGGTGAGGCCGAACGGCATTACCCGGTATTCAAAGTGTCCCCAGGGGGTGTTGAAGCCCGTCTTCCACTCATCACCTTCCCGAATGCGCACGAGGTGATACGCGTTACGCAAATCTAACTTGGTGAATACCCGAGCCTGCTGCAACTGATCAAACACGGCCGACATGAGTGGGAGGGGGTACCGATTCTTTATAGTGATCTGGTTGAGGGGACTGTAATCTATGCAGGGGCGCAGGGTTCCGTCTTTCTTCCCCACAAAGAAAAACCCGGCCCCTGCAGGCGATGATGACGGCATGATCAGACCCGCTTTAAGTGACGCGTCAATATAGTCATTTAAGGCCTTCTTTTCGGGGCCCGAAAGGGAATAAAGTCTCCCCTTGGGGATCGAAGCACCGAGCAATAGGTCTATGGCGCAGTCGTAGGGACGGTGGGGTGGTAAGGAGCTCGCCTTGGCTTTGCTAAATACCTCCGCAAGTTGATGGTAGCATTTGGGTACTTGGTTTAGATCCGGAGCTCTGAACTCTGGTTCAGGAGACGCAAAGTCCGAGGGAGAAGTGCATGGGGACTCGATCGAAGGGTTCGGTTTGACACACGATACTTGGCACTGGGATGCCCACCCCTTTATCTCCCCTGACTCCCAGTTTATTGCAGGGTTGTGGTGTTTTAGCCACGGATAACCGAGGATAAGTTTTTAATCAACGCAATAATTTACAACCGTTGACCAGTCGAAATAATCGTCGAAATTTGGCATCTGTGGCTGGAAGCAGACGCCGAGTTCGACGTTCCTCCCAAACGCCACACTCCCTCGCTTTTCAGGGCTACACAAAAAAACATATTTTTCAAAACAACGAGTTGTAATTACCTTGTACGCTCTAGACGGTCAAGTTGCAAGCTGAAAACAAAAATATTTGTCTTGTTAGTTGCCGTGTTACTAACCGCTGTGTCTTGTTTGCAAGCATTGCCGCTTTCCTACTTCCTGTTGCAAGTCACGCCCACGGATTATAATTTTGCCGTGAGTTCCGCCTATTGACATCATGTCCGCGTCACATGACTGCGACATAATATTATCTAAAACTGTTTGTGCGGTATTGTGTTGTTTTGTGCGGTATTGTGTTATTCTGTGCGGCGTCGTGTTGTTCTGTGCGGCGTCGTGTTGTTCAGTGCGGCGTCATGTTGTTCAGTATGGCATGGTGTAGTTCAGTGCGGCATGGTGTTGTTCAGTGCGGCATGGTGTTGTTCAGTGCGGCATGGTGTTGTTAAGTGCGGCATGGTGTTGTTCAGTGCGGCATGGTGTAGTTCAGTGCGGCATGGTGTTGTTCAGTGCGGCATGGTGCTCTTCAGTGCGGCATGGTGTTGTTCAGTGCGGCATGGTGTTGTTAAGTGCGGCATGGTGTAGTTCAGTGCGGGATGGTGTTGTTCAGTGCGGCATGGTGTTGTTCAGTGCGGCATGGTGTTGTTCAGTGCGGCATGGTGTTGTTCAGTGCGGGATGGTGTTGTTCAGTGCGGCATGGTGTTGTTCAGTGCGGCATGGTGTTGTTTAGTGCGGGATGGTGTTGTTCAGTGCGGCATGGTGTTGTTCAGTGCGGCATGGTGTTGTTCAGTGCGGCATGGTGTTGTTCAGTGCGGCATGGTGTTGTTCAGTGCGGCATGGTGTTGGTCAGTGCGGCATAATGTTGTTCAGTGTGGCATGATGTTGTTCAGTGCGGCATGGTGTTGTTCAGTGCGGCATAATGTTGTTCAGTGCGGCATAATGTTGTTCAGTGCGGCATAATGTTGTTCAGTGCGGCATAATGTTGTTCAGTGCGGGATGGTGTTGTTCAGTGCGGCATGGTGTTGTTCAGTGCGGCATGGTGTTGTTCAGTGCGGCATGGTGTTGTTCAGTGCGGCATGGTGTTGTTCAGTGCGGCATGGTGTTGTTCAGTGCGGCATGGTGTTGTTCAGTGCGGGATGGTGTTGTTCAGTGCGGGATGGTGTTGTTCAGTGCGGGATGGTGTTGTTCAGTGCGGCATGGTGTTCAGTGCGGGATAATGTTGTTCAGTGCGGCATGGTGTTGTTCAGTGCGGCATGGTGTTGTTCAGTGCGGCATAATGTTGTTCAGTGCGGCATAATGTTGTTCAGTGCGGCACCTAGCACCTAGAAGGTAAATAAATAGGAAGGAAGGACTCACCGGTGACGTCGTCGCCCACGTCCAAGCGTTGTACTTTGTATTTTCATCCTTCTGACAGTGGAAAACATATAGCCAACAAACACCGTGGAACCTAAACGAATGAAAGAAAACTATCATTTGGCCACAACCAACATTCACAGATACAACACAATGTGACGTGCGGTGTTGAGGTTAAAGGTTGAGTGAAGGGCCCTCGTTTTAAACTACTTTTTTGAAAAGGAGTGGGAACAAGTAAGACATATTTAATTTATTTATTGGGAAGTAGTAAGACTTATTAAATTTATTTAATCTACTTTTCTTCCCAGGCAAAATTTGATGTGCTGCAATTCCAAATTTCCAAAGTGAATGAAGGAATGAAATCCTTTAAATTATGATTTTGTATAAATACTAGGCATAAACACAAAATCTACGGCACAAAATGGGCAGACTTTACTTGTTTGAAAAGGACTGGTTACAAGACAGACTTTTTTAATTTATTTAATGGGAAGAAGACTTATTTAGTTTAATTGATCTATTTTTGTTCCCTGGCAAAATTCGATTTGCTGCAATTCCAAATTTCCAAAGTGAATGAAGGAATGAAGTCGTTTAAATTATGATTTTGTATAAATACTAGGCATAGACACAAAATTTACGGCACAAAACGGGCAGACTTTACTTGTTTGAAGAGGACTGGTTGCAAGACAGACTTTTCTGATTTATTTAATGGGAAGAAGACTTATTTAGTTTATTTAATCTCTTTTTGTTGCCTGGCAAAATTGGATTTGCTGAAATTGTATTTTGCCAAATCTTGACTTGAGACCTGATAGGAAGTATTAAACGCTCAGTTAAATCGATACAAGTTGGTAATAAGAGCGAGTAATGTTGGTTGAAGCGATGAATGAAGGTTAAAAGCAATTTAAATTATGACTTTGTATAAATACTAGATATTAACAGAACATCTACTGCGCAAAATGGGCAGAGTTTACTTGTTTGAGAAGGAGTGGCTTATTTAAGTTAAGATTTATTTAATCTGTTTGTTCCCAGGCAAAATTGGATGTGATGCAATTCCAAATTTCACCACATGATGGTGCCAAATTTTGACTTCATAGGACATATTCAACACTTAACTATTATGTTCAAGGTAATCAGATTTGTTTATTATTCTAATGGCCTTTTCAAAACTATTCTGGATTACTACTTTGGATCTATTCTACATTACTTGGCAACAACATACTCTGTAACAGATTAGGCAGTATAATCACATATGTTAACTTGAGAGTGCCCACACTCAATCTACTTATCGTGATGTGTTAAATCAATTACTGTTAGACATTATTATTCTGATAATCTACCAAATCTTTGAATTGAAGAATTTGTGATTTAATTAATAGCTTGTTGTTATGTTCAGGGTAATCAGACTTGTATATAATTCTAATGGCCTTCTTTTGAAAACTATTCTGAATTACAACTTTGGATCTTATATTACTTTGCAACAATATACTCGGTGACAGATTAGGCAGTATAATCACATATGTTAACTTCAGTGCCCACACTGTATTTATTTATGGTTATTTGTTAAATCAAGTACTGTTAGACATGAAATAGGAAGTGTTTAACATAAATGTTATGGCTACTCACCGTTGTAGCTCGCTCCTGGTCAATGATACGAGCCTCTTCTTGCAGTGGAAAACTTGCAGCCAACAAACACCGTGGAACCTAAAGGAATGAAATTAAACATTAACATTTCGCCTGGACCAATATTCACACGTACAACGCAACGCGGCTACACTTCTGCTAGCGCCTCAGCTACACGTTGCTATTACAAACGTAAATCTCTTTAAACACAATGAGTGTTACTTACCGTGTACGCTGTAGACGGTCCAGTTGCAAGCAGAAAATAAAGATATTTCTGTTGATATTCGTCGTTGCTCAGTGGCTCACGGCCATCGCGCCAACAGATTTGAATTTTGGTGGAAGTTCAGCCAATTACGTCATATCCGCGGCACATGACTGCGACGTAATACCCGCTTATCTGAAACGGCAGTTAAAAGTAGAGTTACATCAAGTTTTCTTTTTTAATCAACCCAATCATTTACAACCGTTGACCAGAAAGAATCGTCGAAATTCGACGTTCCCCCCAAACGCCACACTCACTCGCTTTTCAGGGCAACAAAAGTACTTCTTTTTAAAAACGATGAGTTGTACTTACCGTGTACGCTCTGGACGGTCCAGTTGCAAGCAGTAAATAAAAATATTTCTCTCGTTAGTCGTATGTTACCATCCGCTGTGTCTTTGTCAACATCGCCATTTTCCTACTTCCTGTTGCGAGCCACGCCCACGGATTTAAATTCTGGCGGAAGAGCCCGCCCATTGGCGTCGTTTTCGCGTATAGCAAATCCGATTGGTTGGGAAGGGGGCGCGGTTATGCAGCCGAGGGGTCCTGTGATCGGTGGGATGTAAAGTAGGCGTCGACGTCACGTCCGCGTCACGTGACCACGACGTGGCAGACGTCATATAGCAACCGCTGTTTTGTTTAGTAGACTTACAGTTGTTATGCATTGACATAATGGCGCACACTCCAAATAGATTTAAATAAATTAAATAATTCTTCTGCCCACTCCCTTTTAAACAAGTTAACTCTCCCCGCGGATTTGAATTCCGGCGGAAGTTCTTACAGTTGTTATGCGTTGACATAATGGCGCACTGGTTAGCATGTCCACCTCTTAAGCATGATGTTGCGGGTTCGACGCCTGATCAATGTTAGCATGGAGTGAGCTGAAGTGCATGGCGCTGAAGATTTGAATCTTTGAAATGCGCTGAGGTCTGACGTATCAGGCAGAATGGTTTGCCATCACGTTCAACAAAAAATAGAAACTTTCCCACTCTGATAAAAACGTCCTGTGTTCATCTACATATTTTCGTTTTGCTGTGCATCTTTTCCCTGCCATTTCGAGAGCCCAATTGACACTAATAGTTTACTGGAATGTGTTTGCCCATCCTACTTTGTGGAATTTCACCACATGCGCTTTTGACGAAAATACTAAATTGAACTCAAGTGAAGCCAACACGCACAACCCCCCCCCCCCCCCCCCCACACACACACACACACACACCTACACACACACACACAAATGTTGATATGAACATAAAAGAGCCGCATGCGGTTCGGGAGTTGCGGCTTGGCCAAACCTGTACTATACAACTTTATTTGTGTAAAATTTTCACAACAGCTGTCACACAAACAAAGCGGGAAAAACCGAAGACGTGCGTGTTCCGCCCACGCTGGATTTATTTGCACCTTTGAAAAGACACCGTATTGCCGCAGATGTGGCAAAGAGTACTTTTGGGCATCTGAGACGGAAGGATGTCCAAAGCATCACGTCACCTGCTCTGGTAGGAATGGTGGTGGGACGTTGAGGTCAACCGCTTTGGGGTTGGCTGAATCTTTGGTCGCAGGATGCCACACACTTGAAGACAGAAGCAGAAAAGCAGAGCTAAATGCAAAATGTACTCACCGGTGACTCCAATTTTTTCCCCCCCTGAAGAAATGGATGGACGGGTGGCCCCGGCTGGCCGGTGGGACTCTTGTTATTCTGACCCTTTTTAGTGCGCGTTTGGGGCAACAACCGTTTTTTGTGGCGCTCTCTTCTGGTTCAAGAGTGCCCTGCATGTGAATTTGCCTTTCCTGCCTTCTGATTGGATGAGCGCCGGTGTGACGCGGTGCCTCTGTCACCGTGGCGGGGGGTATACGTCGGCATCGGAGCGTCTGCCAACGTCTGAGACCGGCTGGCAGTGTATCGGAGGTGTCGAGTGCGGTGCCGCTGGAGCTCACTCACCAGCTGGTGTTAGGGCCACAGAATGAAGGCCAAGGAGAAGACTAGAAAGAGAAACAGAAACTTCTCCTCCAATTGTTTGATTTGTCTCTTCTGAGCTTCGATGAATTCTTTCAGCTCTTTGTTCCTCTAGGACGGACAAATGGAAAGTAGCCTTCAAAAGCCAGTAAGCGTGCAAGTAAGTGCCGGGCTGGCTTTGGGCCCTTACCTGTTGCGCGCTGTGCAGCAGATCCATTCTCTCTTGGAGGATGCAAGCGTCGCGCTCCCTCAACTCCCACATCAGGGCTCGCTTCCATTGGTCCACGGCGCTCCTAAGCTCTTGTCTCTGATCCGCCGTCAGCACGTCATTCACGCCAGCGTGGCTGGCTTTTTCGCCGTCCGTGGCGGGGCAGTCCCGCTGCGGTAGCGCCTCGTACAACATGGCCTCCAGCTCCATGATCCTCTGGGCCGCAATCCTCGTCCATCAGTGGTCCGGCGGGAGATTTGAGGGCGGCTTACCTTATGAGCCTGGTCCATGGAACGCTTCCTGAAGTCCAACTCTTCATCCAGGTAGCCCTTCTGGTTGCAGAACATATCCCAGCACAGCTCAAGGTCAGAATTGTTGGGGCACATTGCCCCGAGTTCCCCTTGGCTGATGTCGCGTGTCTGTCTACCTTCTCACTTTCAATGTCCAACATCTTCTGTTGAAGTGCTGACTTGGTCACTTTGATGTATTCTAACCACTGAGGAAAGGCTGCTGTCACATAAGCAGAATGCGAGAGCGTGCGTGGACGTGCGCGTTACCTTCTCGGCTAGGGTGGGAAGGGTCCTGGCGTGAATCACGACCACCTGCTCCTCGTTGGTGAGATTCTGCAAGAGCCCAAAGGCACAGCGTCAACAAGGTTCTTTCAGCGCAAAGCCTTCCAAAAGTCACATTTGAGCCGCCGAGTCTCGTGGAGTGCGAACATAAGGAGTTCGACATACACTTACGCCGTTATCGCCCAGGATGTCCAGCTTCTTCATCAGATCACTGATGACGATGTCCTGGGGAAAGGCGCAAGGAGCAATGTAAGGTGTTCTGGGACCTCAGGTTAAGGTTAGGGTTGCGAGGGACGCCTTACGTACGCTCACGCCGTCGGCCTCGCAGTAGATCTGCAAAGGGCTGAGGCCGTCTGGGAAACGGACTTGCAGAAACTTCAAGACGGGGGAGCGCCACTCCCTCTCCTGAAAGGCAGAGGCATGCATCCGTCCGTCCGTCCGTCCGTCCGTCCGTCCGTCCGTCCGTCACATCTCTGGCCTCAACACGCTTGTGCGAGTCTTCCCACCTCCAGCTCCAGGATGCGGAACTCAAGCAGTTCGTTTTGGTCTCGGATATCCTGGATGTGCTCTTTCAGACGCGCTTCTTCCGCCTCCATCCGCCTGACCTGAAAAGACAGTCAGACCTCATCTGCAGGGCTTCCGGACGGGTGTGACGCCAAGCGACTCCGCCCAGCGCCTTTCTTTCCGTCACCTTTTCGGCCAACTGCTGATTGCTCTGACGCAGCAGCTGCTTCTCCTCCACCCACTTGACATTCTAGAAGAGACAAACGCGTGGACAGCTTTGGAATGTTGTGTCATTTTCATCCACAAATTCTTTGGTTGACTGGAAAATGACATTTGCTTTTCTCCGCATTTTCCCAGCCACGTTCAGGGGGGGGGGGGGGGGGGGTTGTTCCAGTAATGCCAGACGAATGAGTGACTGAAGAATGTAGCTATTTTGTCTGAGAAAAAGGTGTGCTCATTGATAAGCTTACCTGTCCTTGTTGCTTCAGCGCTGACTCCAGATCTGCTACTCTGCTTTGATAGTGACCCATTTCTACTGTCATGTAACATGGGGGGAAGAGATGGTGCAAATGGTAAAATATGGATTGTTCACAGGAATAAATTGGCAGAGCTGAAATTCCAAATTTGTCCAAAAGATGGCGCCAGACCAAAACATGAGACCAAAAAAGGGGCCAAAATAAGCTAAGCAAGTTAAAATAGAAATAAAACAGGAACACGGTGTCGGATTGTGAGTCACGCATGGACGCACAAATGTGATTTTTACTTTTTGATTTCTTTGCTTGGCTAAAAATGTATTCTGTAACAGCTTAAAGCAATATTGTTAGTCAATTCGATCAAGGGACCCGTCACTATGAGAATAGTGGCGTGACATAAATTGTTTGGAGAAGCACAAATGTGATTTTTACTTCTTGATTTCTTTGCTTGGCTAAAAATTGATTCCCTCTTTCATGAACTGTGTTTTGCAATCGAATTGTTCTGGGATTGAATGATTTTATTAACACGGGTATCAGTGGGTGAAATTGTTCGGTTTCTGGAGTGATTAAGATTTGTAATTCTATTTCATGTTTCTTCAATAAATGTGTTGTGTATATTCATCTACTTTGTTGTGCGCTGATTTGTACTGAATGTACAATCGATGGTTCGGGGTTGATTTGACAATTTGATTAATGTGCGGGGGGTTATTATGGTATAACATAGGACCGTAATAAATAAAAGTAACATCAGACAATTTTAGAGAATTGAATAACTTTCGTAGTTATTTGAGACACGAGTGAATTTCAATCCGTTTGAAAGTTTGCTTCGTCTGAATAAATTAACGGAAGTGTTTGAATCGGATTATCGGTTTGGTGTAGAACTGAAAGTAATTTAATTATTTGAAGGGCGCAGGCCCGTTTCCCCTTTTGACGGGCCGCGTAAAAAGTAACTCCGAACATGTTAGAGAATTAAATAACCTTCGTAGATATTTAAGGGAAGAGTGAATTTCGTCAAAAGTGAATTCGTTTGAAAATTTACTTCCTCTAAATAAAATAACGACGATGGTTAAAATAGATCATTTGAGTTGGTGAAGGATAAAAGTATTTCGATTGTCCGTCGGGCGCGGCCCAGTTCTTAATTTTGTCGGGCCGCGTCAAAAGTTAAACAGGACACGATCGAAAAATAGACTTGCCTTCCAAATTAATTACTGGGCAAATCTAAATAGAGTAAGACATTTTTATTCGTTTTAAGAAAGTTGTTATTCTTTTTAAAGCAATCAAGTGGGGTGAAGCACGCCGACAGTTAAGTGCTAGATCTACATATAAGAAGTTTGAATTAATAACGTAAAGTGCATTAATTTTCTCCTTAAATGCTATTATTGTCACACTTTTATTAATTCGATTCTCTTTCGAATAAACAAGTTGGTCGGCTCGCTGCTTGAGCGACCAAGTAGAACGGACCCATATCAACATTTACTTCGGCAAAACTAGTGCTAGGGTGCGCTATACAAACGAATCCCTGAGGTCTTAACAAAGACATCTAAAAATATCCGTAACATAATAAGAACTTCAAACATTAGCGGGGAGCCATCAATACGATGCGGTCACTTCGAAGTCTTGCCTCGAATTGAGTTACTCGGCTCGAGCTTAGGGTGACTTGAGAGGGATTGGCGTCGTACAGAAATTAGATTGATTCCGGTGGAGTTAATTTAACTCGGGTGGTTAGATTACGGACGAATCTCCGAACCCGGCTAAGACAAACCCGTTACCGGGAAGCCGGGGGCACCTTATTGAAAGAGGTGCGTTTGACACTATCATCAGCTTTTCTCTGGTCTGAAAGGAGGAGGAGGGAGGCTCCTCCTCCTCCTTTCAGACCAGAGAACACCCGAGGCTGGGTGAGAACGGGGAGGCTGCGACCCGGCCGGGGGTTGCGGGAAGGGGCGCCACCTTGATCTCCTTCTCGGCGTCGTAGTCCCCTCCGCTGGTCTGGGCTAGCAGAGCGTAGGCTCGTTGCAGCGCTTGATATTCTTGCGTCAGCTGGCGGTAGCGAAGCTCCGCCTCCTCATGCACACACCAATGCAACACAGCACTAGTACCAGAATCAGTCAGACCGGCGACAAAGCACCCGCGACGCAAAGACGAGTCCGATTCCAGGCTGAAGAGGAATGTTTGGCGCCAATACGCTGGCAGAAATGGCGGGCTACCTCTTCGGGTTCCGTGTCGGGGGTTCTGTCGGTGTGAAAAGACAAGGACGATCCGTCCGAGTCCACCAACACGTCTTCGTCGTAGCCGTAAAATGTTTCGATGACCTGCGGGCGCGGAAGCAAACATCTCTCTGAACAAACTGAAGCGACACCTCACGATGAATCGACGAGAGGAACGATAGCGAGAAAAAGGCCATTTCATCTTGCGCAACACCAAGCAGCCGCAAACAAACAGACTCACCTTGCAGGACCTCACGCTTTGTTCCTCCTCAGAGATTGTCGACGTCGGTATCGTAGCAGCAAATCTCTCTCCTGTCGACACAAATAATCCGCCTTTGAGATTCTTTGGATGCAAAGGGAACGAACGGCTCCGGCGCAGAAACAAACGCGACTCACGATGACATTTCTGACATGAGCTCCTGTCTCCAGAGCCTGAAAAACCCGTCACCGGCGATGATTGGAGGGACGCTCGTCTTTTCCAAAAGTGACAACTACAGGGTGTGTCAGGGTTTTCCAGATTATCTTTATCGTATGATTATGTTGCTTTGACTTTGACTGCAACCTGTAATAAATAATATTATTTATCCCTTATTTATCCTTATCGCTTATCCCTTCCTACACAAAGTCGTAAAACATCCCTTGCTATGTTTTGACTAGAGGTCAAGGGCTTTCTCTATTCAATCCACTCTTACACCCACCCTGTTTCTCTTAATAAAAATGCTCGTGCAGGAGCCGAGAGTCAGACTTCATTCGTACAACGGATGGACTCTCCACCTGCAGGTGTCCAAAAGAACTTACTTGTCTCCCGTGTGGTTCTTGCAAAATAAGTTGGAGCGAGCGCAACTCTAACAGGGTGCATTTTGCCACTAGCTGCCTACGGACAATGACGTCGCGCTCGCGGCTCATGGTTGACGGGCTGAGCAGCCGGGCGAGTCCGTCGTTTTCAGCGCACAGCGACTGGCAAAGGCGCTGACAAAACGGGAGCTTTGAGCTGCTGAAAACGGCAAAACAAGTCTAAAGCGTGTTCAAACGCGTGCGCACAATGCTCCTGCTTGAAAGGTCGGAATTTAAGGGGCCAATTTTTTGGATGGCGGCCGCCGGCCAAGCTTTGGACGGAAAAGGTTTCCTGGCGACAGCGAGCGAGCGCGGCGCCGCCGTACGTGCACCGAGTCACCTGCCTGAAGACCTTGGACAAGTCGTCGATGATGTGCCGCTGCTCCACAACTTGAAGGAACTCCATTTCACCGTCCTGCTGGCCGCAACCGCGCTCCAGGTCATTGAGCGAACTAGGCCTTCTCTGTGGAACACAAATGCAGTGGACTCTGTTGGCACGCCGCCGTTGTCCGCGTCGACTTACCAAGCTTGCCATCTCCTCGTTCTCCTGGGTGACAAAGCGCACTTTGTTTTCAAGGCGACACAGCACCAGTGAGAGTTCTTCATTCTTCCTGCTCAGGCGTTTGTTTTTGTACAGGAGTGGCAGAAACTGGCTTTCTGTTTCTCTCAGTCGCTTAAGCTGCAAGCATGAAGTGCGGGATGCGAAAGACGCACAACACGCGGGCCAGAACGTATCCATTCCTTTTGCATCGGTTTGAACGGAATCGTGGCTTTGGCTCCCAATAAAAGACATCTACCAGGCAACCGACTCGCCGCGCCGCTCAACTAATAAGCAAGCGCAATGGGTGCCTTGCTGGATGGCGCGCATCAAACGTAGCGCAAACCTTCAAGCGTGCCGTCAATAAATTACCAGTTCATTGCGCTCTTCAGAAAGCAGGGCGTTTCGATCCTCCAGTTTCCTGATGACTGCGCTGAGCTCAGCGATTTTCAGATGAAACCTTCGCGTGTCCCGATCCTCCTGAGACTGAAAACGCCCCGCAACACACACACACAACCACTCGTTCAAAGTTCAAAACTGTTTTTGTGCTACCTTCCTCCAGCAACGAACTAAGTCATGCGTACTGCAAGTGTGTGATGAGGTGGCTTACGCTATGAAGAGGATTGCTAGTAGCGCCGTTGACCCCACTTCCAGGGTAGTTTAGGCCCGCCCTTTGGGAATCCCTCAGGGCAGCGATCTGCTGCTCGGCAGCCTGAGTCTGCAGCTGAAGGCGGTGGACGTGGCCGGCCCCAGGGATTTATCCAAAACACTAACCGCTCTGTCTTTCAGCTTGATCTCATCCATCTGGATGTACAAACGGGGAGCGCTCAGGCAGGCGGGCAAACTCATTTGCCAGAATTGTGACAAAAACAAAGAGAGCAACCGGCCAATTTTTATCTTGAATCGACTAGAACACCATTGCTCTGACAAAAGCGAAGCGAGCAACCGGACATTTTCTTCTTGTGAAATAGAATAGAATAGAATGCCTTAGGTGTCATTGCACTGCAGGTATACAACGAAATTGGGAACATAGCCACGCACCGCGCATCTGATCAGTCCTACCAGTCGGCGGATCTCCCTCTCGCAGTCTCTCTTGGTTCGGCTCAGCTCCTCCCGATGCTGGTGATGAGCCGATCGGAGCTCGGCCGCTCGGGACTGCCAGGCCTGCTGGGCCGCTGCCAGGGCTTCTTCCGCGCTCCTGGTGGAGGCGACACCGCTCGGTCTCCCGACACCGCCGCGTCTCCTCCACTTCCGCCAGCAAAGCGCCCCCGCTCCTCACCTGAGCAGACATTGCGCCACATCGGGCCGTTGAGACCGCAACGGAGCGCCGCGACGCTTACTGGGGACAAGCTACACAATACGGTAGCGGCCGCATCGGAGCCCGACGTGGCGTGCGGATAGTCAGACACGGATTGAGCGGATCACCTTGTCCATGGAGCCGTCCCTCAGGCTGAGGACCAAGGCATTCAGTCGCTGGATCTCTCCATCTTTGATTTTGATCACTCTCATCAGCTCCATTTCATGCTGCCGCAGTAATGTCTCCCTGGTAACGGCTAACTCTTTCTGCTTCTCCTCATGGAGTTTGCTTTTGAGTTCCGTCATGGCGGTGGTGGCACGGTGGTGCTCCGCCCGCAGGTCCTGACTTCTCTCTCTCTCCAGACAGCTGACCTGACATGACTTTATTGTCATCTTGTCTGCACATGGTGCATACAAAACGAAATTTCGTTGCACACGGCTTACAACAAAGTAGTGATATTGCAGTTGAATAGAAGTAACATATCCTATGAAAATATATATATACATATACTGTATATATATATATATTACAAATAAGTATAAAGTGCAGCAGTGCTAATTATGCAATAGTGCAAGTAGGCAAAACAGTATTCAAGAGTGTGCAGAGGAATGCTAAACCATGTATTAAACTTCTATTTAAAGGGTTTACACAAGTTCAGTAAAGTTGGTAGTGCGAGATAGTGCAAGATAGAGGTCCGTAGTGTCATAAAGTACAGTTCTGTGAATGTGTGATGCAGAGTTCAGTTTAGAGCTCAACAGTTCTAATGTTCAACAGTCTGATGACAGCAGGGAAAAAGCTGTTGCAGAACCTGGTGGACCTGCAGCGGATTGTGCGAAACCTCTTCCCAGAGGGCAGCAGGGAGAACAGTCCATGGTGGGGGTGTGATGGGTCATTGATGATGTTACGGGCACGGGACATGCAGCGCTGAGATGAAATGTCCTGAATGGAGGGAAGAGGAGCCCCTATGATCCTCTCTGCTGTCCTCACCACTCTCCTCACGTTCTTCCAATCGGAGGCGGTGCAGCCTCCACACCACACAGAGAGTCAGCTTGTCAGAATGCTCTCTATGGTGCTCCTGTAGAACGTCCTCATGATGGGTGGGGGCAGGTGGGCTCTCCTCATCCTCCGCAGGAAGTACAAGCGCTTCTGTGCCCTCTTGATCAGTGCCGTAGTGTTCATAGTCCAGGTGAGGTCTTCTGTGATGTGGACCCCCAGGAATTTGGTGCTGCTGACCACCTCCACAGCTGAGCTGTTGATGATCAGTGGAGCGTGGTGAGGCTGGTTTTTCCTGAAGTCGACGATGATCTCCTTCATCTTCTCCACATTCAGGATCAGGCTGTTGTCTCTGCACCAGCCCACCAGCTGCTCCACCTCCTCTCTGTAGTCCAGGTCGTTGTTGTCTCTGATGAGCCCCACCACCGTTGTGTCGTCTGCGAACTTCACGATGTGATTGGTGGTGAACCTGGGGACGCAGTCGTGTGTCATCAGGGTGAACAGCAGGGGGCTCAGGACGCAGCCCTGAGGGGAGCCTGTGCTGAGGGTGATGACATCAGAGGTGTTCTGTCCGACCCGGACTGACTGAGGTCTGTTGGTGAGGAAGTCTAGCAGCCAGTTGCGAAGGGGGGTGTTGAAGCCCAGGTGTTCCAATTTTCCTACTAGATGCTGTGGGATGATGGTGTTAAACGCTGAGCTGAAGTCCAGGAACAGCATCCGAACATGGGTGTTCTTCTCCTCCAGGTGAGCCAGGCTCAGGTGAAGAACGGAGGAGATGGCGTCCTGAGTGGAGCGGTTTTGCCGGTCGGCAAACTGGAACGGGTCAAATAATGGGGGTAGTCTGGAAACGATGTGATCTTTAAGCAGCCTTTCGAAGCACTTCATCATGACCGGAGTCATTGCAACAGGCCGGTAATCATTAAATGAGGTGATTTGAGGTTTCTTCGGCACCGGAATGATGGAGGCAGTCTTAAAGCACGCTGGCACTGTGGCTTGGCCCAGCGAGGTGTTAAAAATGTCTGTGATGACCCCAGCCAGCTGACTTGCACATTCCCTGAACACACGCCCAGGAATGTTGTCGGGGCCAGGGGCCTTACGGGGGTTGACTCTCCTCAGGGTCTTCAACACATCGGCGGAGTCAAGGCAGAGTACCTCCTATTCCTGATGGGGGACAGTTTTAACTGCTGGAGTGCCGTTTAGTGCCTCGAACCTCCCAAAGAAGTTATTTAGACCATTTAGAAAGTCAGCATCAACTTCACCCACCGGGGGGGGAGGGTGAGTTGTAGTCTGTAATCGCCCGTATGCCTTGCCACATACTCCTGGTGTTGTTGGCGTCGTGGAAACGATCCTGAATTTTTCGACTGTGGTCTCGCTTCGCTACCCTGATGGCACGGTTCAAGTTGGCTCTCGCTGTCCTCAGTGTCTCCTTGTCGCCAGACTTGAAGGCAGAGTTCCGCGCTCGTAGCGTTTGACGTACCTCCTCAGTCATCCAGGGTCATTGGTTGCCCCGGGTGATGATATTCTTAGTGGTGCTGACGTCCTCGGTGCATTTGTTGACGTAGGCTGACACAGTCATGGCACACGCATGTCAAATCTACATCGGGGAAACTGGGAGGGAGGGAGGGAGGGAGGGCGGGAGGGAGGCAAGCAGGGAGGCAGGCAGGCAGGGAGGCAGGCAGGGAGGCAGGCAGGGAAGCAGGCAGGGAGGAAGGCAGTGTCTGTCTGTTGAGGTTTTCACCTTGTTCTTCTCCTGCTGAAGTTCTAACTGGACGTCCATCAGTTTGGCTCTCAGCTCGTCATTGGCGGCCTGAAAGGCGTCCGTTCGCTCCGCCTTGACCCGCCCTGCCGGAGCTCGTTTGGACATCTCTTACTCGAGTCTCGCCCGGTCGTCAGTCAGAGATCACAACATTTGTACCTGGAGAGCACAAACGCAGCGCTGTTTTCCACTGGCTTCGGACTCAACTTCAATCGGTACCGTAACGTACAACATCATAAACATAGATCTAGCTTGACTTATTCATTGAATAAATGCATTTGGTTATTCAAAACTGCATCACGCAACATAGCGTGACCGAGACGGCCGTTATCCACCTGCGTGAAGTTATTTGGTGAAATGAATGAGATGTTTAAGACACCATCGTTCTGTCTCTATGTAGATGAAGGGAAATAATCGATTGCTGAAGGTCCAAAGGTGTTGTGATAAAAAAATAAAAATATTAGTGACATATTTGTGATAAACATATTAGGCAGGATAATCACATATGTTAACTTGACTGCCCACACTGTATTTATTTATGGTTATTTGTTAAATCGAGTACTGTTAGACATGAAATAGGAAGTGTTTAACATAAATGGACGACGAAAGGGGTACTCACCATTGTAGCTCCTGCTGGTCAATGATACGAGCCTCTTCTTGCAGTGGAAAACATACAGCCAACAAACACCGTGGAACCTAAAGGAAGGAAATTAAACATTAACATTTAGCCTCAACCAACATTCACAGATACAACGCAACGCAAACTACACAAACGTAAATCTTTTTAAACACAATGAGTTGTACTTACCGTGTACGCTCTAGACGGTCCACTTGCAAGCAGAAAATAAAGATATTTCTGTTGATAATCGTCGTGTTTGTATCCGTTGTCTCGCTCAAGGCCATTGCGCCCACAGATTTGAATTTTGGCCAGAGTTCAGCCTATTGACGTCATTTCCGCGGTGTAATACCCGCATATCTGAAACGGCAAAGTTAAGAGTAGAGTTAAATAAAGTTTTTAATCAACGCAATAATTTACAAACGTTGACCAGTCGAAATAATCGTCGAAATTTGGCGTCTGTGGCTGGAAGCAGACGCCGAGTTCGACGTTCCTCCCAAATGCCACACTCCCTCGCTTTTCAGGGCTACAAAAAAACATATTTTTCAAAACAATGAGTTGTAATTACCTTGTACGCTCTAGACGGTCAAGTTGCAAGCTGAAAACAAAAATATTTGTCTTGTTAGTCGTCGTGTTACTAACCGCTGTGTCTTGTTTGCCAGCATTGCCGCTTTCCTACTTCCTGTTGCAAGCCACGCCCACGGATTATAATTTTGCCGTGAGTTCCGCCTATTGACGTCATGTCCGCGTCGCATGACTGCGACGTGATATTATCTAAAACTGTTTGTGCGGCATGGTGTTGTTCTGTGCGGTATTGTGTTATTCTGTGCGGCGTCGTGTTGTTCTGTGCGGCGTAGTGTTGTTCAGTGCGGCGTCGTGTTGTTCAGTGCGGCATGTTGTTGTTCAGTGCGGCATGTTGTTGTTCAGTGCGGCATGGTGTTGTTCACTGCGGCATGGTGTTGTTAAGTGCGGCATGGTGTTGTTCAGTGCGGCATGGTGTTGTTCAGTGCGGCATGGTGTTGTTCAGTGCGGGATGGTGTTGTTCAGTGCGGCATGGTGTTGTTCAGTGCGGCATGGTGTTGTTCAGTGCGGCATGGTGTTGTTCAGTGCGGCATGGTGTTGTTCAGTGCGGCATGATGTTGTTCAGTGCGGCATAATGTTGTTCAGTGCGGCATAATGTTGTTCAGTGCGGCATAATGTTGTTCAGTGCGGCATGGTGTTGTTCAGTGCGGGATGGTGTTGTTCAGTGCGGCATGGTGTTGTTCAGTGCAGCATGGTGTTGTTCAGTGCGGCATGGTGTTGTTCAGTGCGGCATGGTGTTGTTCAGTGCGGGATGGTGTTGTTCAGTGCGGGATGGTGTTGTTCAGTGCGGGATGGTGTTGTTCAGTGCGGCATGGTGTTCAGTGCGGCATAATGTTGTTCAGTGCGGCATAATGTTGTTCAGTGCGGCATAATGTTGTTCAGTGCGGCATAATGTTGTTCAGTGCGGCATAATGTTGTTCAGTGCGGCATAATGTTGTTCAGTGCGGCATAATTTTGTTCAGTGCGGGATGGTGTTGTTCAGTGCGGCATGGTGTTGTTCAGTGCGGCATGGTGTTGTTCAGTGCGGCATGGTGTTGTTCAGTGCGGCATGGTGTTGTTCAGTGCGGCATTGAGTTGTTCAGTGCGGCATGGTGTTGTTCAGTGCGGCATGGTGTAGTTCAGTGCGGCATGGTGTAGTTCAGTGCGGCATGGTGTTGTTCAGTGCGGCATGGTGTTGTTCAGTGCGGGATGGTGTTGTTCAGTGCGGGATGGTGTTGTTCAGTGTGGGATGGTGTTGTTCAGTTTGGCATGGTGTTGTTCAGTGCGGCATGGTGTTGTTCAGTGCGGCATGGTGTTGTTCAGTGCGGCATGGTGTTGTTCAGTGCGGCATGGTGTTGTTAAGTGCGGCATGGTGTTGTTCAGTGCGGCATGGTGTTGTTCAGTGCGGCATGGTGTTGTTCAGTGCGGGATGGTGTTGTTCAGTGCGGCATGGTGTTGTTCAGTGCGGCATAATGTTGTTCAGTGCGGCATAATGTTGTTCAGTGCGGCATAATGTTGTTCAGTGCGGCATAATGTTGTTCAGTGCGGCATAATGTTGTTCAGTGCGGCATAATGTTGTTCAGTGCGGCATAATGTTGTTCAGTGCGGGATGGTGTTGTTCAGTGCGGCATGGTGTTTTTCAGTGCGGGATGGTGTTGTTCAGTGCGGGATGGTGTTGTTCAGTGCGGGATGGTGTTGTTCAGTGCGGCATGGTGTTGTTCAGTGCGGCATGGTGTTGTTCAGTGCGGCATGGTGTTGTTCAGTGCGGCATGGTGTTGTTCAGTGCGGGATGGTGTTCAGTGCGGCATGGTGTTCAGTGCGGCATAATGTTGTTCAGTGCGGCATAATGTTGTTCAGTGCGGCATGGTGTTGTTCAGTGCGGCATAATGTTGTTCAGTGCGGCATAATGTTGTTCAGTGCGGTATATTGTTGTTCAGTGGGGCATACTGTTGTTCAGTGCGGCATGGTGTTGTTCAGTGCGGGATGGTGTTGTTCAGTGCGGCATGGTGTTGTTCAGTGTGGCATGGTGTTGTTCAGTGCGGCATGGTGTTGTTCAGTGCGGCATTGTGTTGTTCAGTGCGGCATTGTGTTGTTCAGTGTGGCATGGTGTTGTTCAGTGCGGCATGGTGTAGTTCAGTGCGGCATGGTGTAGTTCAGTGCGGCATGGTGTTGTTCAGTGCGGCATGGTGTTTTTCAGTGCGGGATGGTGTTGTTCAGTGCGGGATGGTGTTGTTCAGTGCGGGATGGTGTTGTTCAGTGCAGGATGGTGTTGTTCAGTTTGGCATGGTGTTGTTCAGTGCGGCATGGTGTTGTTCAGTGCGGCATGGTGCTGTTCAGTGCGGGATGGTGTTGTTCAGTGCGGGATGGTGTTGTTCAGTGCGGGATGGTGTTGTTCAGTGCGGCATGGTGTTGTTCAGTGCGGCATGGTGTTGTTCAGTGCGGCATGGTGTTGTTCAGTGCGGCATGGTGTTGTTCAGTGCGGCATGGTGTTGTTCAGTGCGGGATGGTGTTCAGTGCGGGATGGTGTTGTTCAGTGCGGGATGGTGTTGTTCAGTGCGGCATGGTGTTGTTCAGTGCGGCATAATGTTGTTCAGTGCGGCATAGTGTTGTTCAGTGCGGCATGGTGTTGTTCAGTGCGGCATGGTGTTGTTCAGTGCGGCATGGTGTTGTTCAGTGCGGCATGGTGTTGTTCAGTGCGGCATGGTGTTGTTCAGTGCGGCATGGTGTTGTTCAGTGCGGCATGGTGTTGTTCAGTGCGGCATGGTGTTGTTCAGTGCGGCATGGTGTTGTTCAGTGCGGCATGGTGTTGTTCAGTGCGGGATGGTGTTGTTCAGTGCGGGATGGTGTTGTTCAGTGCGGCATGGTGTTCAGTGCGGCATAATGTTGTTCAGTGCGGCATAATGTTGTTCAGTGCGGCATGGTGTTGTTCAGTGCGGCATAATGTTGTTCAGTGCGGCATAATGTTGTTCAGTGCGGTATAATGTTGTTCAGTGCGGCATAATGTTGTTCAGTGGTGCATGGTGTTGTTCAGTGCGGTATAATGTTGTTCAGTGCGGCATAATGTTGTTCAGTGCTGCATGGTGTTGTTCAGTGCGGCATGGTGTTGTTCGGTGCGGCATGGTGTTGTTCAGTGCGGCATGGTGTTGTTCAGTGCGGTATCGTGTTGTTCAGTGCGGTATCGTGTTGTTCAGTGCGGTATCGTGTTGTTCAGTCCGGTATCGTGTTGTTCAGTGCGGTATCGTGTTGTTCAGTGCGGTATCGTGTTGTTCAGTGCGGTATCGTGTTGTTCAGTGCGGTATCGTTGTGTTGTTCGTATTGTGTTGTGTTGTTCGTAATGTGTTGTGTTGTTTGTATTGTGTTGTTGGTATTGTGTTGTGTTGTTCGTATTTTGTTGTGTTGTTCATATTGTGTTGAGTTGTTCATATTGTGTTGAGTTGTTCGTATTGTGTTGTGTTGTTCGTATTGTGTTGCCTCTAACACTTAGCTTCTAACACTTAGCCTCTAGCACATAGAAGGTAAATAAATAGGAAGGAAGGACTCACCGGTGACGTCGTCGCCCACGTCCAAGCGTTGTACTTTGTATTTTCATCCTTCTGACAGTGGAAAACATATAGCCAACAAACACCGTGGAACCTAAACGAATGAAAGAAAACTATCATTTGGCCACAACCAACATTCACAGATACAACACAATGTGACGTGCGGTGTTGAGGTTAAAGGTTGAGTGAAGGGCCCTCGTTTTAAACTACTTTTTTGAAAAGGAGTGGGAACAAGTAAGACGTATTTAATTTATTTATTGGGAAGTAGTAAGACTTATTAAATTTATTTAATCTACTTTTCTTCCCAGGCAAAATTTGATGTGCTGCAATTCCAAATTTCCAAAGTGAATGAAGGAATGAAATCCTTTAAATTATGATTTTGTATAAATACTAGGCATAAACACAAAATCTACGGCACAAAATGGGCAGACTTTACTTGTTTGAAAAGGACTGGTTACAAGACAGACTTTTTTAATTTATTTAATGGGAAGAAGACTTATTTAGTTTAATTGATCTATTTTTGTTCCCTGGCAAAATTCGATTTGCTGCAATTCCAAATTTCCAAAGTGAATGAAGGAATGAAGTCGTTTAAATTATGATTTTGTATAAATACTAGGCATAGACACAAAATTTACGGCACAAAACGGGCAGACTTTACTTGTTTGAAGAGGACTGGTTGCAAGACAGACTTTTCTGATTTATTTAATGGGAAGAAGACTTATTTAGTTTATTTAATCTCTTTTTGTTGCCTGGCAAAATTGGATTTGCTGAAATTGTATTTTGCCAAATCTTGACTTGAGACCTGATAGGAAGTATTAAACGCTCAGTTAAATCGATACAAGTTGGTAATAAGAGCGAGTAATGTTGGTTGAAGCGATGAATGAAGGTTAAAAGCAATTTAAATTATGACTTTGTATAAATACTAGATATTAACAGAACATCTACTGCGCAAAATGGGCAGAGTTTACTTGTTTGAGAAGGAGTGGCTTATTTAAGTCTAAGATTTATTTAATCTGTTTGTTCCCAGGCAAAATTGGATGTGATGCAATTCCAAATTTCACCACATGATGGTGCCAAATTTTGACTTCATAGGACATATTCAACACTTAACTATTATGTTCAAGGTAATCAGATTTGTTTATTATTCTAATGGCCTTTTCAAAACTATTCTGGATTACTACTTTGGATCTATTCTACATTACTTGGCAACAACATACTCTGTAACAGATTAGGCAGTATAATCACATATGTTAACTTGAGAGTGCCCACACTCAATCTACTTATCGTGATGTGTTAAATCAATTACTGTTAGACATTATTATTCTGATAATCTACCAAATCTTTGAATTGAAGAATTTGTGATTTAATTAATAGCTTGTTGTTATGTTCAGGGTAATCAGACTTGTATATAATTCTAATGGCCTTCTTTTGAAAACTATTCTGAATTACAACTTTGGATCTTATATTACTTTGCAACAATATACTCGGTGACAGATTAGGCAGTATAATCACATATGTTAACTTCAGTGCCCACACTGTATTTATTTATGGTTATTTGTTAAATCAAGTACTGTTAGACATGAAATAGGAAGTGTTTAACATAAATGTTATGGCTACTCACCGTTGTAGCTCGCTCCTGGTCAATGATACGAGCCTCTTCTTGCAGTGGAAAACTTGCAGCCAACAAACACCGTGGAACCTAAAGGAATGAAATTAAACATTAACATTTCGCCTGGACCAATATTCACACGTACAACGCAACGCGGCTACACTTCTGCTAGCGCCTCAGCTACACGTTGCTATTACAAACGTAAATCTCTTTAAACACAATGAGTGTTACTTACCGTGTACGCTGTAGACGGTCCAGTTGCAAGCAGAAAATAAAGATATTTCTGTTGATATTCGTCGTTGCTCAGTGGCTCACGGCCATCGCGCCAACAGATTTGAATTTTGGTGGAAGTTCAGCCAATTACGTCATATCCGCGGCACATGACTGCGACGTAATACCCGCTTATCTGAAACGGCAGTTAAAAGTAGAGTTACATCAAGTTTTCTTTTTTAATCAACGCAATCATTTACAACCGTTGACCAGAAAGAATCGTCGAAATTCGACGTTCCCCCCAAACGCCACACTCACTCGCTTTTCAGGGCAACAAAAGTACTTCTTTTTAAAAACGATGAGTTGTACTTACCGTGTACGCTCTGGACGGTCCAGTTGCAAGCAGAAAATAAAAATATTTCTCTCGTTAGTCGTATGTTACCATCCGCTGTGTCTTTGTCAACATCGCCATTTTCCTACTTCCTGTTGCGAGCCACGCCCACGGATTTAAATTCTGGCGGAAGAGCCCGCCCATTGGCGTCGTTTTCGCGTATAGCAAATCCGATTGGTTGGGAAGGGGGCGCGGTTATGCAGCCGAGGGGTCCTGTGATCGGTGGGATGTAAAGTAGGCGTCGACGTCACGTCCGCGTCACGTGACCACGACGTGGCAGACGTCATATAGCAACCGCTGTTTTGTTTAGTAGACTTACAGTTGTTATGCATTGACATAATGGCGCACACTCCAAATAGATTTAAATAAATTAAATAATTCTTCTGCCCACTCCCTTTTAAACAAGTTAACTCTCCCCGCGGATTTGAATTCCGGCGGAAGTTCTTACAGTTGTTATGCGTTGACATAATGGCGCACTGGTTAGCATGTCCACCTCTTAAGCATGATGTTGCGGGTTCGACGCCTGATCAATGTTAGCATGGAGTGAGCTGAAGTGCATGGCGCTGAAGATTTGAATCTTTGAAATGCGCTGAGGTCTGACGTATCAGGCAGAATGGTTTGCCATCACGTTCAACAAAAAATAGAAACTTTCCCACTCTGATAAAAACGTCCTGTGTTCATCTACATATTTTCGTTTTGCTGTGCATCTTTTCCCTGCCATTTCGAGAGCCCAATTGACACTAATAGTTTACTGGAATGTGTTTGCCCATCCTACTTTGTGGAATTTCACCACATGCGCTTTTGACGAAAATACTAAATTGAACTCAAGTGAAGCCAACACGCACAACCCCCCCCCCCCCCCCCCCCCCACACACACACACACACACCTACACACACACACACAAATGTTGATATGAACATAAAAGAGCCGCATGCGGTTCGGGAGTTGCGGCTTGGCCAAACCTGTACTATACAACTTTATTTGTGTAAAATTTTCACAACAGCTGTCACACAAACAAAGCGGGAAAAACCGAAGACGTGCGTGTTCCGCCCACGCTGGATTTATTTGCACCTTTGAAAAGACACCGTATTGCCGCAGATGTGGCAAAGAGTACTTTTGGGCATCTGAGACGGAAGGATGTCCAAAGCATCACGTCACCTGCTCTGGTAGGAATGGTGGTGGGACGTTGAGGTCAACCGCTTTGGGGTTGGCTGAATCTTTGGTCGCAGGATGCCACACACTTGAAGACAGAAGCAGAAAAGCAGAGCTAAATGCAAAATGTACTCACCGGTGACTCCAATTTTTTCCCCCCCTGAAGAAATGGATGGACGGGTGGCCCCGGCTGGCCGGTGGGACTCTTGTTATTCTGACCCTTTTTAGTGCGCGTTTGGGGCAACAACCGTTTTTTGTGGCGCTCTCTTCTGGTTCAAGAGTGCCCTGCATGTGAATTTGCCTTTCCTGCCTTCTGATTGGATGAGCGCCGGTGTGACGCGGTGCCTCTGTCACCGTGGCGGGGGGTATACGTCGGCATCGGAGCGTCTGCCAACGTCTGAGACCGGCTGGCAGTGTATCGGAGGTGTCGAGTGCGGTGCCGCTGGAGCTCACTCACCAGCTGGTGTTAGGGCCACAGAATGAAGGCCAAGGAGAAGACTAGAAAGAGAAACAGAAACTTCTCCTCCAATTGTTTGATTTGTCTCTTCTGAGCTTCGATGAATTCTTTCAGCTCTTTGTTCCTCTAGGACGGACAAATGGAAAGTAGCCTTCAAAAGCCAGTAAGCGTGCAAGTAAGTGCCGGGCTGGCTTTGGGCCCTTACCTGTTGCGCGCTGTGCAGCAGATCCATTCTCTCTTGGAGGATGCAAGCGTCGCGCTCCCTCAACTCCCACATCAGGGCTCGCTTCCATTGGTCCACGGCGCTCCTAAGCTCTTGTCTCTGATCCGCCGTCAGCACGTCATTCACGCCAGCGTGGCTGGCTTTTTCGCCGTCCGTGGCGGGGCAGTCCCGCTGCGGTAGCGCCTCGTACAACATGGCCTCCAGCTCCATGATCCTCTGAGCCGCAATCCTCGTCCATCAGTGGTCCGGCGGGAGATTTGAGGGTGGCTTACCTTATGAGCCTGGTCCATGGAACGCTTCCTGAAGTCCAACTCTTCATCCAGGTAGCCCTTCTGGTTGCAGAACATATCCTAGCACAGCTCAAGGTCAGAATTGTTGGGGCACATTGCCCCGAGTTCCCCTTGGCTGATGTCGCGTGTCTGTCTACCTTCTCACTTTCAATGTCCAACATCTTCTGTTGAAGTGCTGACTTGGTCACTTTGATGTATTCTAACCACTGAGGAAAGGCTGCTGTCACATAAGCAGAATGCGAGAGCGTGCGTGGACGTGCGCGTTACCTTCTCGGCTAGGGTGGGAAGGGTCCTGGCGTGAATCACGACCACCTGCTCCTCGTTGGTGAGATTCTGCAAGAGCCCAAAGGCACAGCGTCAACAAGGTTCTTTCAGTGCAAAGCCTTCCAAAAGTCACATTTGAGCCGCCGAGTCTCATGGAGTGCGAACATAAGGAGTTCGACATACACTTACGGCGTTATCGCCCAGGATGTCCAGCTTCTTCATCAGATCACTGATGACGATGTCCTGGGGAAAGGCGCAAGGAGCAATGTAAGGTGTTCTGGGACCTCAGGTTAAGGTTAGGGTTGCGAGGGACGCCTTACGTACGCTCACGCCGTCGGCCTCGCAGTAGATCTGCAAAGGGCTGAGGCCGTCTGGGAAACGGACTTGCAGAAACTTCAAGACGGGGGAGCGCCACTCCCTCTCCTGAAAGGCAGAGGCATGCATCCGTCCGTCCGTCCGTCCGTCCGTCCGTCACATCTCTGGCCTCAACACGCTTGTGCGAGTCTTCCCACCTCCAGCTCCAGGATGCGGAACTCAAGCAGTTCGTTTTGGTCTCGGATATCCTGGATGTGCTCTTTCAGACGCGCTTCTTCCGCCTCCATCCGCCTGACCTGAAAAGACAGTCAGACCTCATCTGCGGGGCTTCCGGACGGGTGTGACGCCAAGCGACTCCGCCCAGCGCCTTTCTTTCCGTCACCTTTTCGGCCAACTGCTGATTGCTCTGACGCAGCAGCTGCTTCTCCTCCACCCACTTGACATTCTAGAAGAGACAAACGCGTGGACAGCTTTGGAATGTTGTGTCATTTTCATCCACAAATTCTTTGGTTGACTGGAAAATGACATTTGCTTTTCTCCGCATTTTCCCAGCCACGTTCAGGGGGGGGGGGGTTGGTCCAGTAATGCCAGACGAATGAGTGACTGAAGAATGTAGCTATTTTGTCTGAGAAAAAGGTGTGCTCATTGATAAGCTTACCTGTCCTTGTTGCTTCAGCGCTGACTCCAGATCTGCTACTCTGCTTTGATAGTGACCCATTTCTACTGTCATGTAACATGGGGGGAAGAGATGGTGCAAATGGTAAAATATGGATTGTTCACAGGAATAAATTGGCAGAGCTGAAATTCCAAATTTGTCCAAAAGATGGCGCCAGACCAAAACATGAGACCAAAAAAGGGGCCAAAATAAGCTAAGCAAGTTAAAATAGAAATAAAACAGGATTGTGAGTCACGCATGGACGCACAAATGTGATTTTTACTTTTTGATTTCTTTGCTTGGCTAAAAATGTATTCTGTAACAGCTTAAAGCAATATTGTTAGTCAATTCGATCAAGGGACCCGTCACTATGAGAATAGTGGCGTGACATAAATTGTTTGGAGAAGCACAAATGTGATTTTTACTTCTTGATTTCTTTGCTTGGCTAAAAATTGATTCCCTCTTTCATGAACTGTGTTTTGCAATCGAATTGTTCTGGGATTGAATGATTTTATTAACACGGGTATCAGTGGGTGAAATTGTTCGGTTTCTGGAGTGATTAAGATTTGTAATTCTATTTCATGTTTCTTCAATAAATGTGTTGTGTATATTCATCTACTTTGTTGTGCGCTGATTTGTACTGAATGTACAATCGATGGTTCGGGGTTGATTTGACAATTTGATTAATGTGCGGGGGGTTATTATGGTATAACATAGGACCGTAATAAATAAAAGTAACATCAGACAATTTTAGAGAATTGAATAACTTTCGTAGTTATTTGAGACACGAGTGAATTTCAATCCGTTTGAAAGTTTGCTTCGTCTGAATAAATTAACGGAAGTGTTTGAATCGGATTATCGGTTTGGTGTAGAACTGAAAGTAATTTAATTATTTGAAGGGCGCAGGCCCGTTTCCCCTTTTGACGGGCCGCGTAAAAAGTAACTCCGAACATGTTAGAGAATTAAATAACTTTCGTAGATATTTAAGGGAAGAGTGAATTTCGTCAAAAGTGAATTCGTTTGAAAATTTACTTCCTCTAAATAAAATAACGACGATGGTTAAAATAGATCATTTGAGTTGGTGAAGGATAAAAGTATTTCGATTGTCCGTCGGGCGCGGCCCAGTTCTTAATTTTGTCGGGCCGCGTCAAAAGTTAAACAGGACACGATCGAAAAATAGACTTGCCTTCCAAATTAATTACTGGGCAAATCTAAATAGAGTAAGACATTTTTATTCGTTTTAAGAAAGTTGTTATTCTTTTTAAAGCAATCAAGTGGGGTGAAGCACGCCGACAGTTAAGTGCTAGATCTACATATAAGAAGTTTGAATTAATAACGTAAAGTGCATTAATTTTCTCCTTAAATGCTATTATTGTCACACTTTTATTAATTCGATTCTCTTTCGAATAAACAAGTTGGTCGGCTCGCTGCTTGAGCGACCAAGTAGAACGGACCCATATCAACATTTACTTCGGCAAAACTAGTGCTAGGGTGCGCTATACAAACGAATCCCTGAGGTCTTAACAAAGACATCTAAAAATATCCGTAACATAATAAGAACTTCAAACATTAGCGGGGAGCCATCAATACGATGCGGTCACTTCGAAGTCTTGCCTCGAATTGAGTTACTCGGCTCGAGCTTAGGGTGACTTGAGAGGGATTGGCGTCGTACAGAAATTAGATTGATTCCGGTGGAGTTAATTTAACTCGGGTGGTTAGATTACGGACGAATCTCCGAACCCGGCTAAGACAAACCCGTTACCGGGAAGCCGGGGGCACCTTATTGAAAGAGGTGCGTTTGACACTATCATCAGCTTTTCTCTGGTCTGAAAGGAGGAGGAGGGAGGCTCCTCCTCCTCCTTTCAGACCAGAGAACACCCGAGGCTGGGTGAGAACGGGGAGGCTGCGACCCGGCCGGGGGTTGCGGGAAGGGGCGCCACCTTGATCTCCTTCTCGGCGTCGTAGTCCCCTCCGCTGGTCTGGGCTAGCAGAGCGTAGGCTCGTTGCAGCGCTTGATATTCTTGCGTCAGCTGGCGGTAGCGAAGCTCCGCCTCCTCATGCACACACCAATGCAACACAGCACTAGTACCAGAATCAGTCAGACCGGCGACAAAGCACCCGCGACGCAAAGACGAGTCCGATTCCAGGCTGAAGAGGAATGTTTGGCGCCAATACGCTGGCAGAAATGGCGGGCTACCTCTTCGGGTTCCGTGTCGGGGGTTCTGTCGGTGTGAAAAGACAAGGACGATCCGTCCGAGTCCACCAACACGTCTTCGTCGTAGCCGTAAAATGTTTCGATGACCTGCGGGCGCGGAAGCAAACATCTCTCTGAACAAACTGAAGCGACACCTCACGATGAATCGACGAGAGGAACGATAGCGTGAAAAAGGCCATTTCATCTTGCGCAACACCAAGCAGCCGCAAACAAACAGACTCACCTTGCAGGACCTCACGCTTTGTTCCTCCTCAGAGATTCTCGACGTCGGTATCGTAGCAGCAAATCTCTCTCCTGTCGACACAAATAATCCGCCTTTGAGATTTTTTGGATGCAAAGGGAACGAACGGCTCCGGCGCAGAAACAAACGCGACTCACGATGACATTTCTGACATGAGCTCCTGTCTCCAGAGCCTGAAAAACCCGTCACCGGCGATGATTGGAGGGACGCTCGTCTTTTCCAAAAGTGACAACTACAGGGTGTGTCAGGGTTTTCCAGATTATCTTTATCGTATGATTATGTTGCTTTGACTTTGACTGCAACCTGTAATAAATAATATTATTTATCCCTTATTTATCCCTATCGCTTATCCCTTCCTACACAAAGTCGTAAAACATCCCTTGCTATGTTTTGACTAGAGGTCAAGGGCTTTCTCTATTCAATCCACTCTTACACCCACCCTGTTTCTCTTAATAAAAATGCTCGTGCAGGAGCCGAGAGTCAGACTTCATTCGTACAACGGATGGACTCTCCACCTGCAGGTGTCCAAAAGAACTTACTTGTCTCCCGTGTGGTTCTTGCAAAATAAGTTGGAGCGAGCGCAACTCTAACAGGGTGCATTTTGCCACTAGCTGCCTACGGACAATGACGTCGCGCTCGCGGCTCATGGTTGACGGGCTGAGCAGCCGGGCGAGTCCGTCGTTTTCAGCGCACAGCGAGTGGCAAAGGCGCTGACAAAACGGGAGCTTTGAGCTGCTGAAAACGGCAAAACAAGTCTAAAGCGTGTTCAAACGCGTGCGCACAATGCTCCTGCTTGAAAGGTCGGAATTTAAGGGGCCAATTTTTTGGATGGCGGCCGCCGGCCAAGCTTTGGACGGAAAAGGTTTCCTGGCGACAGCGAGCGAGCGCGGCGCTGCCGTACGTGCACTGAGTCGCCTGCCTGAAGACCTTGGACAAGTCGTCGATGATGTGCCGCTGCTCCACAACTTGAAGGAACTCCATTTCACCGTCCTGCTGGCCGCAACCGCGCTCCAGGTCATTGAGCGAACTAGGCCTTCTCTGTGGAACACAAATGCAGTGGACTCTGTTGGCACGCCGCCGTTGTCCGCGTCGACTTACCAAGCTTGCCATCTCCTCGTTCTCCTGGGTGACAAAGCGCACTTTGTTTTCAAGGCGACACAGCACCAGCGAGAGTTCTTCATTCTTCCTGCTCAGGCGTTTGTTTTTGTACAGGAGTGGCAGAAACTGGCTTTCTGTTTCTCTCAGTCGCTTAAGCTGCAAGCATGAAGTGCGGGATGCGAAAGACGCACAACACGCGGGCCAGAACGTATCCATTCCTTTTGCATCGGTTTGAACGGAATCGTGGCTTTGGCTCCCAATAAAAGACATCTACCAGGCAACCGACTCGCCGCGCCGCTCAACTAATAAGTAAGCGCAATGGGTGCCTCGCTGGATGGCGCGCATCAAACGTAGCGCAAACCTTCAAGCGTGCCGTCAATAAATTACCAGTTCATTGCGCTCTTCAGAAAGCAGGGCGTTTCGATCCTCCAGTTTCCTGATGACTGCGCTGAGCTCAGCGATTTTCAGATGAAACCTTCGCGTGTCCCGATCCTCCTGAGACTGAAAACGCCCCGCAACACACACACACAACCACTCGTTCAAAGTTGTTTTTGTGCTACCTTCCTCCAGCAACGAACTAAGTCATGCGTACTGCAAGTGTGTGATGAGGTGGCTTACGCTATGAAGAGGATTGCTAGTAGCGCCGTTGACCCCACTTCCAGGGTAGTTTAGGCCCGCCCTTTGGGAATCCCTCAGGGCAGCGATCTGCTGCTCGGCAGCCTGAGTCTGCAGCTGAAGGCGGTGGACGTGGCCGGCCCCAGGGATTTATCCAAAACACTAATCGCTCTGTCTTTCAGCTTGATCTCATCCATCTGGATGTACAAACGGGGAGCGCTCAGGCAGGCGGGCAAACTCATTTGCCAGAATTGTGACAAAAACAAAGAGAGCAACCGGCCAATTTTTATCTTGAATCGACTAGAACACCATTGCTGTGACAAAAGCGAAGCGAGCAACCGGACGTTTTCTTCTTGTGAAATAGAATAGAATAGAATGCCTTAGGTGTCATTGCACTGCAGGTATACAACGAAATTGGGAACATAGCCACGCACCGCGCATCTGATCAGTCCTACCAGTCGGCGGATCTCCCTCTCGCAGTCCCTCTTGGTTCGGCTCAGCTCCTCCCGATGCTGGTGATGAGCCGATCGGAGCTCGGCCGCTCGGGACTGCCAGGCCTGCTGGGCCGCTGCCAGGGCTTCTTCCGCGCTCCTGGTGGAGGCGACACCGCTCGGTCTCCCGACACCGCCGCGTCTCCTCCACTTCCGCCAGCAAAGCGCCCCCGCTCCTCACCTGAGCAGACATTGCGCCACATCGGGCCGTTGAGACCGCAACGGAGCGCCGCGACGCTTACTGGGGACAAGCTACACAATACGGTAGCGGCCGCATCGGAGCCCGACGTGGCGTGCGGATAGTCAGACACGGATTGAGCGGATCACCTTGTCCATGGAGCCGTCCCTCAGGCTGAGGACCAAGGCATTCAGTCGCTGGATCTCTCCATCTTTGATTTTGATCACTCTCATCAGCTCCATTTCATGCTGCCGCAGTAATGTCTCCCTGGTAACGGCTAACTCTTTCTGCTTCTCCTCATGGAGTTTGCTTTTGAGTTCCGTCATGGCGGCGGTGGCACGGTGGTGCTCCGCCCGCAGGTCCTGACTTCTCTCTCTCTCCAGACAGCTGACCTGACATGACTTAGACTTAGACAAACTTGCAGTGCTAATTATGCAATAGTGCAAGTAGGCAAAACAGTATTCAAGAGTGTGCAGAGGAATGCTAAACCATGTATTAAACTTCTATTTAAAGGGTTTACACAAGTTCAGTAAAGTTGGTAGTGCGAGATAGTGCAAGATAGAGGTCCGTAGTGTCATAAAGTACAGTTCTGTGAATGTGTGATGCAGAGTTCAGTTTAGAGCTCAACAGTTCTAGTGTTCAACAGTCTGATGACAGCAGGGAAAAAGCTGTTGCAGAACCTGGTGGACCTGCAGCGGATTGTGCGAAACCTCTTCCCAGAGGGCAGCAGGGAGAACAGTCCATGGTGGGGGTGTGATGGGTCATTGATGATGTTACGGGGACGGGACATGCAGCGCTGAGATGAAATGTCCTGAATGGAGGGAAGAGGAGGCCCTATGAACCTCTCTGCTGTCCTCACCACTCTCCTCACGTTCTTCCAATCGGAGGCGGTGCAGCCTCCACACCACACAGAGAGTCAGCTTGTCAGAATGCTCTCTATGGTGCTCCTGTAGAACGTCCTTATGATGGGTGGGGGCAGGTGGGCTCTCCTCATCCTCCGCAGGAAGTACAAGCGCTTCTGTGCCATCTTGAACAGTGCCGTAGTGTTCATAGTCCAGGAATTCAAATCCGCGGGGAGAGTTAACTTGTTTAAAAGGGAGTGGGCAGAAGAATTATTTAATTTATTTAAATCTATTTGGAGTGTGCGCCATTATGTCAATGCATAACAACTGTAAGTCTACTAAACAAAACAGCGGTTGCTATATGACGTCTGCCACGTCGTGGTCACGTGACGCGGACGTGACGTCGACGCCTACTTTACATCCCACCGATCACAGGACCCCTCGGCTGCATAACCGCGCCCCCTTCCCAACCAATCGGATTTGCTATACGCGAAAACGACGCCAATGGGCGGGCTCTTCCGCCAGAATTTAAATCCGTGGGCGTGGCTCGCAACAGGAAGTAGGAAAATGGCAATGTTGACAAAGACACAGCGGATGGTAACATACGACTAACGAGAGAAATATTTTTATTTTCTGCTTGCAACTGGACCGTCCAGAGCGTACACGGTAAGTACAACTCATCGTTTTTAAAAAGAAGTACTTTTGTTGCCCTGAAAAGCGAGTGAGTGTGGCGTTTGGGGGGAACGTCGAATTTCGACGATTCTTTCTGGTCAACGGTTGTAAATGATTGCGTTGATTAAAAAAGAAAACTTGATGTAACTCTACTTTTAACTGCCGTTTCAGATAAGCGGGTATTACGTCGCAGTCATGTGCCGCGGATATGACGTAATTGGCTGAACTTCCACCAAAATTCAAATCTGTTGGCGCGATGGCCGTGAGCCACTGAGCAACGACGAATATCAACAGAAATATCTTTATTTTCTGCTTGCAACTGGACCGTCTACAGCGTACACGGTAAGTAACACTCATTGTGTTTAAAGAGATTTACGTTTGTAATAGCAACGTGTAGCTGAGGCGCTAGCAGAAGTGTAGCCGCGTTGCGTTGTACGTGTGAATATTGGTCCAGGCGAAATGTTAATGTTTAATTTCATTCCTTTAGGTTCCACGGTGTTTGTTGGCTGCAAGTTTTCCACTGCAAGAAGAGGCTCGTATCATTGACCAGGAGCGAGCTACAACGGTGAGTAGCCATAACATTTATGTTAAACACTTCCTATTTCATGTCTAACAGTACTTGATTTAACAAATAACCATAAATAAATACAGTGTGGGCACTGAAGTTAACATATGTGATTATACTGCCTAATCTGTCACCGAGTATATTGTTGCAAAGTAATATAAGATCCAAAGTTGTAATTCAGAATAGTTTTCAAAAGAAGGCCATTAGAATTATATACAAGTCTGATTACCCTGAACATAACAACAAGCTATTAATTAAATCACAAATTCTTCAATTCAAAGATTTGGTAGATTATCAGAATAATAATGTCTAACAGTAATTGATTTAACACATCACGATAAGTAGATTGAGTGTGGGCACTCTCAAGTTAACATATGTGATTATACTGCCTAATCTGTTACAGAGTATGTTGTTGCCAAGTAATGTAGAATAGATCCAAAGTAGTAATCCAGAATAGTTTTGAAAAGGCCATTAGAATAATAAACAAATCTGATTACCTTGAACATAATAGTTAAGTGTTGAATATGTCCTATGAAGTCAAAATTTGGCACCATCATGTGGTGAAATTTGGAATTGCATCACATCCAATTTTGCCTGGGAACAAACAGATTAAATAAATCTTAGACTTAAATAAGCCACTCCTTCTCAAACAAGTAAACTCTGCCCATTTTGCGCAGTAGATGTTCTGTTAATATCTAGTATTTATACAAAGTCATAATTTAAATTGCTTTTAACCTTCATTCATCGCTTCAACCAACATTACTCGCTCTTATTACCAACTTGTATCGATTTAACTGAGCGTTTAATACTTCCTATCAGGTCTCAAGTCAAGATTTGGCAAAATACAATTTCAGCAAATCCAATTTTGCCAGGCAACAAAAAGAGATTAAATAAACTAAATAAGTCTTCTTCCCATTAAATAAATCAGAAAAGTCTGTCTTGCAACCAGTCCTCTTCAAACAAGTAAAGTCTGCCCGTTTTGTGCCGTAGATTTTGTGTCTATGCCTAGTATTTATACAAAATCATAATTTAAACGACTTCATTCCTTCATTCACTTTGGAAATTTGGAATTGCAGCAAATCGAATTTTGCCAGGGAACAAAAATAGATCAATTAAACTAAATAAGTCTTCTTCCCATTAAATAAATTAAAAAAGTCTGTCTTGTAACCAGTCCTTTTCAAACAAGTAAAATCTGCCCATTTTGTGCCGTAGATTTTGTGTTTATGCCTAGTATTTATACAAAATCATAATTTAAAGGATTTCATTCCTTCATTCACTTTGGAAATTTGGAATTGCAGCACATCAAATTTTGCCTGGGAAGAAAAGTAGATTAAATAAATTTAATAAGTCTTACTACTTCCCAATAAATAAATTAAATACGTCTTACTTGTTCCCACTCCTTTTCAAAAAAGTAGTTTAAAACGAGGGCCCTTCACTCAACCTTTAACCTCAACACCGCACGTCACATTGTGTTGTATCTGTGAATGTTGGTTGTGGCCAAAGGATAGTTTTCTTTCATTCGTTTAGGTTCCACGGTGTTTGTTGGCTATATGTTTTCCACTGTCAGAAGGATGAAAATACAAAGTACAACGCTTGGACGTGGGCGACGACGTCACCGGTGAGTCCTTCCTTCCTATTTATTTACCTTCTAGGTGCTAGAGGCTAAGTGTTAGAAGCTAAGTGTTAGAGGCAACACAATACGAACAACACAACACAATACGAACAACTCAACACAATATGAACAACTCAACACAATATGAACAACACAACAAAATACGAACAACACAACACAATACCAACAACACAATACAAACAACACAACACATTACGAACAACACAACCCAATACGAACAACACAACGATACCGCACTGAACAACACGATACCGCACTGAACAACACGATACCGCACTGAACAACACGATACCGCACTGAACAACACGATACCGGACTGAACAACACGATACCGCACTGAACAACACGATACCGCACTGAACAACACGATACCGCACTGAACAACACCATGCCGCACTGAACAACACCATGCCGCACCGAACAACACCATGCCGCACTGAACAACACCATGCAGCACTGAACAACATTATGCCGCACTGAACAACATTATACCGCACTGAACAACACCATGCAGCACTGAACAACATTATGCCGCACTGAACAACATTATACCGCACTGAACAACATTATGCCGCACTGAACAACATTATGCCGCACTGAACAACACCATGCCGCACTGAACAACATTATGCCGCACTGAACAACATTATGCCGCACTGAAGACCATGCCGCACTGAACAACACCATCCCGCACTGAACAACACCATCCCGCACTGAACAACACCATGCCGCACTGAACAACACCATGCCGCACTGAACAACACCATGCCGCACTGAACAACACCATGCCGCACTGAACAACACCATGCCGCACTGAACAACACCATGCCGCACTGAACAACACCATGCCGACACTGAACAACACCATGCCGCACTGAACAACACCATGCCGCACTGAACAACACTATGCCGCACTGAACAACATTATGCCGCACTGAACAACACCATGCCGCACTGAACAACACCATGCCGCACTGAACAACACCATCCCGCACTGAACAACACCATCCCGCACTGAACACCATCCCGCACTGAACAACACCATGCCGCACTGAACAACACCATGCCGCACTGAACAACACCATGCCGAACAACACCATGCCGCACTGAAGAACACCATGCCGCACTGAACAACACCATCCCGCACTGAACAACACCATCCCGCACTGAACAACACCATCCCGCACTGAACAGCACCATGCCGCACTGAACAACACCATGCCGCACTGAACAACACCATGCCAAACTGAACAACACCATCCCGCACTGAACAACACCATCCCGCACTGAACAACACCATCCCGCACTGAACAACACCATCTCGCACTGAACAACACCATGCCGCACTGAACAACACCATGCCGCACTGAACTACACCATGCCGCACTGAACTACACCATGCCGCACTGAACAACACCATGCCGCACTGAACAACACAATGCCGCACTGAACAACACAATGCCGCACTGAACAACACCATGCCGCACTGAACAACACCATGCCACACTGAACAACACCATGCCGCACTGAACAACACCATCCCGCACTGAACAACACCATGCCGCACTGAACAACATTATGCCCCACTGAACAACAATATACCGCACTGAACAACATTATGCCGCACTGAACAACATTATGCCGCACTGAACAACACCATGCCGCACTGAACAACATTATGCCGCACTGAACAACATTATGCCCCACTGAACAACAATATACCGCACTGAACAACATTATGCCGCACTGAACAACATTATGCCGCACTGAACAACACCATCCCGCACTGAACAACACCATCCCGCACTGAACAGCACCATGCCGCACTGAACAACACCATGCCGCACTGAACAACACCATGCCACACTGAACAACACCATGCCGCACTGAACAACACCATCCCGCACTGAACAACACCATGCCGCACTGAACAACACCATGCCGCACTAAACAACACCATGCCGCACTGAACAACACCATCCCGCACTAAACAACACCATGCCGCACTGAACAACATTATGCCGCACTGAACAACATTATGCCGCACTGAACAACATTATGCCGCACTGAACAACATTATGCCGCACTGAACAACATCATGTCGCACTGAACAACACCATGCCGCACTGAACAACACCATGCCGCACTGAACAACACCATGCCCCACTGAACAACATTACGCCGCACTGAACAATATTATGCCGCACTGAACAACACCATGCCGCACTGAACAACACCATGCCGCACTGAACAACACCATGCCGCACTGAACAACACCATGCCGCACTGAACAACACCATGCCGCACTGAACAACACCATCCCGCACTGAACAACACCATGCCGCACTGAACAACACCATGCCGCACTGAACAACACCATGCCGCACTTAACAACACCATGCCGCAGTGAACAACACCATGCCGCACTGAACAACAACATGCCGCACTGAACAACAACATGCCGCACTGAACAACACGACGCCGCACTGAACAACACTACGCCGCACAGAACAACACGACGCCGCACAGAATAACACAATACCGCACAGAACAACACCATGCCGCACAAACAGTTTTAGATAATATTACGTCGCAGTCATGCGACGCGGACATGACGTCAATAGGCGGAACTCACGGCAAAATTATAATCCGTGGGCGTGGCTTGCAACAGGAAGTAGGAAAGCGGCAATGCTGGCAAACAAGACACAGCGGTTAGTAACACGGCGACTAACAAGACAAATATTTTTGTTTTCAGCTTGCAACTTGACCCTCTAGAGCGTACAAGGTAATTACAACTCATTGTTTTGAAAAATATGTTTTTTTGTAGCCCTGAAAAGCGAGGGAGTGTGGCATTTGGGAGGAACGTCGAACTCGGCGTCTGCTTCCAGCCACAGACGCCAAATTTCGACGATTATTTCGACTGGTCAACGTTTGTAAATTATTGCGTTGATTAAAAACTTTATTTAACTCTACTCTAAACTTTGCCGTTTCAGATATGCGGGTATTACACCGCGGAAATGACGTCAATAGGCTGAACTCTCGCCAAAATTCAAATCTGTGGGCGCAATGGCCTTGAGCGAGACAACGGATACAAACACGACGATTATCAACAGAAATATCTTTATTTTCTGCTTGCAAGTGGACCGTCTAGAGCGTACACGGTAAGTACAACTCATTGTGTTTAAAAAGATTTACGTTTGTGTAGTTTGCGTTGCGTTGTATCTGTGAATGTTGGTTGAGGCTAAATGTTAATGTTTAATTTCCTTCCTTTAGGTTCCACGGTGTTTGTTGGCTGTATGTTTTCCACTGCAAGAAGAGGCTCGTATCATTGACCAGCAGGAGCTACAATGGTGAGTACCCCTTTCGTCGTCCATTTATGTTAAACACTTCCTATTTCATGTCTAACAGTACTCGATTTAACAAATAACCATAAATAAATACAGTGTGGGCAGTCAAGTTAACATATGTGATTATCCTGCCTAATATGTTTATCACAAATATGTCACTAATATTTTTATTTTTTTATCACAACACCTTTGGACCTTCAGCAATCGATTATTTCCCTTCATCTACATAGAGACAGAACGATGGTGTCTTAAACATCTCATTCATTTCACCAAATAACTTCACGCAGGTGGATAACGGCCGTCTCGGTCACGCTATGTTGCGTGATGCAGTTTTGAATAACCAAATGCATTTATTCAATGAATAAGTCAAGCTAGATCTATGTTTATGATGTTGTACGTTACGGTACCGATTGAAGTTGAGTCCGAAGCCAGTGGAAAACAGCGCTGCGTTTGTGCTCTCCAGGTACAAATGTTGTGATCTCTGACTGACGACCGGGCGAGACTCGAGTAAGAGATGTCCAAACGAGCTCCGGCAGGGCGGGTCAAGGCGGAGCGAACGGACGCCTTTCAGGCCGCCAATGACGAGCTGAGAGCCAAACTGATGGACGTCCAGTTAGAACTTCAGCAGGAGAAGAACAAGGTGAAAACCTCAACAGACAGACACTGCCTTCCTCCCTGCCTGCTTCCCTGCCTGCCTCCCTGCCTGCCTCCCTGCCTGCCTGCCTCCCTGCTTGCCTCCCTCCCTCCCAGTTTCCCCGATGTAGATTTGACATGCGTGTGCCATGACTGTGTCAGCCTACGTCAACAAATGCACCGAGGACGTCAGCACCACTAAGAATATCATCACCCGGGGCAACCAACGACCCTGGATGACTGAGGAGGTACGTCAAACGCTACGAGCGCGGAACTCTGCCTTCAAGTCTGGTGACAAGGAGACACTGAGGACAGCGAGAGCCAACTTGAACCGTGCCATCAGGGTAGCGAAGCGAGACCACAGTCGAAAAATTCAGGATCGTTTCCACGACGCCAACAACACCAGGAGTATGTGGCAAGGCATACGGGCGATTACAGACTACAACTCACCCTCCCCCCCCGGTGGGTGAAGTTGATGCTGACTTTCTAAATGGTCTAAATAACTTCTTTGGGAGGTTCGAGGCACTAAACGGCACTCCAGCAGTTAAAACTGTCCCCCATCAGGAAGAGGAGGTACTCTGCCTTGACTCCGCCGATGTGTTGAAGACCCTGAGGAGAGTCAACCCCCGTAAGGCCCCTGGCCCCGACAACATTCCTGGGCGTGTGTTCAGGGAATGTGCAAGTCAGCTGGCTGGGGTCATCACAGACATTTTTAACACCTCGCTGGGCCAAGCCACAGTGCCAGCGTGCTTTAAGACTGCCTCCATCATTCCGGTGCCGAAGAAACCTCAAATCACCTCATTTAATGATTACCGGCCTGTTGCACTGACTCCGGTCATGATGAAGTGCTTCGAAAGGCTGCTTAAAGATCACATCGTTTCCAGACTCCCCCCATTATTTGACCCGTTCCAGTTTGCCGACCGGCAAAACCGCTCCACTCAGGACGCCATCTCCTCCGTTCTTCACCTGAGCCTGGCTCACCTGGAGGAGAAGAACACCCATGTTCGGATGCTGTTCCTGGACTTCAGCTCAGCGTTTAACACCATCATCCCACAGCATCTAGTAGGAAAATTGGAACACCTGGGCTTCAACACCCCCCTTCGCAACTGGCTGCTAGACTTCCTCACCAACAAACCTCAGTCAGTCCGGGTCGGACAGAACACCTCTGATGTCATCACCCTCAGCACAGGCTCCCCTCAGGGCTGCGTCCTGAGCCCCCTGCTGTTCACCCTGATGACACACGACTGCGTCCCCAGGTTCACCACCAATCACATCGTGAAGTTCGCAGACGACACAACGGTGGTGGGGCTCATCAGAGACAACAACGACCTGGACTACAGAGAGGAGGTGGAGCAGCTGGTGGGCTGGTGCAGAGACAACAGCCTGATCCTGAATGTGGAGAAGATGAAGGAGATCATCGTCGACTTCAGGAAAAACCAGCCTCACCACGCTCCACTGATCATCAACAGCTCAGCTGTGGAGGTGGTCAGCAGCACCAAATTCCTGGGGGTCCACATCACAGAAGACCTCACCTGGACTATGAACACTACGGCACTGATCAAGAGGGCACAGAAGCGCTTGTACTTCCTGCGGAGGATGAGGAGAGCCCACCTGCCCCCACCCATCATGAGGACGTTCTACAGGAGCACCATAGAGAGCATTCTGACAAGCTGACTCTCTGTGTGGTGTGGAGGCTGCACCGCCTCCGATTGGAAGAACGTGAGGAGAGTGGTGAGGACAGCAGAGAGGATCATAGGGGCTCCTCTTCCCTCCATTCAGGACATTTCATCTCAGCGCTGCATGTCCCGTGCCCGTAACATCATCAATGACCCATCACACCCCCACCATGGACTGTTCTCCCTGCTGCCCTCTGGGAAGAGGTTTCGCACAATCCGCTGCAGGTCCACCAGGTTCTGCAACAGCTTTTTCCCTGCTGTCATCAGACTGTTGAACATTAGAACTGTTGAGCTCTAAACTGAACTCTGCATCACACATTCACAGAACTGTACTTTATGACACTACGGACCTCTATCTTGCACTATCTCGCACTACCAACTTTACTGAACTTGTGTAAACCCTTTAAATAGAAGTTGAATACATGGTTTAGCATTCCTCTGCACACTCTTGAATACTGTTTTGCCTACTTGCACTATTGCATAATTAGCACTGCTGCACTTTATACTTATTTGTAATATATATATATATATATATACAGTATATGTATATATATATTTTCATAGGATATGTTACTTCTATTCAACTGCAATATCACTACTTTGTTGTAAGCCGTGTGCAACGAAATTTCGTTTTGTATGCACCATGTGCAGACAAGATGACAATAAAGTTTGTCTAAGTCATGTCAGGTCAGCTGTCTGGAGAGAGAGAGAAGTCAGGACCTGCGGGCGGAGCACCACCGTGCCACCGCCGCCATGACGGAACTCAAAAGCAAACTCCATGAGGAGAAGCAGAAAGAGTTAGCCGTTACCAGGGAGACATTACTGCGGCAGCATGAAATGGAGCTGATGAGAGTGATCAAAATCAAAGATGGAGAGATCCAGCGACTGAATGCCTTGGTCCTCAGCCTGAGGGACGGCTCCATGGACAAGGTGATCCGCTCAATCCGTGTCTGACTATCCGCACGCCACGTCGGGCTCCGATGCGGCCGCTACCGTATTGTGTAGCTTGTCCCCAGTAAGCGTCGCGGCGCTCCGTTGCGGTCTCAACGGCCCGATGTGGCGCAATGTCTGCTCAGGTGAGGAGCGGGGGCGCTTTGCTGGCGGAAGTGGAGGAGACGCGGCGGTGTCGGGAGACCGAGCGGTGTCGCCTCCACCAGGAGCGCGGAAGAAGCCCTGGCAGCGGCCCAGCAGGCCTGGCAGTCCCGAGCGGCCGAGCTCCGATCGGCTCATCACCAGCATCGGGAGGAGCTGAGCCGAACCAAGAGAGACTGCGAGAGGGAGATCCGCCGACTGGTAGGACTGATCAGATGCGCGGTGCGTGGCTATGTTCCCAATTTCGTTGTATACCTGCAGTGCAATGACACCTAAGGCATTCTATTCTATTCTATTTCACAAGAAGAAAACGTCCGGTTGCTCGCTTCGCTTTTGTCACAGCAATGGTGTTCTAGTCGATTCAAGATAAAAATTGGCCGGTTGCTCTCTTTGTTTTTGTCACAATTCTGGCAAATGAGTTTGCCCGCCTGCCTGAGCGCTCCCCGTTTGTACATCCAGATGGATGAGATCAAGCTGAAAGACAGAGCGGTTAGTGTTTTGGATAAATCCCTGGGGCCGGCCACGTCCACCGCCTTCAGCTGCAGACTCAGGCTGCCGAGCAGCAGATCGCTGCCCTGAGGGATTCCCAAAGGGTGGGCCTAAACTACCCTGGAAGTGGGGTCAACTGCGCTACTAGCAATCCTCTTCATAGCGTAAGCCACCTCATCACACACTTGCAGTACGCATGACTTAGTTCGTTGCTGGAGGAAGGTAGCACAAAAACAGTTTTGAACTTTGAACGAGTGGTTGTGTGTGTGTGTTGCGGGGCGTTTTCAGTCTCAGGAGGATCGGGACACGCGAAGGTTTCATCTGAAAATCGCTGAGCTCAGCGCAGTCATCAGGAAACTGGAGGATCGAAACGCCCTGCTTTCTGAAGAGCGCAATGAACTGGTAATTTATTGACGGCACGCTTGAAGGTTTGCGCTACGTTTGATGCGCGCCATCCAGCGAGGCACCCATTGCGCTTGCTTATTAGTTGAGCGGCGCGGCGAGTCGGTTGCCTGGTAGATGTCTTTTATTGGGAGCCAAAGCCACGATTCCGTTCAAACCGATGCAAAAGGAATGGATACGTTCTGGCCCGCGTGTTGTGCGTCTTTCGCATCCCGCACTTCATGCGTGCAGCTTAAGCGACTGAGAGAAACAGAAAGCCAGTTTCTGCCACTCCTGTACAAAAACAAACGCCTGAGCAGGAAGAATGAAGAACTCTCGCTGGTGCTGTGTCGCCTTGAAAACAAAGTGCGCTTTGTCACCCAGGAGAACGAGGAGATGGCAAGCTTGGTAAGTCGACGCGGACAACGGCGGCGTGCCAACAGAGTCCACTGAATTTGTGTTCCACAGAGAAGGCCTAGTTCGCTCAATGACCTGGAGCGCGGTTGCGGCCAGCAGGACGGTGAAATGGAGTTCCTTCAAGTTGTGGAGCAGCGGCACATCATCGACGACTTGTCCAAGGTCTTCAGGCAGGCGACTCGGTGCACGTACGGCAGCGCCGCGCTCGCTCGCTGTCGCCAGGAAACCTTTTCCGTCCAAAGCTTGGCCGGCGGCCGCCATCCAAAAAATTGGCCCCTTAAATTCCGACCTTTCAAGCAGGAGCATTGTGCGCACGCGTTTGAACACGCTTTAGACTTGTTTTGCCGTTTTCAGCAGCTCAAAGCTCCCGTTTTGTCAGCGCCTTTGCCACTCGCTGTGCGCTGAAAACGACAGACTCGCCCGGCTGCTCAGCCCGTCAACCATGAGCCGCGAGCGCGACGTCATTGTCCGTAGGCAGCTAGTGGCAAAATGCACCCTGTTAGAGTTGCGCTCGCTCCAACTTATTTTGCAAGAACCACACGGGAGACAAGTAAGTTCTTTTGGACACCTGCAGGTGGAGAGTCCATCCGTTGTACGAATGAAGTCTGACTCTCGGCTCCTGCACGAGCATTTTTATTAAGAGAAACAGGGTGGGTGTAAGAGTGGATTGAATAGAGAAAGCCCTTGACCTCTAGTCAAAACATAGCAAGGGATGTTTTACGACTTTGTGTAGGAAGGGATAAGCGATAGGGATAAATAAGGGATAAATAATATTATTTATTACAGGTTGCAGTCAAAGTCAAAGCAACATAATCATACGATAAAGATAATCTGGAAAACCCTGACACACCCTGTAGTTGTCACTTTTGGAAAAGACGAGCGTCCCTCCAATCATCGCCGGTGACGGGTTTTTCAGGCTCTGGAGACAGGACCTCATGTCAGAAATGTCATCGTGAGTTGCGTTTGTTTCTGCGCCGGAGCTGTTCGTTCCCTTTGCATCCAAAGAATCTCAAAGGCGGATTATTTGTGTCGACGGGAGAGAGATTTGCTGCTACGATACCGACGTCGACAATCTCTGAGGAGGAACAAAGCGTGAGGTCCTGCAAGGTGAGTCTGTTTGTTTGCGGCTGCTTGGTGTTGCGCAAGATGAAATGGCCTTTTTCTCGCTATCGTTCCTCTCGTCGATTCATCGTGAGGTGTCGCTTCAGTTTGTTCAGAGAGATGTTTGCTTCCGCGCCCGCAGGTCATCGAAACATTTTACGGCTACGACGAAGACGTGTTGGTGGACTCGGACGGATCGTCCTTGTCTTTTCACACCGACAGAACCCCCGACACGGAACCCGAAGAGGTAGCCCGCCATTTCTGCCAGCGTATTGGCGCCAAACATTCCTCTTCAGCCTGGAATCGGACTCGTCTTTGCGTCGCGGGTGCTTTGTCGCCGGTCTGACTGATTCTGGTACTAGTGCTGTGTTGCATTGGTGTGTGCATGAGGAGGCGGAGCTTCGCTACCGCCAGCTGACGCAAGAATATCAAGCGCTGCAACGAGCCTACGCTCTGCTAGCCCAGACCAGCGGAGGGGACTACGACGCCGAGAAGGAGATCAAGGTGGCGCCCCTTCCCGCAACCCCCGGCCGGGTCGCAGCCTCCCCGTTCTCACCCAGCCTCGGGTGTTCTCTGGTCTGAAAGGAGGAGGAGGAGCCTCCCTCCTCCTCCTTTCAGACCAGAGAAAAGCTGATGGTAGTGTCAAACGCACCTCTTTCAATAAGGTGCCCCCGGCTTCCCGGTAACGGGTTTGTCTTAGCCGAGTAACTCAATTCGAGGCAAGACTTCGAAGTGACCGCATCGTATTGAAGGCTCCCCGCTAATGTTTGAAGTTCTTATTATGTTACGGATATTTTTAGATGTCTTTGTTAAGACCTCAGGGATTCGTTTGTATAGCGCACCCTAGCACTAGTTTTGCCGAAGTAAATGTTGATATGGGTCCGTTCTACTTGGTCGCTCGAGCAGCGAGCCGACCAACTTGTTTATTCGAAAGAGAATCGAATTAATAAAAGTGTGACAATAATAGCATTTAAGGAGAAAATTAATGCACTTTACGTTATTAATTCTAACTTCTTATATGTAGATCTAGCACTTAACTGTCGGAGTGCTTCACCCCACTTGATTACTTTAAAAAGAATAACAACTTTCTTAAAACGAATAAAAATGTCTTACTCTATTTAGATTTGCCCAGTAATTAATTTGGAAGGCAAGTCTATTTTTCGATCGTGTCCTGTTTAACTTTTGACGCGGCCCGACAAAATTAAGAACTGGGCCGCGCCCGACGGACAATCGAAATACTTTTATCCTTCACCAACTCAAATGATCTATTTTAACCATCGTCGTTATTTTATTTAGAGGAAGTAAATTTTCAAACGAATTCACTTTTGACGAAATTCACTCTTCCCTTAAATATCTACGAAAGTTATTTAATTCTCTAACATGTTCGGAGTTACTTTTTACGCGGCCCGTCAAAAGGGGAAACGGGCCTGCGCCCTTCAAATAATTAAATTACTTTCAGTTCTACACCAAACCAATAATCCGATTCAAACACTTCCGTTAATTTATTCAGACGAAGCAAACTTTCAAACGGATTGAAATTCACTCGTGTCTCAAATAACTACGAAAGTTATTCAATTCTCTAAAATTGTCTGATGTTACTTTTATTTATTACGGTCCTATGTTATACCATAATAACCCCCCGCACATTAATCAAATTGTCAAATCAACCCCGAACCATCGATTGTACATTCAGTACAAATCAGCGCACAACAAAGTAGATGAATATACACAACACATTTATTGAAGAAACATGAAATAGAATTACAAATCTTAATCACTCCAGAAACCGAACAATTTCACCCACTGATACCCGTGTTAATAAAATCATTCAATCTGATTTAAACACTTCCTTTAATTTATTCAGTCGAAACAACTTTCGAACGGATCGAAATTCACTCGTGGCTCAGATAACTACGGAAGTTATTTAAGTCTCTAACTTGTTCGGAGTTCCTTTTTACGCGGCCCGTCTAAAAGGGGAAGCGGGCCTGAGCCTTCGGTTGCATATTCAGTACAAATCCGCGCACAACGAAGTAAGTAATATACAAAACACATTTATTGTAGTAACATGGAATAGAATTACAAATCTCAATTACTCCAGAAACTGAACAATTTCACTCACTGATACCCGTGTTAATAAAATCATTCAATCCCAGAACAATTCGATTGCAAAACACAGTTCATAAAAAAGGGAAGAGGTAAATACCAGCTGCGTGCTATTTTTGGTGGAAGCAAAATCGAGTGATCAGTTCGATCTTGCTTCTAAAATCCAAATTAGAGAAACAGGCTGGCCACGAGGAAGCCGGCGGCCCGATGACTATTCCCCCCTCTCGCTAAAATACATAAAAACGGTCATCCTCACCGATTTCTCCTATAAAGTTGTCCAGTCCAATTTTTGGGAGTAAATCCAAGTTAATTTCAGTCCAGCGATCCTGCGTCTCACACAAAGATCTTTGGGACTTTGGAAAAAAAATCTTGAAACTCCTCCGGGCCTCTTCACGTATGAGCGCTCTTTTGGGGGAAAAAGCCCTGAAGCTGCTCCTGCAGGACCTTTTATAGACCTCTCCGTCCCCCCCCTCCCCTTTCTTTTCTCCTGTACTTTCCCTATAGGGTAAGACTGCCCAGTTTTCCCACGCCTATAGAAGGGACTGGCCAGCTTTCTCACGCCTATAGAGGGAACTGGCCAGTTTTCCCACGCCCATAGAGGGAACTGGCCAGTTTCCCCACGCTTGGTTATCTGTGGCCTTCAGCAGCTGTTTCCGCCCTGACCACGCAGTACTTTCCACCAAATGCACAGCTAGTGGTAAAACCTTTCACTTCCCCTTTTCTTCTCTTTCTGTTACATGAAAATAACTTTTTAAAGTTACGCTTCAATTAACTCTGAAATAAAAATCCAAACCCTTGACCTACTTTTCTAAACAATTTATGTCACGCCACTATTCTCATAGTGACGGGTTTCTTGATCGAATTGACAAATAATATTGCTTAAAGCGGTTACAGAATACATTTTTAGCCAAGCAAAGAAATAAAAAATAAGAATCACATTTGTGCTTCTCCAAACAATTTATGTCACGCCCCTATTCTCATAGTGACGGGTCCCTTGATCGAATTGACAAATAATATTGCTTAAAGCGGTTACAGAATAAATTTTTAGCCAAGCAAGGAAATAAAAAAAAAAATAAAAATCACATTTGTGCTTCCATGCGTGACTCACACTCTGACACCGTGTTCCTTTTTTATATCTATTTTAACCGGTTCAGCTTATTCTGGCCCCTCTTTTGGGCTCACGTTTTGGTCTGGCGCCATCTTTTGGACAAATTTGGAATTTCAGCTCTGCCAATTTATTCCTGTGAACAATCCATATTCTACCATTTGCACCATCTCTACCCCCATGTTACATGACACCCCCTCTTTGGATTGAAAACAGGTATAAATTATCCCTGATCCCCAAGAGCTACACAGCCATGTCGTCGTCTTCGTCTGAGATATTCACAACCTCAGCGGTCGTTGAAGTAGGGCAGGCCGCTGCCATGTCTCCCTGTCGGGCGATCTCTGCGAGGGCGTTGATCAGGCGCGACAACCGACCAGCAGCGTTGTCGTCGTCAGCGTGGTTCTCCACGGCGAGGGCTCTCAGCTCCGGTGGTGTTGAACCCCCTGTGGCCACACTCTTGACATCTGCATCCTCATTTTCAGCCTCGCTCCTGCGTCCTCCGTCTCGAGCCTCATCGTCGTCCTCAGACTCAGAAGGAGCTGCATCCACATCCAGCGGGCTTATCAGCCGTACGGGGCTGATGGGCGAGTCGAGGGGAGGATCGTCATTGTAGCCAGGCCCTCCATACGCACGGCTGCCGTCTGGATCCCGACGCCCCATGCAACCCTCGCATGGCTCTCTGCACCGGACGTAAGACCCATCCAGGGTCCAATGTCCAACACACCGTCCTCCTCCCCGACGCGCAGGCCGGACAAGCCCCACAGGGGCCTCGCTGGGCATCTCCATAGGTCGGTGTAATCCATACCCTGCGTTTGGGTGCGTGTAAAAGTCAGCCGAGAGAAAGCGATGAGGAGCGCTCACTCCCGTCCCGAACACACGTGCACGAGCTAATTTGTCCAGCCCGTACATCCATGGTTGGTCCGATCTCCCATTGTGAAAAGAACACCATCCGTGTCAAAATGGTAATTCGACACTGGTGGCACACCATGGCATCCAATACTTTGACTGGAAGCTTGTCCTCATTTCTCTGGGCAAATTCCAGCTCTCTTACTTCGGTGGTCAGTACAGATGGCATCATGAAGCCTACTCCCGACCACATAGTAGGCAACAGGTTGGGTGTCAAACAAATGACACAAGCTTCGTCGACCCATGTCCAGTGAAAATGTTCTGGTCCACTGGGTGTGCAACCCCGCTTGGCCAATCTCACCAGATTTAGGGCCCTTCCGGTCTGGATCCCATTTAGTGTTCTTCTTACGATGACCGCACCTTTGTGTGCGGCCATGCGCACGAAGGCCGGGATTGTTCCGTGGTCCGTTGCCATATGTTATTTGAATTACTTCTTGGCTTGATTCGGGTCAGCCGATAACGGCTTCAGCTGTTCAACTCCTTGGATACCTTTCTTCTTTAGTCGTACTGTGTTTCTATCCAAAACTTCACTAACGATGTCCGAGCAGTCGTACTTGGCCTTCACTGCCGTGTTGCTGTTCAGGTCCCTCGACTTGATCCACACCTTCTGTCCAACGCTGAACCGACACTTCTCCTTATTCTGGGACGAGCCGTCTTGGGTTCTGCCCACTTCTTGTGACACAAAGAGTCGTTGGTTCAGCTCTTCGGACGGGGAGGGCCGGCTGCTTCTGCTCCTCCCGTTCAGGTCCGCAACCAAATCAAGCAGTTTAGTACTCCACTCTTTTCCGTTAGCATTTTTTCCCAACCAGGTTTTGACCAGACCAATAGTTCTTTCTGCCACCCCATTTGCTTGTGGTGTATAAGGAGGCGAATAGACTCTGACTATTCCCCACCTACGACACCATTCGTCCACCTGGGCGTTTTTGAAATGTGTTCCATTGTCTGTTCTCAACTCTTTTGGGATTCCTAGCCACATGCACCCATCTTCCAGTGTCTTGATCACACTGTTTGCATTGGCTTTTCTCACTGCTTTCAGCCCGACGTGTCCTGACATCGAGTCTACCAGCACAACCAGGTATTTCTCACCCTTTGCGCCACTTATTCCCATGGGGCCAGCCACGTCCATACAAACCGAGCCCCACGGCACAGTACTCCTAATCATCAATCCATCCGTGCATCGTCCTCTTCGCCCTGCGTTGTATTTGTTACGGATTACAATCCCGCAGGACCGCACGAATTGTCCGGTCAGGGACCCAGAGTTCCAGCATCTCTAACTTTTTTCGCGTAGGCAGTGGACCCGCGTGGCCTAGTGCTTCATGCACTGCCGACACGACTTGCCTCACGCTCTCATCTGGGACCACTTTTCCGCGTGGGGTCTTGTCCCATTTTTCTGCTCCTACAACTATTATTCTTCTTTCCTGGACGTATCGATCAACTTCGTTATTACCTCTCCAATGAGCTCCTTCCTTCACATGAGATTTCTGGTGAACCACATCCAGACTCAAATTTAGCCGTAACTCGGCTATCTTTTTCCACACTTCATAGTGGGCCACTAGTTTTCCTTTCGCGCCCTCAAAGCCATTCTCTTCCCAAATGGCTAGGTCGAATTTGAGAGCTTGCGCGCAATAATGACTGTCAGTTATAAGTCTTACGCGTCCAGCGTGACTTTTTTCCGCTTCTAACAGTCCTTCCAGCACTGCCGTGGCCTCTCCTGCTTGCGCGCTGCCGGGTGTCTTTCCTTTGCGGCGGCAACGCTCCACTCCATTTTGCTTCAGAATAAAACCCCAGTGGGCATTCTGCTCTCCTTCCTTTTTTGACCCATAGAGTCCATTCGTAGGGCTTCTCTTCATCCATACTCTTTTTGAGTATCGGCTTCTTTGTGGAGGTTGTAGTTGGTCCAATTTCCAAGTCGGGGTCCAGTAGGATGTCTTCCCATCTGCCCCATCGAATGTTGGTCGCTTTAGTGCTCTCGATTGTAGTCTTTCTTAGAAAACGATGCACGTTACTTCCCGTCTGGACTTTGATACCTTGTCCTTGGGCCAGGTCTTTTAAATTACTCCAGTACCTTGCCAACACTGCAAGTTTTTTCTCCTCCTGGGGGAATTTTTTCTCGACGCTGGACAGGGTGTAGGTCCACAAGGCCACCAAACCGGCACCTTCGTTGCTGACCGACACCATTGCATCATTTTCTTCGCACTGCACCTTTGCGACCAGTCTTACTGTCAAACTTCGTGGCTCAAGCCGCACGGCTTCTCGGACGGCCTGTTTCAAATTATTCAAGTTCTGATTGTCACTGTCTGACCACTGCCACTTGGTTGGTTTTTGGCCCTCCGGAGTTTTCTTCAAGCGGCCGTACAGTGGCCTTGCATGCTTCTGATAGTGAGGAACATGATCCCGCACATAATTGCACAGTCCAAGTATTCGCTGCAACTCTGTTTCTGATCTCGGGGGCGAGATCTGTTCGATTTTCTGTCGAAATCCTTCTGAGATTCCTAAGTTCTCAGTCACTTGGAATCCCAAGTAATCCACTTAGAATCGGGCTAGTTGGCATTTCTTGAGATTCAGCTTGAGACCGGCAGCGGAGACTCGTTCCACCACTTTCTGCAGCAAGTCCAAATGTTCCTCCTCTTCGTCATTTGAAACAAACACATCATCGATGTACACCGTAACATCCAAACCACTCAGAACTTGTAAAACCGCTGATTGAAACACATTTGGGGAGTTTTTGTATCCTTGTGGCAATCTTTGCCACACGTATGATTTCCCTTTGTGCGTGAATGCTGTTTTTCCTTGTGATGTTTTGGCCAGTCGTAGTGAAAAGAACCCGTTTGCTAAATCAATGCATGATTTGTATTTCTTCACTCTTAGAGTCTTTAGGGATGCCTGGGGATTCATGAGGCTCGCTCGATTAGCCACCGTCCGGCGGTTAAGAGCTTTAAAGTTTATAACTGGCCTCCATCCTCCCCCAGACGCCTCTGGTTTTTTCACTGCCTGAATTGGGCTGTTGGTCACTGGATTTGATTCTTCCCGAATGATGCCAAGCTGTAGAAGTTCCTTCACGATTGTTTCCATTTCAGCCACTGCCTCGGGATTCAAGGGATATTGTCTCACCGGTGGATGCACTCCTCCTTCAATTGTGTGGATGTATTTTGATCCAAGGTCACCACAGTCGTTCTTGAAATGCGCCACAGTTGCCTTCTCCAATATAGCGGTCAGTTTCTGCTTCCCATCTGGAGACAGGTCGCTGTTTTGGACCAATTGGATCCGGACGGAATCCACATCCACAGGTTTGTACCATTCATTCAGTGGCATGGTTTTAGTTGGACCCACTCGGACTGTTTTTGCTTTGATGTTTTCCAATCTTGCTTTTACTGGCTGACGCTGATGTGCTGGTTTTGTCAGATCTTCGGCGTCTATCAATGTCAGTAAATTGCGGGGCCCTTTCACCCAAACGATTCTTTTCCAGACTCCAATCGGCATGCTGGTCACTGATCCATCTGCCATCATAACAGTTAGGTGTCCTATCACTTTCAAGGCTTTGCGGGTCATCGACACCTCGGCTCCGGTATCTACTAAATACGGAGCTCCATCAATATCAGTGTAGAGATTGTCTCCCTCTCTGTACACGCCCGACAGGGTGACCCGCGCCTCCTTTTTACTTATTTTCTGGGCCCAGCAGGGGCCGCAGCCTTGCGAGCCTCTGCCAGGGCCTTTCTTTCTTCTGGTGACATTTTGTCATACACATCTTTTGCCACATAACCAGTTGAATTCACTTTGCCATAAAGTGGTTTGGGATTATCTTGGGTGTTTTGTCTCTTATTTTCATTCGATTTTTGCCCCTTCTCATAAGTTGGTCGTGGTGGTGGTTTCCGACCTGCTTGTGTATCTTCTGTGCGAGTGCGAGTGCTGCCCGATGGATTCGGCTTTTGTCTCTCCATGTAGTGTTTTGTTACTCTGTCCCATTTCTTTATGGATTCTTCGATTCGTGCCAGAGTTGCCTCCGCACCCAGCTTCACAAAAGTGGTGTCCTTGTCCTCGGTAACTGCTCTCAATACTCGCACGTATCTGTTCGGGCTTATCACTTGCTTCAACTTATGCCACACATTCAGCAAGGTGAGACCCTGCTTTAATGCTTCTTTAGCTCTGGTTATATGTGCATCTTCGTCATCTTCTTCATCATCCACCCACCTCTGGTAGGCATCCTGGGCTGTCTCATCCCTTCCAATGGGCTCGGCTGTAATATATTGCAGCCACAACTTCTTTGACAACTATCCGCCCGGACTGTCTTTGATTACCAGCCAGGTTGCCAATAAATATTCTTTGATGCTTTCCTTTTGGTACTTTACGCGTACCATTCCTTTTAGAGTTTTAAAGGCTCGTGTCTCTCTTTCCAGGTCATTTCCGGGCATCCCTGTATTTTCCAGATAAGTCGCTCCCAGTTGCGTGGTGCTCGGCTGAGCTTGTTGGGTGAAGTTTCCAATTATGTTGGTTTGTGTGGACATTGCGGGATTAACAGTGTGTGTGTCCAAATCTTCACACGCTCTCAGTTCTGCTTGAGCGGCATCATACACACCCTGCTTCATCCTCCGCAACAATACGTCATACATTACGGTCACAAAGCCTTCCCTAAAATTTTTTGTCAAATCTGTGTAACTTACTAGGGTGTGGTAGGCTGGTGTGTTTAACACATTCATTGCCTCCCTGTAAGTTAGTTTCACCGGGATATCTATATTTCTTTCTGTTTTTTCCCACCAGGCTGGCGGGAAAGGGTATTCTTTCTGTCTGACTTCTGGGATGTAAGTTTTCCTTCCATCCTTGGTTTCCACCCATCCTAATTGAACTTCCCTTGCCAGCCTTTCCGAAGCCCGGAAGATGCTTAGCACTGGCTGTTGCTTCTTGGCTCCTTTCCGGGTTGCTCCTAGCACAACTCTCGGTGGGGGGTCATTAAGATCAGGAGGGACCACTGCCGACATCACCGAAGCCTGATTTTCCTCTTCGGAAACCACGTCATCACTTGAGGTGGCCGCCTCCCTGTCTTCTCCCTCTTCATCATTATCACCCGCTTCCTCGTTGGATGTATGAGCATGTTCAGTGGCCCCAACTTCGGTGTTCCTTGATTCTATTTGTTGACGTGGGCCCTGAACTGTGGAGGGTCTAATTTTGGGAGTAGACGTCAGGCGTGCTCGGTAAGAGGTACCAGCCTCTTCTCGGTTTGATTTTAAAACCACTCTCCTCTCCCTTTCAATTCTTCTCCCTCTTTCCTGAGGTGGTTTCCCTGGAGCCGGGACCTCGGTTGGTGCCGGATCCGGCCCCCCTGGTTTGGTTATCTCTGGGTTGATTTCGTTGGCCACGGTCTCGTCCTCATCCCTCATCAGTTCTCAGTCACTTGGAATCCCAAGTAATCCACTTAGAATCGGGCTAGTTGGCATTTCTTGAGATTCAGCTTGAGACCGGCAGCGGAGACTCGTTCCACCACTTTCTGCAGCAAGTCCAAATGTTCCTCCTCTTCGTCATTTGAAACAAACACATCATCGATGTACACCGTAACATCCAAACCACTCAGAACTTGTAAAACCGCTGATTGAAACACATTTGGGGAGTTTTTGTATCCTTGTGGCAATCTTTGCCACACGTATGATTTCCCTTTGTGCGTGAATGCTGTTTTTCCTTGTGATGTTTTGGCCAGTCGTAGTGAAAAGAACCCGTTTGCTAAATCAATGCATGATTTGTATTTCTTCACTCTTAGAGTCTTTAGGGATGCCTGGGGATTCATGAGGCTCGCTCGATTAGCCACCGTCCGGCGGTTAAGAGCTTTAAAGTTTATAACTGGCCTCCATCCTCCCCCAGACGCCTCTGGTTTTTTCACTGCCTGAATTGGGCTGTTGGTCACTGGATTTGATTCTTCCCGAATGATGCCAAGCTGTAGAAGTTCCTTCACGATTGTTTCCATTTCAGCCACTGCCTCGGGATTCAAGGGATATTGTCTCACCGGTGGATGCACTCCTCCTTCAATTGTGTGGATGTATTTTGATCCAAGGTCACCACAGTCGTTCTTGAAATGCGCCACAGTTGCCTTCTCCAATATAGCGGTCAGTTTCTGCTTCCCATCTGGAGACAGGTCGCTGTTTTGGACCAATTGGATCCGGACGGAATCCACATCCACAGGTTTGTACCATTCATTCAGTGGCATGGTTTTAGTTGGACCCACTCGGACTGTTTTTGCTTTGATGTTTTCCAATCTTGCTTTTACTGGCTGACGCTGATGTGCTGGTTTTGTCAGATCTTCGGCGTCTATCAATGTCAGTAAATTGCGGGGCCCTTTCACCCAAACGATTCTTTTCCAGACTCCAATCGGCATGCTGGTCACTGATCCATCTGCCATCATAACAGTTAGGTGTCCTATCACTTTCAAGGCTTTGCGGGTCATCGACACCTCGGCTCCGGTATCTACTAAATACGGAGCTCCATCAATATCAGTGTAGAGATTGTCTCCCTCTCTGTACACGCCCGACAGGGTGACCCGCGCCTCCTTTTTACTTATTTTCTGGGCCCAGCAGGGGCCGCAGCCTTGCGAGCCTCTGCCAGGGCCTTTCTTTCTTCTGGTGACATTTTGTCATACACATCTTTTGCCACATAACCAGTTGAATTCACTTTGCCATAAAGTGGTTTGGGATTATCTTGGGTGTTTTGTCTCTTATTTTCATTCGATTTTTGCCCCTTCTCATAAGTTGGTCGTGGTGGTGGTTTCCGACCTGCTTGTGTATCTTCTGTGCGAGTGCGAGTGCTGCCCGATGGATTCGGCTTTTGTCTCTCCATGTAGTGTTTTGTTACTCTGTCCCATTTCTTTATGGATTCTTCGATTCGTGCCAGAGTTGCCTCCGCACCCAGCTTCACAAAAGTGGTGTCCTTGTCCTCGGTAACTGCTCTCAATACTCGCACGTATCTGTTCGGGCTTATCACTTGCTTCAACTTATGCCACACATTCAGCAAGGTGAGACCCTGCTTTAATGCTTCTTTAGCTCTGGTTATATGTGCATCTTCGTCATCTTCTTCATCATCCACCCACCTCTGGTAGGCATCCTGGGCTGTCTCATCCCTTCCAATGGGCTCGGCTGTAATATATTGCAGCCACAACTTCTTTGACAACTATCCGCCCGGACTGTCTTTGATTACCAGCCAGGTTGCCAATAAATATTCTTTGATGCTTTCCTTTTGGTACTTTACGCGTACCATTCCTTTTAGAGTTTTAAAGGCTCGTGTCTCTCTTTCCAGGTCATTTCCGGGCATCCCTGTATTTTCCAGATAAGTCGCTCCCAGTTGCGTGGTGCTCGGCTGAGCTTGTTGGGTGAAGTTTCCAATTATGTTGGTTTGTGTGGACATTGCGGGATTAACAGTGTGTGTGTCCAAATCTTCACACGCTCTCAGTTCTGCTTGAGCGGCATCATACACACCCTGCTTCATCCTCCGCAACAATACGTCATACATTACGGTCACAAAGCCTTCCCTAAAATTTTTTGTCAAATCTGTGTAACTTACTAGGGTGTGGTAGGCTGGTGTGTTTAACACATTCATTGCCTCCCTGTAAGTTAGTTTCACCGGGATATCTATATTTCTTTCTGTTTTTTCCCACCAGGCTGGCGGGAAAGGGTATTCTTTCTGTCTGACTTCTGGGATGTAAGTTTTCCTTCCATCCTTGGTTTCCACCCATCCTAATTGAACTTCCCTTGCCAGCCTTTCCGAAGCCCGGAAGATGCTTAGCACTGGCTGTTGCTTCTTGGCTCCTTTCCGGGTTGCTCCTAGCACAACTCTCGGTGGGGGGTCATTAAGATCAGGAGGGACCACTGCCGACATCACCGAAGCCTGATTTTCCTCTTCGGAAACCACGTCATCACTTGAGGTGGCCGCCTCCCTGTCTTCTCCCTCTTCATCATTATCACCCGCTTCCTCGTTGGATGTATGAGCATGTTCAGTGGCCCCAACTTCGGTGTTCCTTGATTCTATTTGTTGACGTGGGCCCTGAACTGTGGAGGGTCTAATTTTGGGAGTAGACGTCAGGCGTGCTCGGTAAGAGGTACCAGCCTCTTCTCGGTTTGATTTTAAAACCACTCTCCTCTCCCTTTCAATTCTTCTCCCTCTTTCCTGAGGTGGTTTCCCTGGAGCCGGGACCTCGGTTGGTGCCGGATCCGGCCCCCCTGGTTTGGTTATCTCTGGGTTGATTTCGTTGGCCACGGTCTCGTCCTCATCCCGTTGTTGGGGATGGTGTCCTTGACCGTACGGTCCTCACTTGCAATACTGGAGTAGAACTTGAGGCTGCCACTTTTTCCTCTTCTGTTCGAATTGCTTTGACCGATGGATGGGGCAGGACTGTCAACTTCTGTTGTGTTTGCTGTTCCATATTCTGCTCTTTCCGAGCCACCAGTAGCGCTTGGTCATATGTGGCTTCCAGAGCTACTAATTCCCTCTCTCTTCTTTGAGAGGCTGATATTGCCAACACAAACTCCAGCCCTTCCACTGCTGTGATCGGGGTGGCTATCTGCAGCTTATAAGCCCCTGCAATTGCTGTTTCTGCAATTTTCCATGACATCCGTCCAGATCTGACGCCATTCACTTCCGTAACTATTCTTCTGGCTCCTCTTTCGAAGGCAGCATCCACCGCTTTCTCCAGAATTCTTGTCATCATCTTCAGATAGTCCTGCTGGTCCAGGTCTGCCCTCCACTTTTGCACGACGGCATGTATTATCATGTGGTATTTTGATCTTCCCCCACTTGTGAAGATGAAAGTAAGATCCTCCGGGTCATGCTCCATTTGTCGTCTTGCATCCTGTAGGTCCTCAATATATTTTTCACCGGCCATCAATCTCAGTCGTGAATCAAAGGTCTGGTTCCATGCACGGAATTTGTCGTTGGTGAAAACAATGAGGGCGTCTCCTGTCAGTGACCAAATATCTCCGACAAACTGGCACATCCACACTCCATTACCCACAATCACTTTCTTGGTTGATTCTTCCGGCAAAGACGGTAGGGGGTCTTTTCTAAAGAGGAGATTAAGCTTCGGTGCAAGGGCGCCTCCGCGCCTGGTGTCCTTGGCCTCCCACACCTCCTCTGTGTCCTTGCTAGTGCCCAGTCCTTCTTCTCCGTTAGGCACTTCCTCTTCTTCTTCACTGGAGAATACCGGTTGATCAGTCTTTTTCTCCAAAATACTTCTCATCTTCGCCAGGTGCTGCAGGCACTCGTAATAGCGAGGCACTGCCTTCACTTCTCCAGGTAATGGGGTTGCAAGCTCGCTCTCGATGCCAGCTTCGTTGGTCAGCATTTTCACTATTGAGTCCAAATCTGTACTTGTGCTTATTAATTTTCTCATATTACATTCCTCCACCATTTTTGCCCCCCATTCACACCAGTCAGGTGCTTCTCTTCGAGTGTAGCCCCTTTCAGGGTGGGCTGACACTATTATTGATAGTCCTGGTTGCTCTGCAAAAAATCTTCCATCCCTTTCGATGGCTTCTTTCATCCGCGTCGAGAGGCATCCCGCCTCTATCGACGGGTTTGATCCCACTATGTACTCAGTCCATTTCTGAGGCCACTTCTCTAAGCCTCCTCCATACAATATTACACATGCTGGTTCTTCATGTCGTCTTGGAGAGTCTGGATTAGACCCCTCCTTTCCGGTTCCTTTCATAGGATTTCCAGGTTCGGGATCCGATCTCCTTCCACCGCTAGCCATCTTTTCAATGAATAGCAGTTTCTCTAGTTGTAGGGTCGAGCTGTCTCCTTTCGAAGCCTTTCCGTGTGCACTCGGAACAGGGTCGATTCAGCTCTTAGTTACTCAGCGGCACCCTTTGCGTCGCCTCTACTCAGAACACCAATATGAGAACTTTTGCCTCGCTTATTGATGCTCTCAACGGCGGGATGCACTTCTTTTTCTTTTTCTTTTTTCCCCACCAGGTTTTCTACTGACAGGAAATTCTAACAAGGGTACATTCAATTGCAAATTCTAATTCAAACGTTATTGTAGCGAACAGGAAATGACGACTAATCATCAGCCCGAAGCCCCTCAGCCTTTCAATTCTTGGGAACCTGTAAGCCACAGCGGGTCGCCAACAGTTAAGGGTCATGAACCACACAAGCCTCAGAAGAATCGTTGTGGCCGATTTTTGACTGTCTGGAGAGTATGTACGTTTACTACTCCTGGTGAGCTTCAATTGTCGTCCTCAACAAGCGGAAAAAGGGAAAGGGCGGAAAGAAGAAAAAAATCCTTTTGTGAGTTCAGCGGACAAAAATCTGTAATCCTCTGATGCGTCCGGGAACAAAAATCTTGTAATCCACACAGGTGTCCGGGAAAAAAAATTGTAATCCACACAGGTGTCCGGGAACAAAAAATTTGTAATCCACACAGGTGTCCGGGAACAAAAAAAAAAAAATATTGTAATCCACACAGGTGTCCGGGAACAAAAAAATTGTAATCCACACAAGTGTCCGGGAACAAAAAATTTGTAATCCACACAGGTGTTCGGGAACAAAAAATTTGTAATCCACACAGGTGTCCGGGAACAAAAAATTTGTAATCCACACAGGTGTCCGGTGTTAGGGTTTTCCAGGTTATCTTTATCGTAGGATTATGTTGGAATGTAGACTATAATGATTAACCAATCTTGTCTTGCTCTCACAACGTAGTAAAGTAAAGTGGTTGCTTCCTCTGCTTGAGTGACCAGCTGCAGAGGAAGCAATCAAAGTTGTTCTGTTTCCCACAACATCGTAAAACACCCCCTGCTCTGATCTTACCAGAGGCCGGGGGTTCACCAAACCTGTCCACTCTCACCCCCACTCTATTCCTCCTAATAAATATGCCCTTGCAGGAAGGAGACTTTTCAGACTTCATTCGATAATCGCTGTTCAGACAGCGACGAATGGACTCTCCACCTGCAGGTGTCTAAAAGAACTTGCTTGTCTCCTGTTTGGTTCTTGCAAAATAAGTTGGAGTGAGCAAATCTCTAACATCCGGGAACAAAAAAATTGTAATCCACACAGGTGTCCGGGAACAAGATAATTTGTAATCCACACAGGTGTCCGGGAAAAAAAATTGTAATCCACACAGGTGTCCGGGAACAACAAAAAAAAAAAAATTGTAATCCACACAGGTGTCCGGGAACAAAAAATTTGTAATCCACACAAGTGTCCGGGAACAAAAAATTTGTAATCCACACAGGTGTCCGGGAACAAGAGAATTTGTAATCCACACAGGTGTCCGGGAAAAAAAATTGTAATCCACACAGGTGTCCGGGAACAAAAAATTTGTAATCCACACAGGTGTCCGGGAACAAAAAATTTGTAATCCACACAAGTGTCCGGGAACAAAAAAATTGTAATCCACACAGGTGTTCGGGAACAAAAAATTTGTAATCCACACAGGTGTCCGGGAACAACAACAACAAAAAAATTGTAATCCACACAATGTGTCCAGGAACAACGAAATCTTGCAAGGGAGAAATGAAGGTTTATTATAAAGTTAAATTGAGAAAGAAAAAGGAAAAGGAAGAGGGGAGACAAGTCTTCTCTTTTTATCTTTCAAAATAAAAAGGCCTCTCTTCAGTCGGTCTCCTAATTGGTTGCCTTCTCTTTGGCCTTGGTTTTGGCATGAAATCTAAAACATTTGCAGGCTCCTCGTCGACTGGTTCATCTTCTTTATTTATACCCAATATCCGTGCCCATGTACCGGCCCCTCTTTCTTTTGCAAGTTCTGCCGCATACTCTGCGTATACTACAAACATTACTTTCAGCACCCCATACACGTACAAGCTGTGAAGGATCTCCTCCTTACTCATGCTTAAAGTAATGTGCTGAGGGGTGACGGTCACCGTTTACCATGACACAATACAGTTCTAATCCTCCCGTGCTATCAAGGTTCTTTTCTAGGAATCTCTATTCCTTAAAGAGACTGTACTTATGTCACTCAAGGCCGTTCTGACATTTATTTGTATCAGTGAGCGGAATTAAGACAGTTTCTGGGAAGAAAAAACTGAAAAACTCCACACAGGTTCGTTTTGGAGCTGTGAGCAAAACAAAAAAATAAATGTTCTTCTATTGTCTTATTTTTATTTTTTTTTCTAAACTTTTAATCACAACCCCCCTCCTACTCGTTGGGCGCCAAAATGTCAAACGCACCTCTCGGATTAAGGTGCCCCCGGCTTCCCGGTAACGGGTTTGTTTTAGCCGGGTTCGGAGAGTCGTCCGTAATCTAACCACCCGAGTTAAATTAACTCCACCGGAATCAATCTAATTTCTGTACGACGCCAATCCCTCTCAAGTCACCCGAAGCTCGTGCCGAGTAACTCAATTCGAGGCAGGACTTCGAAGTGACCGCATCGTATTGATGGCTCCCCGCTAATGTTTGAAGTTCTTATTCGTTACGGATATTTTTTAGATGTCTTTGTTAAGACCTCAGGGATTCGTTTGTATAGCGCACCCAAGCACTAGTTTTGCCGAAGTAAATGTTGATATGGGTCCGTTCCACTTGGTCGCTCATGCAGCGAGCCGACCAACTTTTTTATTCGAAAGAGAATCGAATTAATAAAAGTGTGACAATAATAGCATTTAAGAAGAAAATTAATGCACTTTATATGATTAATTCTAACTTCGTACACGTAGATCTAGCACTTAACCGTCGGAGTTCTTCACCCCTCTTAATTGCTTTAAAAAGAATAACAACTTTCTTAAACCGGATAAAAATGTCGTGCTCTATTTAGATTTGCCCAATAATTACTTTAGAAGGCAAGTCTATTTTTTGATCGTGTCCCGTTTAACTTTTTGACGCGGTCCGACAAATTTAGGAACTGGGCCGCGCCCGACGGACAATCGAAATACTTTTATCCTCCTCCAACTCCAATGATTTATTTTAACCGTCGTCGTTATGTTATTTAAAAAAAAAAATGAATTTTCAACCGAATTTACTTTTAACGAAATCCACTCTTCCGAAAGTTATTTAATCCTCTAACTTGCTCGGAGTTACTTTTTACGCGGCCCGTCTAAAAGGGGAAGCGGGCCTGAGCCTTTCAAATAGTTAAATAACTTTCCGTTCTACACAAAACCAATAATCTGATTTAAACACTTCCTTTAATTTATTCAGACGAAACAACTTTCGAACGGATCGAAATTCACTTGTGGCTCAGATAACTACGGAAGTTATTTAAGTCTCTAACTTGTTCGGAGTTCCTTTTTACGCGGCCCGTCTAAAAGGGGAAGCGGGCCTGAGCCTTCGGTTGCATATTCAGTACAAATCCGCGCACAACGAAGTAAGTAATATACAAAACACATTTATTGTAGAAACATGGAATAGAATTACAAATCTCAATTACTCCAGAAACTGAACAATTTCACTCACTGATACCCGTGTTAATAAAATCATTCAATCCCAGAACAATTCGATTGCAAAACACAGTTCATAAAAAAGGGAAGAGGTAAATACCAGCTGCGTGCTATTTTTGGTGGAAGCAAAGTCGAGTGATCAGTTCGATCTTGCTTCTAAAATCCAAATTAGAGAAACAGGCTGGCCACGAGGAAGCCGGCGGCCCGATGACTATTCCCCCCTCTCGCTAAAATACATAAAAACGGTCATCCTCACCTAATTCCTCGTTTAAAGTTGTCCAGTCCAATTTTTGGGAGTAAATCCAAGTTAATTTCAGTCCAGCGATCCTGCGTCTCACACAAAGATCTTTGGGACTTTGGAAAAAAAATCTTGAAACTCCTCCGGGCCTCTTCACGTATGAGCGCTCTTTTGGGGGAAAAAGCCCTGAAGCTGCTCCTGCAGGACCTTTTATAGACCTCTCCGTCCCCCCCCCCTCCCCTTTCTTTTCTCCTGTACTTTCCCTATAGGGTAAGACTGCCCAGTTTTCCCACGCCTATAGAAGGGACTGGCAAGCGTTCTCACGCCTATAGAGGGAACTGGCCAGTTTTCCCACGCCCATAGAGGGAACTGGCCAGTTTCCCCACGCTTGGTTATCTGTGGCCTTCAGCAGCTGTTTCCGCCCTGACCACGCAGTACTTTCCACCAAATGCACAGCTAGTGGTAAAACCTTTCACTTCCCCTTTTCTTCTCTTTCTGTTACATGAAAATAACTTTTTAAAGTTACGCTTCAATTGACTCTGAAATAAAAATCCAAACCCTTGACCTACTTTTCTAAACAATTTAAGTCACGCCACTATTCTCATAGTGACGGGTTTCTTGATCGAATTGACAAATAATATTGCTTAAAGCGGTTACAGAATACATTTTTAGCCAAGCAAAGAAATAAAAAAATAAAAATCACATTTGTGCTTCTCCAAACAATTTATGTCACGCCCCTATTCTCATAGTTACGGGTCTCTTGATCGAATTGACAAATAATATTGCTTAAAGCGGTTACAGAATAAATTTTTAGCCAAGCAAGGAAATAAAAAAAAATAAAAATCACATTTGTGCTTCCATGCGTGACTCACACTCTGACACCGTGTTCCTTTTTTATATCTATTTTAACCGGTTCAGCTTATTCTGGCCCCTCTTTTGGTCTCACGTTTTGGTCTGGCGCCATCTTTTGGACAAATTTGGAATTTCAGCTCTGCCAATTTATTCCTGTGAACAATCCATATTCTACCATTTGCACCATCTCTACCCCCATGTTACATGACATCTCCATAGCCGTTTTCTCTGCCATTTTGACCTTGTGTGGATGTTGTTGCATCCCTTGTCTCCGATCCCTAATTAACAGACTAATTACAACTGCTATCTCTCCACCAGCTGAGACTTTCCCATTGCTCCAAAGGGATGACCTTTCGATCGACGCGGGTTCCTTCTCTAGTGACGACCCGGTCGGCGACTCTATTGTGGTAAACCTGTCCGGTTTGTTTCTTGACCCTAGCTTTGCCGATTATGACTCAGTTTCCTCCTGAGTGTAAGTTAGTTCTTGCGAAATGTGATCCCTTGGCTGAAAATCTTTTTGAAGTGGCCATATGGGTGATGGGTTGTTCTCCGGGTACTTATGATAAGACAGGGGGGAATTGTTAGATAAATTGTATATATATGTTATCATGCGTTCCCTAATGAGTACTTATTAATAAAGTTATTGCGCAGAATGCTTGCTGTTTCTTCTTGCAGACATCACCCAGTCCACAACAAGTCAAACGATGCTGTCTGGAGCTTCCTGACCTTCTCCAAGAAAGTTGTTGATGTCTGCACATGTCATTTTGTCTATGCACTCTTTTCACATGACTACTTTGTTTCCCATTGTATTTTGTCCTTGCACACTTTTCGTTTCTCATGGGATCCTGTCTGCGACTTCTAGTTTTACATAGAATCTCGTTTCTTCTCTCATGAGACAAAGCCCACGCTTTCCCCCCCACCTATCAGGGGCTAGTCTCACATTGTAGGTAGGGCATTCCTAAATAAAAAGAGAGGAGTGTAAACAAGACCTTTAGTGTATTTTGGATTGCTGTAAGTCTGGATGCACTCCTCGCGAGAAAAGACTCAACATTCTGTCTCACTGGTTTTGTCTGCTGATCCTTTTGCTGAATCTGAACCTAACAGCCGCTGTTATTTTTTTCCTTTGTCTTGTTGCTTTGCTTTGATGGCTTTTAACTTTCGCACTTACTGGCTTTCTTTGTGGCGCCGTTGTGTGGCAGCCTTATAGGAGCCTATTGAGTTGCGCTCATGTCATCTTTGTGTCTTTTATATACCCGCTCTGTGGTATGAATATTGCTGGGGCCTGAATATCCCCACCCCCGGGATCTATAAAGTTTCAATGAATCAATGAATGAATCAATCAATCAATGAATCAATCAATGAATCAATCAATGAATCAATCAATGAATCAACCAATGAACGAAGGAATCAATCAATCAATCAATCAATCAATCAATCAATCAATCAATCAATCATCTGACTTAGCTCCCACAATAGCTCCTACAAGATGTCTCTTAGCTGGCTCGTATCTTTGTTTGTTAGCCTTGGAAACTCCTCTATTTTGTTTAGCAGTGTGTCCTCAATTGCTTCTGAGAAACGGTGACACTCTTCAAACCGTTCCCAAATCATCTTTACGCCTCCAGCGGGTAGTGCATGAACCCTTTTTGTCTGCTCTGCAGATCTTGGACCTAGCCACCTTGTTAGTAGGTCGAACTCCTCTGTTTCTGATAAATTTAAGTCTTTAGTTGCGCCAATAAATGATACTTTCCATGCCCAATAGTTTTGCGGTTTGTCGTCAAATTGCAGTAAACCAACGCTGACGAGTTACCGCATTTTCACGATTAAAACGTGCACCGTAATGAAAGGCGCAGTCTCAGTTATGTGTGCCATGACTGGGTTTAACACACATAGGGTGCACCGCATCATAGGGCGCGTGTTTTATATATACAATCCACGCCCACGCTCTCAACTACGTCCGCCTTACAACGACACACACATACGCATACACATACACACACGTACACACACGTACACGCATACACGCACACAAATACACACACAAACACACACACACACACACACACACACACACAGCAGTGACTCTCCAATACACATCGATACCAAATGATCAGGTGACGCTTTCCCGCCTTTTCCGGACAGTATAAAACCTTCTGACCTGGAGATGGGGGTGAGTTACATCTGCTGAAGTTCCATGTGTACTGACCGCCATTAAACAACCCAAGATTTGCCAATAAAGAACCAACCGTTACCCCACATCTTAGTTTTCCTGACCCAACAACGGACATCATCAACATGCAACAGCCGTTGGTGGAATCGAACCCGCACTTTCTTAACTGTGAAGCGGACATGCTAACCAATTCACCAACGAGCCGCCAAAGAATATAAATATTACTATATTGAGTCAAATACAAACCAGATTACAGATACAGGGGAGCCTTGGTTTTCGAGCACAATCCGTTCCAGAAGGCTGTTCGAGAAGTGAATCGTTCGAATTCCGAATCATGTTCTCTCATTACAAATAATGAAAAAAACAAAAATCCATTCCAAGAAAAAAAAAAAAAACGCCCTTTTTAAGCATTTTTTCATTCGCACATTTTTGTCCGATCACGTAACTGCAGCGTGTCGCCGACTGCACAACTGATGGTCGCATTATTGTGACAGAGCTGTCACTAAAATTTAGAATATAGTTTGAAAGTCCTGATGTACTTTCCAAAATTTAAGTGGACCTCAGTGCGCAGGGAGCTTAATTTGGTCGGATCGCGCAACTGCAACTCACCGGGCGCTCACTGTCACATTGCTTTAGGAGCGTCTTTGTGTTTTGGGATGTTTTTACTGCTCCCACTTGCTTCCTTTGGAGGCATGATTAGAGTTGATGCAATCCTCAGAGTAACGAGAATGTACCGTATTTGCCGGTGTATTAGTCGACCTTTTTCGATCCAAAATCGACTGAAAAAAATCGACCTCGACTTATACACCGAGTCATAAAATTTAACTTCGTATTCATCACTTCAAATGTGATGGTAACCAAGGCCGTTTCTCATGCATCTCATTGTGCGTGGGTGTGCGTCCGTCAGGCTCATCAAACAGCGAGAAACTGAATCATTATAAAGCGTTTGTTGCATTAACACGCATCCTCAGCAACAATTTCAAATATTCTCACCTCAATAATGGACATCAAAAGCCAGGCAGCGACGATGACTGCTAGGGGGAAGTACTGGGTATTGAGCGAATGTGCGAGTCATCGCGCGTCAAGCAACGACAATAACTACCGGTACGTAAACATTCAATCGCCATGTCTAAATGAATGTCATTGGCACTTTGAAAATATTCGGCAAACTTGGCCAGACTTCCAGGGGAAGAGACCGAATTTTCACTTGTTCTGGCCGACCGGAGGAACCAGCCGAGGCGGACACATTACGGCGGTTGAGTTGTTGGCACTTAGAAAATATTCGCCAAACTTGGCCGGACTTGCAGGGGAAGAGGCCGAATTTTCACTTGTGGTGGCCGACACAGGGAACCAGCCGAGGCGGACACTTTACGGCGGTTGAGTCGTTCGCACTTTGAAAATATTTGCCAAACTTGGCCAGACTTCCAGGGGAAGAGGCCGAATTTTCACTTGTGGTGGCCGACATGGGGAACCAGCCGAGGCGGACACTTTACGGCGGTTGAGTCGTTGGCACTTAGAAAATATTCGCCAAACTTGGCCGGACTTCCAGGGGAAGAGGCCGAATTTTCACTTGTGGTGGCCGACACGGGGGACCAGCCGAGACGGACACTTTACGGCGGTTGAGTCGTTCGCACTTTGAAAATATTCGCCAAACTTGGCCGGACTTGCAGGGGAAGAGGCCAAATTTTCACTTGTGGTGGCCGACACGGGGAACCAGCCGAGGCGGACACTTTAAGGCGGTTGAGTCGTTCGCACTTTGAAAATATTTGCCAAACTTGGCCAGACTTCCAGGGGAAGAGGCCGAATTTTCACTTGTTCTGGCCGACATGGGGAACCAGCCGAGGCGAACTCTTTATGGCGCAAGAGCCGTTGGCACTTAGAAAATATTCGCCAAACGCTCTCGATGGGACAGAAGACGACCTTATCTGGGAGGAGGAGGAGGAAACTGAGGATAGAGAAGACCAAGAAGATGCCCTTTATGACGACAAACTAAACGAAAACGAATGGAACGAGCTTTTCGGAAATAGCGACGATGAAGACGAATTTTGAACTCGATGTACCGGCAATCACTTTATAATTATAATTTGTTGTTTCTTAACTAAAAATAAACCAGTTTCTAAGAGTGTTCATTGTTGTTAGTCTCTCTCGGCGCGTAAAATCACAGGGTCATGAAGTAAATTTAAAATGGCGTATAGATCGCTCGCTACAAACTCGCAAATTTGAACACATTTCGTCAATAAATTTCGCATATTTCTGATTGAATTTTGAAGTTTAATATAATGCAACAATTGAGCTCGACTTATACAAAGGATATATCATAAAATCGTAAATTTCCGTCGAATTTTAGGGGGTCGACTTATTCACCGAGTCGACTTATACACCAGCAAATACGTTAATAACAAACTGAGTCAATTCTGCAGAAAAGATAATTGGAATCAACCTCCCATCTATCCAAGACTTGTACCTGTCCAGGACCAGGAAACGTGCAAGTAACATCTCAACAGACCCTTCGCACCCAGGTTGCAGCCTGTTTGAACTACTCCCCTCCGGACGCCGTTATAGAGCTCTGTACACTAAAACCAGCAGACACAGAGACAGCTTCTTCCCCCAGGCTGTCGCTCTGATGAACTCACACCACTCTTAGAGTCTCAGAGTCATTACTGCGCAATAACATCCCGCTTGCCACACCTTTTTTGTCTACACTGTTTGTACTATGTGTCCTCTCTGCATCCATTGCAGCCTGGTCATCCTAGAAGAGGGACCCTCCCATCTGTGGTCTCTTCTCAAGGTTTCTCATTTCCCCTAGCTGGAGTTTTGAGTTTTTCCTTGCCCTCTTGGGAGTTTAAGATCAGGGGGTGTTTGAGAATATCTTTCGTTCTTCACATGTCCTGAGTGTTGTTGTTAGTCACCTAAATGTTGAACAGAGGCTGTGATTTACCGAAGTCAAATTCCTTGTTTGGCACGCTCAAACATGGCGAATAAAAAACTCTTGAATCTTGAATCTTGGCATGCGGGTCCTCTCGGTTCATCTCGCGAGGTTCGACAACCGAATTTTGTCCCACATCCGAAGCAAAAAATTCCGGAATTTTTTGTTCAAATAACGATTTGTTCGAGAACCGGGATGTTGGAAAACAGTTGTACCACTCCAAAACAATTTAAAGCAAACCTTCGATGAGAATGGGATTTGAACCCATGCATGCAGAGCACAATAGATTAGCAATCCATCACCTTAACCTCTCAGCCACCTCATCTTGTGTTGACAAGTCATGTTACGTACGTTGTGCCAAGATACTTTGGATGTGAAGCTTGTGAAAATCCGACGAGGATGTGATATGAAATGATGAGTGGAGAGCACAATGGAGTAGCAACCCATCGCCTAAATATCTCAGCCATCGCATCTCATGCATGAGTTGAATAGGCGACATGATATGGTATGTACGGTGTAGTATATGCCGCAAGGTAAAATGATACGATACTTTGGCTGTGTAATGAAGAAAAGGTAAGCCACAAAATAAGTGACACTGTAAACAAAGAAAAACGTTTTTTCAATGTTGTCTCACCCCAAATCTTTGGGATCATCGGATCTGCACAGTTGAATAGTTCCACCAACATTTTAACATCAACATTCTTTCATGGTCTGCCTGGGTGTCTTGGCTGAAGATCCTAAAGAAAAGACCCTAAACCTATTGTATGCGATTGCATATTGGTCATGATCGTATAGCGTTGTGGCCGTAGCATCACCGGAACGAATCTGGGTCATGGCGTAAGTAAATTACCTTGCTGAATTTGTCCGTTGTTCACTGTTGCCAAACAGCCTTCTGTTGAACACAGACTTCCAGACACGTCCACCTATGTTTTAACATCAACATTATTTCATAAAGTTCGTCCAAATTCATCTTGGTGAAACTCCCGCAAGTGTTCCCATCTTTTTTTAGGCCTGTCTTCCACGAGGCAGCGGTAGACACAAAATTATGATCCTGAAAGGACACGCCCAAACTGGCTATATCAATCTGAATTCATTAATCACTAAAATGCAGTCCTCAGGTCCATGTCATATTCGCTACCAATCGGAATGTAACGGAGTCAGCTAATTTACTACGTGGCTCGTTGGCCTAGCGCAGGGGTCACCAGCCTTTCTTAAACCGAGAGCTACTTCCTGGGTACTGATTATGGCAAAGGGCTACCAGTTTGAAGCACACTTCTGAAATAGCCAATTTGTTCAATTTGGCTTTCACCATGTGTTATTATTGTCATTTCCAGTTCACATGTAAGTGTGATTTTAACAAGAATAGCAAAAATACAGTCAAACCTTGGTTTTTGACAACAATCCGTTCCAGAAGGCGGTTCGAATAGCGAATCGGTCAAATTCCGAATCTATTTTTCCCATTAAAAATAATGGAAAAAAATAAATTTCGTTTCAAGACAAAAACCCACGCCTTTGTTTAAAGCATTTTTTCATTTGCGCATATTTGTCTGATCGCGCAACTGCAACGCACCGCCGAAGGCGCAACCGTAGAGCGTCGCCCACCGCGCAACTGCACCGCGCTTGTTGCAATAATGTGACAGAGCCGTCGCTGAAATTTAGAAAATATTTTTGAAGTTCTGATGGACTTTCCAAAATTTAAGTGGACCTCAGTGCGCAGGGAGCTTAATTTGGTCCAATCGCGCAACCGCAGCGCGCCAGGCGCTCGCTGTCGCGTTGCTTTAAGAGCGTCTTTGTGTTTTAGGATGGCTTTACCGCTCCCACTTGCTTTCTTTGGAGGCATGATTAGGGGTTATATATTACTCAAAGTAACGAAAATACAATAACAACGAAGTCAGTCGGCATCCGGGCCACACGGTCGAGTTTTCTCGGGTCCTCCCGGCTCATCTCGCGAGGTTCGACCTCCGAATTTTTTTCGACAACCGAAGCAAAAGAATCTCAATTTTTTTTTTTTCGAATTCCGATTTGTTCGAGAACCGGGACGTTCGAAAACCGAGGTTTGATTGTAAAATAAATAGATGCAGTTCACTGACAAGTGTTGCTATTTGAGATCATTTTAGAGCAGTCCTGCGGGCGACTCATGCGGTCCTCACGGGCGACCTGGTGCCCGTGGGCACCATGTTGGTGACCACTGCTCGACAGTGTAGAGCGCACGTAGAGTGCTTGGAACATAAGCACTCACAGCACAAAGCAGGTGATAAAAAGTGCAGTGGGACACCATGGAAAAATATTTAAGAGGGTTGAAAAAAACGGCAGAAAGAGACGGAGATACGAGAATTGAGAGTCACACGAAAGCTAAGGCAAGGCAATACTATGACGAAGCGTACGTAGCGCTCGGCTTCAGTGTAACTACGATGGGAGACGAGGAAAGACACCGGTGTGTTTACTGTACCTTACAATGTATGAAGCGGACAGTATGAAGCCAAATAAATTAAGGTGGCACTTATGAAGTCATTGCACCCCAATCACGCTGATAAGATGTGTCAAATGCACCTCTTTCCATAAGGTGCCCCCGGCTACCCGGTCACGGGTTTGTCTTAGCCGGGTTCGGAGATTCGTCCGTAATCTAACCACCCGAGTTAAATTAACTCCACCGGAATCAATCTAATTTCTGTACGACGCCAATCCCTCTCAAGTCACCCTAAGCTCGAGCCGAGTAACTCAATTCGAGGCAAGACTTCGAAGTGACCGCATCGTATTGATGGCTCCCCGCTAATGTTTGAAGTTCTTATTATGTTACGGATATTTTTAGATGTCTTTGTTAAGACCTCAGGGATTCGTTTGTATAGCGCACCCTAGCACTAGTTTTGCCGAAGTAAATGTTGATATGGGTCCGTTCTACTTGGTCGCTCAAGCAGCGAGCCGACCAACTTGTTTATTCGAAAGAGAATCGAATTAATAAAAGTGTGACAATAATAGCATTTAAGGAGAAAATTAATGCACTTTACGTTATTAATTCTAACTTCTTATATGTAGATCTAGCACTTAACTGTCGGAGTGCTTCACCCCACTTGATTGCTTTAAAAAGAATAACAACTTTCTTAAAACGAATAAAAATGTCTTACTGTATTTAGATTTGCCCCGTAATTAATTTGGAAGGCAAGTCTATTTTTCGATCGTGTCCTGTTTAACTTTTGACGCGGCCCGACAAATTTAGGAACTGGGCCGCGCCCGACGGGCAATCAAAATACTTTTATCCTTCACCAACTCTAATAATCCATTTTAACCATCGTCGTTATTTTATTTAGAGGAAGTAAATTTTCAAACGAATTCACTTTTAACGAAATTCACTCTTCCCTTAAATATCTACGAAAGTTATTTAATTCTCTAATATATTCGGAGTTACTTTTTACGCGGCCCGTCAAAAGGGGAAACGGGCCTGCGCCCTTCAAATAATTAAATTACTTTCAGTTCTACACCAACCCAATAATCCGATTTAAACACTTCCGTTAATTTATTCAGACGAAGCAAACTTTCAAACGGATTGAAATTCACTCGTGTCTCAAATAACTACGAAAGTTATTCAATTCTCTAAAATTGTCTGATGTTACTTTTATTTATTACGGTCCTATGTTATACCATAATAAACCCCCGTACATTAATCAAATCGTCAAATCAACCCCAAACCATCGATTGCACATTCAGTACAAATCAGCGCACAACGAAGTAAATAATATACAAAACACATTTATTGAAGAAACATGAAATAGAATTACAAATCTCAATTACTCCAGAAACCGAACAATTTCACTCACTGATACCCGTGTTAATAAAATAATTCAATCCCAGAACAATTCGATTGCAAAACACAGTTCATGAAAGAGGGAAAAGGTAGACACCAGCTGCGTGCTATTTTTGGTGGAAGCAAAGTCGAGTGATCAATCCGATCTTACTTCTAAAATCCAAATTAGAGAAACAGGCTGGCCTCGAGGGAGCCGGTGGCCCGATGACTATTCCCCACTCTCGCTAAAATACATAAAAGTCGTTTTCTCTCACCTAGTTTCTCCTGTAAAGTTGTCCAGTTCAATTCTTTGGAGTAAATCCAAGTTAATTTCAGACCAGCGATCCTGCGTCTCACACAAAGATCCCGGGACTCTGGAAAAAATCTTGAAACTCCTTCGGGCTTCTTCACGTATGAGCGCTCTTTGGGGGGAAAAGCCTCGTAGCTGCCTCTGCAGGACTTTTTATAGACTTGTCTGGTACCTATATCCTCTCTATAGGGTAAGACCGCCTAGTTTCCCACGCCCTATAGAATTTGGTCAGTTTTCCCACGCTGTATAGGGTTTGGACAATTTTCCCCCGCTCGTACACCTGCTGTCCTTCAGCAGATGTTTCCGCTTTGACCACGCATTACTTTCTCCGAACCCGGCTAAGACAAACCCGTTACCGGGTAGCCGGGGGCACCTTATAGAAAGAGGTGCGTTTGACAAAACATATATACTTCATCATATCAATCAATGTGTAAATAATTTACCCAAACATAGTTGCTCAATCAGAGCACAGACACAGCACACAGAGCTTTGTGACTTTCACTTACACATAGGCAGTGAGCACAGGCACGGCACACAGAGCTCAGTTAAGTTCCATGACACATAGTCACAAAACATTCAGTAAATAACAGGACATTCAGGTGATAACAGAACACACCTTATCCTTCCCTCCCATTCCCTTCCAAGTTCCTGCTTTTGGTCAGTATAAAGCCTTCTGATCTGGAGTGTGACGTTGTTTCATCTGCTGAAGTGCCTTGTGCACTGACTGCCATTAAACAACCTAACATCTGTTACAAAAACTGTTACTGCACATTTTTGTTTTCCTTGCTTAACGATGGACATCTTGAACAAAACGCAACAGGCCGTTTTAGCTATAGTATTTGTTAGGGTTTTTCAGATTATCCTTATCGTATGATTATGTTGGAATGCAACCGGTAATAAATAACCTACCTTGTCCCATCCTCCACAAGGTCGTAAAACATCCCCTGATATGTTTTGACTAGAGGACAAGGGCTTTCTATTCAGCCTACTCATACCCCCACTCTGTTTCTCTTAATAAATATGCCCTTGCAGGGTGGAGAGTTCAGACCTCCATTCGAACATCGCTGTACGCACAGCGACGAATGGACTCTCCACCTGCAGTGAGCGAATCTTTAACATTTTGGTGCCGAAACCCGGGATCCCTCATACCCGCTATCTGTCTGATGAAGAAGGACGTGCTGCATTGTCGACAAGCCAGCGTCCATTAGGAGGACCTGGAGAAGAAAGTCCTGGGAAGAGAATTCTTCGCTGGGCCAGCATCTTAGGTCTGCCTTCGTCTGACAGAGGTGGATTGACGGGACCCGGCAGTGCAACGAACCAGGGGATAAGTAAGTTAAAGGCCTGAAGTTGTGTGATTGTGTTGTTGTGAAACGCGTAAAATGTAGAGGTGCACGAGAGCCATCTTGGGTTCAAGTCCCAGTGGAATGAACAGGCTAAGAAAAGCAGAGCTTCTTTTTTGTTCATCGAAGAGGTGCGTAGATTCTTCTTTGTCTGTTCTTCCGAGCTGAGGGATCTGGCTTGGGTTAGAGTCCCAGTGGAAGGAACGTGCTAAGAAACACAGAGCTTCTTTTTTGTTAATCAAAGAAGGGCGTAGATTTTTCTTTGTATGTTTTTCCAAGCCAAAGAACAGCTTGGGTTCAAGTCCCAGTGGAAGAAACGGACTAAGAAAAACAGCTTCTTTTTCTTAATTGAAGAAGGGCGTAGATTTTTTCTTTTGTCCGTTTTTCCAAAGCTGTTTGGGAGGGTTTTACACCCATCCCTGGATAGGCCTAAAAAAGCGCTGGAGTTTGTGTGATTGAGTGTGTGACTGGTAGGATAAACTGACTAAATGGCAGTTCTAGCATTGATCCACGGCAATAAAACAGGCTAGTAATTTGTTGAAAGGTCAATTTAAACCTGCATTGAGGATCCTCAAAGGGAAAAAAACAAAAAAAAAACGACAGAACATGCTTTCAGGAATTAGAAGAAGCTAAATTGTGAATTTAAGATTTTGCAATGCTTCATTTAATAGGAATAATTGATTGGTTGTGTTATAAGATTATACAAAATTCTAAATGCAAGCTAAATCTGAGAGATTGAGTTCTTCAAATTTAAAAACAAAGAAAAAATTCAGATTAATTTGCCAGTTGTTTGTTTTAGTTAAGTTTTTTTGAATTGGTGGATTGTTCTACCAGGAAACTTGAGTTGAAAATGATATATGAATGTTGTGTGGTGAGCTTGGATGAATTGGGACCAATGTGATAGTATAAGTCCTTTTTGGAGACTGTGTGAGATGCATATGATGAGCATTGATGAATGATTGCCTGAATGAAAAGTTGAATGGTTGAAGTCGTTGGCGATTACTATGGGAAATTAGTAGAGCGACTTTGATGACAGAGTGATTTTGAGCAGGTTGAATGCTAAAAAGAAAACGTAGCTTTTGGATTGATAATTAACTAGAGAAAAAACTGGAGAACCAGTAACACATGTAGAAGATGTGTGAACTGAGAAATTAAGAAGCGTTTTGGAAAGAAAGTCAAATTAAATGATGATGGAATCGTATGTAGTAAAGAACACATTCTCCCAGAAAGTTTGTCAAGGTGTGAGGCATGGGCGTTGCCAAGCATCAGAAGGAGGGAGTGAGTAGGACAGATAGTGGAAGATAGTAATATTACAACACTTTATGACAATGAATTTTCGAATACATTTGGTGTTATACTGTGGTAAGTTTTTTGTTCTGGTCTCATGCAATGTATATCTCACTAGTAAGCGTAAGTGTGACCAGGTCATGTTTTGGGTCAGGTTCGTGAGGAATTGTTTGGGCCTTGGTCCATGAACGTAGACTAATTGGCACGAGACACATCTGGTTTCCATTAACAACTGACAAGATATGCACCGTGTAGAGTTGGGGAGGCTGACTGTGGGGTCATAGATTGTCCAGCAGCCCCGTGTGCGCCCACCCAAGTGAGGAAAGGAGTGCTTTCTCGTAAATAATGAGGAGATCCGTATTGGGAGTAATCTGTTGGTCCTTTCTTTAAGACCCTTTTTTAAATGGTTTTCTGGTGTAGATAGGTTAGCAACACGAGAGATTTAGAGGTTCAAAAGAAAGACAGTTAAAAGAAAACATTTTTGATTTGGACAATTGCAGGCTAATAGGAACATGAGAACGATAAGAACTACGAGGTGGGATCCAATTTCATTGGGGAGATTGAGAACTTACAGCACCATATTCTAAGTCACATTTTTGAGCAAGCATGACACTGGTAATAACATTTAAGAGGTAAAGACATATATCAGGGCTTGATGTAGAACGCAGACCTCGATGAGTTGATTTTCAATAATGATACTGAAGACAACATACTGTCCGATTAAATTGGAACTCTTGATAAAATGTAGCTCAAAAATAGGATGAGTTGCAGGATTTACAATATAAAAACGAGACCGCTGTTATTAGAAGAATTTGAAGTTTGGTAAACAAACGTTACCAGCAAATTGATGGAAGCAGCTACATTTGGAGATAGTCTTACAAGTTTGATGTCCCAGCCTGTCATTCTCAGTGTCAGGGTCCCTGTTAGGGTTTTACAGAGTATCCTTATCATAGGATTATGTTGGAATGCAACAAGTAATAAATACCTTACCTTGTCCTCCTTATCACAAGATCGTAAAACATCCCCTGAGACATTTAGACTAGAGGACAAGGGCTTTCTATTCAGCCCACTCATACCCACACTCTGTTTCTCTTAATATATATCCTCTTGCAGGAAGGAGAGTTCAGAGCTCTATTCGAACATCGCTGTACGCACAGCGACGAATGGACTCTCCACCTGCAGGTGTCTAAAAGGACTTACTTGTCTCCCGTGTGGTTCTTGCAAAATAAGTTGGAGTGAGCAAATATCTAACATTTTGGTGCCGAAACCCGGGATCCATCATACCCGCTATCTGGCTGACAAAGGAGGACGTGCTGCATTGTCGACAAGCCAGCGTCCATTAGGAGGACCTGGAGAAGAAAGTCCTGGGAAGAGAATTCTTCGCTGGGCCAGCATCTTAGGTCTGCCTTCGTCTGACAGAGGTGGATTGACGGGACCCGGCAGTGCAACGAACCAAGGGGGCAAGTAAGTTAAAGGCCTGAAGTTGTGTGATCGTGTTGTTGTTTGTTAAACGCGTAAAAAAGGTGCACGAGAGATACGGCTTTGGTTTGTCCGAGCTATGAGATACGGCTTTGGTTTGTCCCAGCTATGAGATACGGCTTTGGTTTGTCCGAGCTATGAGGTACGGCTTTGGTTTGTCCGAGCTATGAGGCCTAAAAAAAAAAGCGCTGGAGTTTGTGTGATTGAGTGTGTGACTGGTAGGATAAATTGACTAAAAAGCAGTTCTAGCGTTGATCCACGGCAATAAAACAGGCTAGTAATCTGTTGAAAGGTCAATTTAAACCTGCATTGAGGATCCTCAAAGAAAAAAAAATTGAAAAAAAATTGTAAAACCTTAAACTACTAAAATTAAGATGGGAAATAAGAACGGTAAATCTCTTGCTCTGCTCTTCTTTGAGATGAGAAGTTCATGGCAAGTAGATTTCTTAATTGTATGCAATACATGCTGAAGTGGTAGAAGTGCTAGAGTGTGGGTGAGATCTTCACAAAGAGATGAGAACGAATTCAAGAGACAAAAGCTAGAAAGATGAAAACTGATGAGGTCATAAGTGTTTGTCAGACCAAGACAATAAGGCCCCTGTGAGCAGGTGCAAGGCCGCAGCTCAAGCCGCGGCTCAAGCGAGGGGCAAGAGGAGTTTAATAATAATAATAATAATAATAATAATAATAATAATAATAATAATAATAATAATAATAATAATAATAATAATAGTAAGGTGGCAAATTACAAATGACTAGAGATCAATTTGTGTTACACTAAAGTTAAAATATGCAAATCAAGTGGTAAAGAAATGCAACTTGCTTCTAGAAGATAAATGAATAAAATTAGAATGTGCTGTCCTCGTGTGCATGGGAGGGACCAGCTCATGATCGACCACAGGAAATGGCCAGCCTGTGATGAATCATTGTTGCTGAGACCTACCTTCCGCACGCGAGAGCTGTGCATGTGTGTGCTTATGTGTTAAAGTTAAAGTTAAAGTCCCAAATTGATGAAGATTGGCTAAACTTTTAGTATAAAGAAATTTGCTAGACTGTTGTCTATTCAATTTACACCGCAGAACAGAAACAATTTTGACAGATAAAAATGAGAGGAAAAGAGAGAAATCTGTTTGCGAGCAGAAACCAATCCACACTAGTGCATGTTAAGTGTCGAACCCACATGAGGAATTCGAAAAAGAAAAAAAAATGACAGAACATGCTTTCAGGAGTTGGAAGAAGCTAAATTGTGAATTTAAGATTTTGCAATGCTACATTTAATAGGAATAATTGATTAGTTGTGTTATAAGATTATACATAATTCTAAATGCAAGCTAAATCTGAGAGTTTGAGTTCTTCAAATTTAAAAACAAAGAAAAAATTCTGATTACTTACAATTACAGAATTGGTGGATTGTTCTACCAGGAAACCTGAGTTGAAAATGATATATGAATGTTGTGTGGTGAGCTTGGATGAATTGGGACCAATGTGATAGGAAGACTCCTTTTTGGAGACTGTGTGAGATGCATATGATGAGCATTGATTAATGATTGCCTGAATGAAAGGTTGAATGGTTGAAGTCGTTGGCGACTACTATGGAAAATTAGTAGAGCGACTTTGATGAAAGAGTGATTTTGAGCCGGTTGAATGTTAGAAAGAAACAGAAGCTTTTGGATTGATAATTAACTAGAAAAAAAACTGGAGAACCAGTAACACATGTAGAAGATGTGTGAACTGAGAAATTGAGAAGCGTTTTGGATAGAAAGTCAAATTAAATGATGATGGAATCGTATGTAGGAAAGAACGCATTCTCCCAAAAAGTTTGTCAAGGTGTGAGGCATGGGCGTTGCCAAGCCTCAAAAGGAGGGAGTGAGTAGGACAGATAGTGGAAGATAGTAATAATACAAGACTTTATGACAATGAATTTTCGAATACATTTGGTGTTATACTGTGGTAATTTTTTTGTTCTGGTGTTGATAGGTTCGCAACACGAGAGATTTAGAGGTTCAAAAGAAAGACAGTTAAAAGAAAACATTTTTGATTTGGACAATTGCAGGCTAACAGGAACATCAGAACGATAAGAACTACGAGGTGGGATACAATTTCATTGGGGTGATTGAGAATTCACAGCACCATACTCTAAGTCCCATTTTTGAGCAAGCATGACAATAACATGCGAGAGGTCAAGACATACAGATCAGGGCTTGATGTGGAACGCAGACCTCGATGAGTTGATTTTCAATAATGATACTGAAGAGAACATACTGTCCGATTAAATTGGAACTATAGATAAAATGTAGCTCAAAAATAGGATGAGTTGCAGGATTCACGATATAAAAACGAGACCGCTGTTATTAGAAGAATTTGAAGTTTGGTAAACAAACGTTACCAGCAAATTGATGGAAGCAGCTACATTTGGAGATAGTCTTACAAGTTTGATGTCCCAGCCTGTCATTCTCAGTGTCAGGGTCCCTGAAACCCAATCCGAGACTTCGCCTGCAGCCGTGAACAACTACAAAATGGTGCCTGGCTCTGAACCACCTTTGACCTTTGGCTAAGGACAAGAAAAGACTGCTGTTGTGCTTGGCGGGGGACAAGTACACTCCGGAGGACAGACAACATCCTCGGGGACGAGAAAAGACAGTGAAAAGCGGAGGAACTCACGATGATAAAAATTTACTCATTTGAACAATGGACTGATTCAAGAGTGATGGATGGGCTCTCTCTGAAGCAACAACAAAAGAACACCAACTTGAGAGGGTGAAGTGCGGCAAAAGGATATGGACTTGGAGTGTCCGACAACCAAATCGCACTCCTTGCTACGGCGTTACCAAATTTGGTGAAGCTTGGTTCAAAGTGGAAGGGAGGTTCATTGTGCACTGAGTTTTACAGAACTGAGGAGATTTGATAAATAAATAAATAAAAATTTGAAAAATACGTAGGGCTACAGAGAAAAGCATTATAATAAGAGATTGAACGGATTTGGATAAAACAAATAGGCTAAAACGGTAGGAAACAAGAGCAAGATCTTATATTTTGGCTCATCAAGCTTAAGACGTAGAGGTCGAGTTATATAAATTTTAGAACAGGACATTTGGCAGTCAGGAGGAAGCTAGGTTGCTCAATGTACCTACTCAATACAATAGTAAGTTTTTTTGTACCACAGTGGAGGTTGGATGGTCAGAAAGTTAGGTACGTTCAATTTTTGACATTCACACAATCATGCATAGGAGTCACAAGGCGACAGTTAACAAGACAATGACTGCAATAGGGGCCAGCTACGACTGCACCGACATGAAAAAGTAGAAGCGAGGGAGCAGTATGGGATTATATGCTAAAACGTCTGCTATACAGTTACCGATAGGAGATTCTATCAAAAGAAGCTACATGAGAGATGGATTAGAATCCCTTTGTCTGAGTGTTCTGTGTTTGTGCGTAATCTCTGTAAAATTGTGAGTCTGTTGTCGTTCGTCTGAACTTTGTATGCCGTTTCGTGTATGTGTGCGTGCAGATGTGTGTGTGTGTGTGTGTGTGCGCACACCCTGTGTGGGTGCGAGCGTGTGAGGAGAAAGAAGGCATGGGTAAGACAATATCTTTTAAACCAGGAGGCAATAAATGGGAAAGCCCCTATCATAAGTAGTCTTTGGTTAGAGGGAATCATTAGGAAGTGTTCTAACTCTTCCCGCAAACACTCCTATTTGCACTACAATGGGCACTACAATTGACTACGAGAGTTGCAAACAACAGATGAAGAGCAGTCCTTGGCAGATTATATGATCAGGACGCTCAAACTGTGTCAAAGACAAATTTACTGCCGCCTGATTTTTCCTCCTCACAGGTTGACAACCCCATCAATCTAGGAGACTGGGTCTACATAAAGGTCATCAAACGAAGGACCTGGGCGAGCCACGACGGGAGGGACCATTCCAAGTTTGCTGAGTGGCCAGCTGGATTCACCTCAGCCACTGCAAGTTGCAGAGAGTGCTGGACCCCTAATTCGGAGTGGTGGGGCGTCTCAATGATGCGGACAACGATCCCCACTCCGCTAGGCGAGGGGATGTCCCGGTGTCTCTGCTATCCTAGTAGCAATGGGGATCCATATGCCAGATGGATCCTCTGCTGCGTTGTGGTTGGAGCGTGCTATGGTCTATGGACTCATCTGAACAAACCAAATGACAATGTTGACCATGGAAAACGATGGTCACACGATGAGAACTTTGAAGCCATACGAAACCAACACTTGGTACCGGTATGTAAAGGTCACTGTGAGAGCTCACACACGGGAGGGGTGTTATGTGTGTTCGAAACTCCCCTCTTCCTCCACACAAGGTCACTTGGAGGCCAGAGCAATGAATGTCACGGAAGCGAAACGTATGGCATCCATGGGAGGAGTTGGATATCAACACCGAGCTGTCACAATCAGTGATGCCGACCCATCCCACTCTGGACTTGCAGACGGTGCCTATGATGAACACTTCTGGGCAAATCTCAATGTGACTGTTAGAGGATGAACAATACCACAAGTGGCCTACACAGAGAGACCAGCTGGATGAATTACACATGTTACATCCAAGGTAACAGGACCCACAAATGCATTAACGACGACTGCTCTCCAGGAGGAAACTGGATGGGAGCTTTGGACCTCATCGCTGTGTGCCAGGATGAGAGAGCCGTTTTCAAGGTGTAAGGGCTCTACTACCAACATGGCTGCACCATCGGACGGGACCTACTTCATCCAGAAGTTCAGAGGCACTGCCTCACCTGCATCCTATGAGTGCACGTGCCTTTTCAGAACGGATCGTGGTTTTGTGGTCACAGGAGTTGTCCGATGCTGCCTGCCAACTGGACACGAGCCTGTGCGCCAGTGTGTGTGACAGAACACACCTACAGACTAGAACATCATCAGCTGACGGAAACACTAGCACATATAAAACTTCTTAGACGTGACAGATGTGATAATGATAATGAGACGTGGATTGCGTAGATGCTGTTCTGTTGAGCATGTGTTACGGAAACTTGATGATTTGACCATCAAATATGCTTCGCAAGTGATGGATACAATGATGTACTGTTTCTGTGTTTTTCTTTTTATCTTATTTTTTTTATTGATAGCATTCTGGTCGCCTAAGGCAGAGGGACCGTGTGAGAATTTTCCTGCTAATAACATCTGGCCAGCAGGTTTTTCGCTTACACAATAAATTTGATCTGGGGTATTAAGGTAATACCTAATCTTCACTGGAAAGTGTTGCTATCGTTGTTTGTTGTTTTTCTTATTTCTGCTATTCTTCTTTCTTCATTATGCATATATGTATGTTTGTTTTACTTGTCTTTGTTGTTTAGGGTGTCATAATCATATGATAAAACAGGAGAGAGATGTTAGGGTTTTACAGAGTATCCTTATCATGGGATTATGTTGGAATGCAACAGGTAATAAATACCTTACCTTGTCCTCCTTATCACAAGATCGTAAAACATCCCCTGAGATGTTTAGACTAGAGGACAAGAGCTTTCTATTCAGCCCACTCATACCCCCACTCTGTTTCTCTTAATAAATATCCTCTTGCAGTAAGGAGAGTTCAGAGCTCTATTCGAACATCGCTGTACGCACAGCGACGAATGGACTCTCCACCTGCAGGTGTCTAAAAGGACTTACTTGTCTCCCGTGTGGTTCTTGCAAAATAAGTTGGAGTGAGCAAATCTCTAACAGTCCCTGAAACCCAATCAGAGACTTCGCCTGCAGCCGTGAACAACTACAAAATGGTGCCTGGCTCTGAAGCACCTTTGACCTTTGGTGAAGGACAAGAAAAGACTGCTGTTGTGCTTGGAGGAGGACAAGTACACTCCGGAGGAAATACAACATCCTCGGGGACGGAAAAGACAGTGAAAAGTGGAGGAACTCACAATGATGAAAATTGACTCATTTGAACAATGGACTCATTCAAGAGTGATGGATGGGGTCGCTCTGAAGCAACAACAAAAGAACACCAACTTGAGAGGGTGAAGTGCGGCAAAAAGATATGGACTTGGAGTGTCCGACGACCAAATCGCACTCCTTGCTACGGCGTTACCAAATTTGGTGAAGCTTGGTTCAAAGTGGAAGGGAGGTTCATTGTGCACTGAGTTTGACAGAACTGAGGAGATTTGATAAATAAATAAAAAAAATGTAAAATACGTAGGGCTACAGAGAAAAACATTATTATCAGAGATTGAACGGATTTGGATAAAACAAATAGGCTAAAACGGTGGGAAACAAGAGCAAGATCTGATATTTTGGCTCATCAAGCTTATGACGTAGAGGTCGAGTTATATAAATTTTAGAACAGGACATTTGGCAGTCAGGAGGAAGCTAGGTTGCTCAATGTACCTACCCAATACAATAGTGAGTTTTTTTGTACCACAGTGGAGGTTGAATGGTCAGAAAGTTAGGTATGTTCAATTTTGACATTCACACAATCATGCATAGGAGTCACAAGGTGACAGTTAACAAGACAATGACTGCAATAGGGGCCACCTACGACTGCACCGACATGAAAAAGTAGAAGCGAGAGAGCAGAGTATGGGATTACATGCTAAAATGTCTGCTATACAGTTACCGATAGGAGATTCTATCAAAAGAAGCTACATGAGAGATGGATTAGAATCCCTTTGTCTGTGTGCTCTGTGTTTGTGCGTAATATCTGTAAAATTGTGAGTCTTTTGTCGTTCGTCTGAACTTTGTATGCCGTTTTTTGTATGTGTGCGTGCAGATGTGTGTGTGTGTGTGTGTGTGTGTGTGTGTGTGTGTGTGTGTGTGTGCGCGCACACCCTGTGTGGGTGCGGGCGTGTGAGGAGAAAGAAGACATGGGTAAGACAATCTCTTTTAAACCAGGAGGCAATAAATGGGAACGCCCCTGTCATAAGTAGTCTTTGGTTAAAGGGAATCATTAGGAGGTGTTCAAACTCTTCCCGCAAACACTCCTATTTGCCAGTTAAATGGGCACTGCAATTGACTACGAGAGTTGCAAACAACAGATGAAGAGCAGTTCTTGGCAGATTATATGATCAGGATGCTCAAACTGTGTCAAAGACAAATTTACTGCCGCTTGATCTTTACTCCTCACAGGTCGACAACCCCATCAATCCAGGAGACTGGGTCTACATCAAGGTCATCAAAAGAAAGAACTGGGCCAGCCACGGCGGGGGGGGGGGGACCATTCCAAGTATTGCTGACTACAGCAGTGACGATCGCTGTACGGCCCAGTTGGATTCACCTCAGCCACTGCAAGTTACAGAGAGTGCTGGACCCCTAATTCGGAGTAGTGGGGCGTCTCAATGATGGTGAAGCGAACAACGATCCCCACTCCGCTAGGCGAGGGGATGTCCCGGTGTCTCTGCTAACCAGTAGCAATGGGGAGCCATATGCCAGATCGATCCTCTGCTGCGTTGTGGTTGGAGCGTGCTATGGTCTATGGACTCATCTGAACAGACCAAGTGACAATATTGACCATGGAAAACGATGGTCACACGATGAGAATTTTGAAGCCATACAAAACCAACACTTGGTACCAGTATGTAAAGGTCACTGTGAGAGCTCACACATGGGACGGGTGTTATGTGTATTCGAAACTCCCCTCTTCCTCCACACAAGGTCACTTGGAGGCCAGACCAATGAATGTCACTGAAGCGAAACGTATGGCATCCATGGGAGGAGATGGATATCAACACCGAGCTGTCACAATCACTGATGCCGACCCATCCCACAATGGACTTGCAGACTATGATGAACACTTCTGGGCAAATCTCAATGTGACTGTTAGAGGATGAACAATACCACAAGTGGCCTACACAGAGAGACCAGCTGGAGTGAATTACACATGTTACATCCAAGGTAACAGGACCCACAAATGCATTAACGACGACTGCTCTCCAGGAGGAAACTGGATGGGAGTTTTGGACACCACCGCTGTGTGCCAGGATGAGAGAGCCGTTTTCAAGGTGTAAGGGCTCTACTACCAACATGGCTGCACCATCGGACGGGACCTACTTCATCCAGAAGTTCAGAAGCACTGCCTCACCTGCATCCTGTGAGTGCACGTGCCTGTTCAGAACGGATCGTGGTTTTGTGGTCACCAGAGTTGTCCGATGCTGCCTGCCAACTGGACGTGAGTGTGTGCGCCAGTGTGAGTGACAGACCACACCTACAGACTAGAACATCATCAGCTGACGACAACGCGAGCACATATACAACTTCTTTGACGTGACAGATGTGATAATAATAACGAGACGTGGATTGCGTAGATGCTGTTCTGTTGAGCATGTTTTACGGAAACTTGTTGATTTGACCATCAAAATTGCTTTGCAAGTAATGGATACAATGATGTACTGTTTCTGTGTTTTTCTTTTTATTTAATTTTTTTATTGATAGCATTCTGGTCGCCTAAGGCAGAGGGACCGTGTGAGAATTTTTCCTGCTAATAACATCTGGCCAGCAGGTTTTTCGCTTACACAATAAGTTTGATCTGGGGTATTAAGGTAATACCTAATCTTCACTGGAAAGTGTTGCTATCATTGTTTGTTGTTTTTTTTTATTTTTACTATTCTTCTTTCTTCATTATACATGTATATATGTTTTTTTTACTTGTCTTTGTTGTTTGGGGTGGCATAATCATATGATAAAACAGGAGGGAGATGTTAGGGTTTTTCAGATTATCCTTATCGTATGATTATGTTGGAATGCAACCGGTAATAAATAGCCTATCTCGTCCCATCCTCCACAAGGTCGTAAAACATCCCCTGATATGTTTTGACTAGAGGACAAGGGCTTTCTATTCAGCCTACTCATACCCCCACTCTGTTTCTCTTAATAAATATGCCCTTGCAGGGTGGAGAGTTAAGACCTCCATTCGAACATCGCTGCACGCACAGCGACGAATGGACTCTCCACCTGCAGGTGTCTAAAAGGACTTACTTGTCTCCCGTGTGGTTCTTGCAAAATAAGAAGTTGGAGTGAGCGAATCTCTAACAGTATTCACGGGCTCGGCTCGGCAAACTGAGGTTCAATTCCCTGACGCGGAGTCTATTTCTTTGTGTTTGAAAATTTCTTTTGTTGCACAGTTTTGAAGAGCAAATCAAAAGGATCATCAGACTTGTTTCCATCCAGTTTCAATCCAGGGACCTTCAGGGTGTGAGGCGAATGTGACAACCACTGTCAGGCTGGGAACAAGGCGGAGGACTCGGATGCAGAGTCGTTTCTTTCTCTGATTTATTCCAGCACACACACTGATCAAAAGTACAACTCAAAACGCCTCTTGCGAGGGAAAACACGTGGCAACAAGTACAAACAAAAGTGTCGCACTGGGGCGAGACAAAAAGGCTATGGGGATCACGGCACTAACAAAAAGCGTCGCTCGGTGGCGAGACAAAAAGGCTATGGGGATCAAGGCACTAACAAAAAGTGTCGCTCTGTGGCGAGACAACAAGGAGGAGTCTTACTGAGAGCTCGGACGTCAAAGAATCGCTGGTGGTCGGGACGAGGCAAGATACACTGGCACAAGACAAGGGGAAGACACGGACTAAATACACACAAAAGGGCGGGGACACAGGTGCTGACAATTAGTGTCAACTACACAGGTGCACACAATCGGGATCAGGGAAGACAAGACAACCAAACACCGAGGAAGGAAACACGAACTGAAACGGAAGGGATGACAAAATAAAACAGGAAGTAAAGTTACGACACCGACGAGAAAGAAAACCGGGAAAATAAACGTGACCGCATGACATAACCCCCGCCCCCCCTAGGGCCGGATCCCAGACGGCCCAGGAGCCTCAGGGTGAGCTGCATAAAAGTCCTCAAACAGTCCCGGGTCCAAAATATAACTAGGCGGCACCCATTGCCGCTCCTCCGGCCCATAACCCTCCCAGTCTACCAGGTACTGCCAGCCCCGGCCTCTTCTGCGCACGTCCAATAGTTCTTTCACGGTGTAGGCCGTCCCACCTCCCACAGTCCGCGGAGGCGGAGGCGGCGCAGGATCTGGCACCAATGGACTGTCCACAACCGGCTTGACCTTCCCAACGTGAAAGGTGGGGTGGACTGCAAGGGACCTGGGCAAGCGGAGACGCACTGCGGCCGGGTGCACGACCTTGGCGATGGGGAACGGACCCACGAAGCGAGGCGCCAGTTTCCTGGAGTCCCCCCGGTGGGGAAGATCCTTGGCGGACAGCCAGACACGTTGACCTCGCTGGTACACGGGCGCCGGACGTCTCCTCCGGTCAGCCATCCGCTTGACCCGGTCCCCCTGTCGGACCAGCGTGGCCCGTGCCGCCGACCAGACGCGACGACAGCGGCGCACCAAGGCGTGGGCCGAGGTCACCGTCATCTCCGGCTCACTGTCAGGGAAGACTGGGGGCTGGTAGCCATACACACACTTGAATGGGGACATACCTGTAGCCGTGGTGGGCAGGGAGTTGTGGGCATACTCCACCCAGGTGAGGTTCTTGCTCCACGAGGAGGGGTTCTGGGAGACCAGGCAGCGGAGACTTGTCTCCAACTGCTGGTTGATGCGTTCCGTCTGCCCGTTTGCCTCCGGATGATAGCCTGACGTGGGACTCACGGTTGCCCCTATGAGCCTGCAAAACTCCCTCCAAAACCTGGATATGAATTGGGGCCCCCTATCGGAAACAATGTCTTTCGGGAACCCATGAACCCGGAATATGTGGTCCATCATCACTGTGGCCGTTCGTTTAGCGGACGGGAGCTTGGGCAAGGCGATAAAGTGAGCCATCTTTGAGAATCTGTCTACCACCGTGAGTATGGTGGTTCGCCCATGCGAGGCCGGAAGCCCGGTGACGAAGTCCATGGATATCTCTGCCCACGGACGCGAAGGAATGGGTAGGGGATGCAGCAACCCCATACGGGCGCCGTGGGAGTTCTTATTCCGGGCGCAGACGGGACAGGCTACAACGTATTCTTTGACGTCTGCCCTCATGGAGGGCCACCAGAATCGCTGCTGGATGACAAACAGGGTTCTGCGCATGCCCGGATGACAGGAGAGTCTGGAGGTGTGAACCCAATGGACGACTTGGGATCGTAATTGATCGGGGACAAAAAGTCTGTTCTCCGGGCAACCACTAGTGGGTGGCTTGTTACCATTGGCCCGCTGTACCCGGCCTTCGATTGGCCAGGTCACTGCTCTCACCAGGCAATGAGGAGGTAGAATGGATTCGGGCTTCTTAATTTCTGGATCTGAGTTGTAGACACGGGAGAGGGCGTCAGGCTTGGTGTTTTTGGTTCCCGGTCTGTAAGACAGAGAAAAGTTAAAACGATTGAAAAATAGTGACCGACGGGCTTGGCGGGAATTCAATCTCTTAGCTGACTTTAAGTATTCTAAATTCTTATGGTCTGTCCAGACCAAAAAAGGCTGCTGTGCTCCCTCCAACCAATGTCTCCATTCTTCCAATGCCAGTTTTACTGCCAACAGTTCGCGATCTCCCACATCGTAATTCTGTTCGGCGGGCGTCAGCCGTCGAGACAGGAACGCGCACGGATGGAGCTTGTTGTCGCTCTTACTCCTACTCCTCGATTGGAGGCGTCCACCTCCACCACAAACTGTCGTGACGGGTCGGGAAGCGTGAGGATGGGAGCGGTGCTGAAGCGGTTCTTCAGCTCCTGGAAGGCCGCCTCCGCCTCCGCCGACCAGCGGAAGGGAACCTTAGGAGACGTGAGCGCGTGCAAGGGAGCCGCCATGGCACTGAAGCCCTTGATGAACCGCCGATAAAAATTGGCAAAGCCCAGGAATTGCTGCACCTTTCTGCGTGAGTCAGGGGTAGGCCATTCCGTTACCGCGCTAACTTTCGCCGGGTCCATCTCAACTTTGCCCGGGGCTACGATGAAACCGAGAAAAGATACGGTGTTCTTGTGGAATTCACTTTTCTCGGCCTTTACGTACAGTTGGTGTGCAAGGAGTCGTCGCAGCACCGTCTCGACGTGAAACCTATGGGTCTTCAGATCCGGGGAATAAATCAAAATATCATCCAAATATACGTACACAAAACGGTCCAAACAGTCTCTCAAAACATCATTTATCATGGCCTGAAACACAGCGGGAGCATTGGTGAGGCCAAATGGCATGACTAGGTATTCAAAGTGTCCTCGATGGGTGTTGAACCCTGTCTTCCATTCGTCCCCTTCCCGGATGCGCACTAGATGGTATGCGTTGCGCAGATCTAACTTTGTGAACACCCGGGCTTGCTGTAATTGGTCGAACACGGTCGACATCAGTGGGAGCGGATACCGGTTCTTGATTGTGATCTGATTGAGGGGACTATAGTCAATACAGGGACGTAGGGTGCCGTCCTTCTTGCCCACGAAAAAGAACCCCGCCCCCGCAGGCGACGATGATGGTCGAATCAGTCCTGCTTGCAGGGAGGAGTCTATATATTCGTTCAAGGCTTGCTTTTCAGGTCCCGAAAGAGAATAAAGCCTCCCCTTGGGTATAGTTGAACCCGGCAGGAGTTCAATGGCGCAATCATACGGACGGTGGGGAGGTAGGGAGGTAGCCTTGGCCTTGCTGAATACCTCGGCCCATTGGTGGTAACACGCAGGGACCCCGGTTAAGTCTGGGGTTTGCGCGTCTAGAGCAGGAGGCACAGCGCGCGGGTTAGACTTGATACAGGAATCATGACAGTCGGGCCCCCATCCCGTTATTTCCCCTGATCCCCAGTCTATAGCGGGGTTGTGGCGTTGAAGCCATGGATACCCGAGAATGAGAGGGTTCATTGGAGAGGTCACGACATGTAGCCGTATATTCTCCTGGTGGGGCCCAATCGACAGCGAAACAGGTTCTGTTATGTGAGTTACCTCAAAAAGTGCCTGTCCATTGAGTGCCTTAGCTTTCACGGGAGTGTTCAGCAGGTCAGTCTTTACCCCCCCATCGGCGAGCAAATGCCCAGTCTATCAAGCTTTCATCCGCTCCTGAGTCTATTAGCACTTCAAGTTCTATTTCTTTTCCCAGCTGTGTAATCCTGCCCTTGGGGAGCACTCGCCCCGGGGACAGAGCCGCAGAGAAGGCGCTTACCTTCAGGGTCCTCCTCACCGGACAAGAGAGAAGGAGGTGTCCGAGCTCACCGCAGTAGTAGCATCTTCCTTCCCGGCGTCGCCGTAACTTCTCCTCCTCTGTTAACTTAGCTCTGCCCAACTGCATCGGTTCTGGCTCCTGGCGCTGCCGATCCCCGTCCGGCCTGGAGTGGTTAGCGTCTAGGACGGAAGGACCGGCTACTGGGACGAAGGCGGGGGCGTTCCTGCTTCGGTGCTTCCTCCACTCTTGCAGCCGGTTGTCGGTGCAGATAGCCAGAGTGATGAGGGCGTCGAGGTCGGTGGGAAGATCTAGGGGGATTAGCTGATCCTGAATGGATCCAGAGAGGCCCCGGAGGAAGATGTCATACAGTGCCGTCGCGTTCCAACCGCACTCCGCGGCCAGCGTGCGGAAACGGATGGCGTAGTCTCCGACGGTCTCTTGTCTCTGGACTATCTGACAGAGTTGGCGAGCCTTTTCTCGGTCAGCGGAGATTGGGTCGAACACCGTTCGCAGAGCCTCGATAAAAGCGGGACGAGAGCGACAGGAGATGGAATCCCTGGCCCATTCCGCGGTGGCCCACGTGCGGGCCCTTCCCGTCAGGTATGATACCATGTAGGCCACCTTGGAGCGCTCGGTGGGGAAATCTGCTGGGGACCTCTCAAAGTGCATCTCGCATTCAGTAATAAAGGCCCGGCTAAGGCCGGGTTCACCGGAGTAGCGCTCTGGAGGAGCCAGTCTGGCACCGCCGGTCATGGGAGCTATTGCAAGGGGAGTAACTGGGGAAGCAGCGGGTGTACTGGAGGTCGCTGCTGGTCCCGCGTTTAAGAGCGAGAGCACGTCCTGCATTTGCTGACCCAGCTTTGCTACTTGGGTGGCGACCGCTCCTCTGAAGTCTTCTTGACTCTTAGCGAGTCCTCGGATTTCTTCACCCAAGTCGCCCACTTGCCTCTGGTGCTGGGCGAGCTGTGAGGCATGGGAGCGCACTGCGGCGCACAGGTGCTCCGACTCTGCCGAGTCCATGTCTGGCCAGTGTGTACTGTCAGGCTGGGAACAAGGCGGAGGACTCGGATGCAGAGTCGTTTCTTTCTCTGATTTATTCCAGCACACACACTGATCAAAAGTACAACTCAAAACGCCTCTTGCGAGGGAAAACACGTGGCAAAAAGTACAAACAAAAGCGTCGCTCGGTGGCGAGACAAAAAGGCTATGGGGATCAAGGCACTAACAAAAAGCGTCGCTCTGTGGCGAGCCAAAAAGGAGGAGTCTTACTGAGAGCTCGGACGTCAAAGAATCGCTGGTGGTCGGGACGAGGCAAGACACACTGGCACAAGACAAGGGGAAGACACGGACTAAATACACACAAAAGGGCGGGGACACAGGTGCTGACAATTAGTGTCAACTACTCAGGTGCACACAATCGGGATCAGGGAAGACAAGACAACCAAACACCGAGGAAGGAAACACGAACTGAAACGGAAGGGATAACAAAATAAAACAGGAAGTAAAGTTACGACACCGACGAGACAGAAAACCGGAAAAATAAACGCGACCGCATGACAACCACTACACCATGGAAACTACACTACATGTATAGCCTTTTGAAGAGCTTGGCAAAATTTCAACAAAAGTGCGAATGGTTTTCACCCAGTCTCAAATCAGGTACCCTTTAGCGAAACTACCGTAATTTCCGGTGTATAAGCTGCGACTTTTTTCCAAAATGTTGAACCCTGCGGCTTATAGTCAGGTGCGGCCTATATAAAAAAAAAATCTTGATTTTTGTGACGACTTGAACACTTTTACTCTTAACACTATTATATATAGTAAAAGCTACAAAACAAACTGACAGATGACTCGTTTTCAAATCAGATTAGTAAAAACTGGTCAAATTTTTAAAAAAAAAGATATTATTAAAAGTGAAGACAATTTGCAATTCTAGTAATGACACACGAATTTGATGCACAATTTGTCTTCGTGGGCCACATAGAATGATGTGGCGGGCCGTACCTGCCCCCCGGGCCTTGAGTTTGACACCTGTGCTCTAAACCCTTTCTCTTACTCTGCCATGTGACTCAGAGATTACACAAAGCAGTGGCGCTGTTTGGACCATCTGCATTGTATTAAAACCCAATCAATCAGCATTTAAATTCAATTATGCTCACCAAAAACAAGTTGTAATGAATGTGAACTTTTAATGCATTTTATTCAGAAGGTTACTTTGAACCCTGAGGCTTAAATGGCGGCGCGGCGTACTTATGGATTTTTACGGCCTCCGGCCTCCAGGGGGCGCTCTCGCAGGAAGCAAGAGCGAGACGGGCGAAGAAGAGATAATGCGCCGAAGAAGACGTGCTGGTTTGTGTTCACAACATTTCGCGCATCACGCAGAACGCGATCAAGACGGACATTACTGAAAGGAAGCTTTTATACACAAACCGTCATTATGGGGGAAAAAAGAAATGCATATGATGCCGCTTTTAAGCTAAAGGCAGTCGATGTTGATGACATTGTGTTGCGGCACCCTTTTCTTTATTTCGTGGTCCCGTCTACTCGTGTCGCTCGCAAGTTTAATGTAATTTAGCGCTTCGTGCATGAATAAGATGAGCATGAACAGACCCTCATCATGGAAAATGCCAGAAGAAATGGATAAAAACGACGATGAAAGAGATATTGAGAAAGTGTGTGGCGAAGGATATCTAACGCTATTCCAATCGGAAATTGAGGAGGAAGACTTCGACGGTTTCAGTGCACAGGAGGAAGATGAAGACGATGAAGCTCTTTTTTTTACTTTTATTTTAACCAGCCCTGTTAGTGCTCTGCTACCGTGTTGCTGCTGTGTTACCGCCGCGTCTCAGTGACTTTTACCGGTATGTTTTATTTAATCAAACCCTATTAGTGCTGTGTTACTTCCGTGTTGCTGCGGTATTACTGCTGCGTCACAGGCAGTGTTTGGAAAGAAATGTTAAGGTATGTTATTAAAACTTTAAAAAAGCTTTCTGTGTCCAGTATTTCTTTGTTGATAACTCAGGTGCACACTTCCGTGTTGCTGCGATACTACTGCTGCGTCACAGGCAATGTTTAGAAAGACATGTTAAAGCATGTTATTGAAACTTCAAAAAGGATTTCTGTGTACTGTCTTTCTTTGTAAAAAACTCGTGTGCAGGTGCGGCTTATGTAAGAAAAAAAATAAATTATCCCCGAATTTTAGCTGGTGCGGCTTATTCACCGGTGCAGCTTATACACCGGAAATTACGGTATTCAATATCGGCTTGGCAAATCGGGCTTCATCTCCCCGACGCGGAGTTTATTTCTTTGTATGAAAAAATAGTTTTTGCTGGCACACTTTTGAAAAGCAAATCAAAAAGTTCACAAGTGCCTGCTTTTTTCTTCACTCACTTTTGTTGAACTTTTGCCGGGCTTCTCAAAATGCTTTGGACGTCACAGCAGTTTCCATAGCGTAGTAGTCATCGTGTTCTTCTCAGCTGGAAACACCCCCTCTTTGAGACTGAGTGGAAACAACATTTTCTAAATATATTTGTCAGTGCTGTCTGCTTTGCAAAGTGTGCCAGGGACACTTCGGCAAACAGGAGCCAGAAGGTCTCTGAGTCAGCAACAGCCAGGTGTGCGACACTCCGCTACAATGGTCACCTGACCACATGTCGGACGAACCAGCCTCTAATCTGTGTTTGCATTTTTTTTTTCCTTCAACTGTCAAGCCAACTCTTTACTTCTTGGCTTGGCTAGCTGATTGCAGACCCACTCCAGAGCTGCCTCCAGTTAATCCAACCAAGAAGACATTCAGTGAGTGCATCTTATCAGAAACTCATGCAGCGCTTTAGCACAATCCTAGCTGCTACCTGGAGCTTTTGCAAAAATGCATGAAAATGGAAAAATATGGGTTTCTTTTTGTTTTTTGTGTTTTTTAAATATGGTTTTTAGATGGTAATCATGGCACAAACATTCTTATTCTGTAGAAAATGTATGTAGTTGTGAATATATTAAAAATACTGAATATCAGAATGGCGCAAAATTGCGTCATACCAAGCGACACAGCACAGGCGAGTTGTAAACAAACAGGTGTTTGAGTGACGGGCCATGGATTCTAAAGGCAAAAAGAGAAAGATTGCTGATAAGAACAGAGGGTTTAAGAAAGAATGGACTCAACCATTTGCTTTCATTGCCAATGCTGAAGGATTGCCTGAATATTTGATTTGCAATGAGAAGTTGTCAAATATGACAAAAAGAGCAATTTGGAGTGACATTTTCAGCTAAAGCATGCTAAATTTGCTTCTGATCACCCAGTTGGAACTGAGAGGAAAGGTGCAATTTGAGGAACGAAAAAACTGTTTCAAGAAGAGGATTGCATCTCCAAACTCTACTACTGCTGCAAGTTTTGTTGCAGCCCGGTAGATAATAAAGCGCGGAATGTCATGCGGTCACGTTTATTTTCCGGATTTCTGTCTTGTCGGTGTCGTAACTTCACTTCCTGTTTTATTTTGTCATCCCTTCAGTTTCAGTTCGTGGTCCCTTCCTCTGTTTCTGTTGTCTTGTATTCCCTGATCCCAATTGTGTGCACCTGTGTGGTTGACGCTAATTGTCAGCACCTGTGTCCCAGCCCTTTTGTGTGTATTTAGTCCGTGTCTTCCCCTTGTCTTGTGCCAGTGTGTCTTGCCTCGTCCCGACCACCAGCGATTCCTTGCCGTCCTAAGTCCTAGTAAGATTCCTCTTTTCTGTCTCGCCACAGAGCGACGCTTTTTGTTAGTGCCTTGTTCTCCCTAGCTCTTTTTGTCTCGCCCGAGTGCAACGCCTACACTGCCATCATCCAGTCTGTCCTCTGCACCTCCATCACTGTCTGGTTTGGATCGGCCTACAAACAAGACAAGCACAGACTGCAACGGACAATAAGGACTGCAGAAAAGATAATTGGAATCAACCTCCCATCTATCCGAGACTTGTACCTGTCCAGGACCAGGAAACGTGCAAGTAACATCTCAACAGACCCTTCGCACCCAGGTTGCAGCCTGTTTGAACTACTCCCCTCCGGATGCCGTTATAGAGCTCTGTACACTAAAACCAGCAGACACAGAGACAGCTTCTTCCCCCAGGCTGTCGCTCTGATGAACTCACACCACTCTTAGAGTCTCAGAGTCATTACTGTGCAATAACATCCCGCTTTCCACACCTTTTTGTCTACACTGTTTGTACTATGTGTCCTCTCTGCATCCATTGCAGCCTGGTCATCCTAGAAGAGGGACCCTCCCATCTGTGGTCTCTTCTCAAGGTTTCTCATTTCCCCTAGCTGGAGTTTTGAGTTTTTCCTTGCCCTCTTGGGAGTTTAAGATCAGTTTAGGATCAGGGGATGTTTGAGAATATCTTTCATTTTTCACATGTCCTGAGTGTTGTTGTTAGTCACCTAAATGTTGAACAGAGGCTGTGATTTACCGAAGTCAAATTCCTTGTTTGGCACGCTCAAACATGGCGAATAAAAAACTCTTGAATCTTGAATCTTGAAGAAGAAATTGATACCACTAAAAGGCCAAACACGGGGGGAGGACATCTGCGAGGCTGTGCTGCAGTGTTTAAATGACAGCGATACACACTGGCCATCTGATTTCAGACCCTACAGACGGCACACCAAGTTTGAGAGGGTCGCAAAAGTTTGTGACCTTACGACAGAAAGCATTGGATCGAAATTTGTTTGCATTCCATTGCATAGTGCACCAAGAGGCGCTGTGTGCGTAAACATTCCCACCAGATTGTATGGAGGTAATGAACCTTGTCATCCAAATTGTGAAGAAAACAATCGCAAAAGCATTAAACCACCACCAGTTCCGTGAATTGCTAGATGAAGTTGAGAGCGAATATGACGATCTCCTGCTGCTCAACAAAGTCTGCTGGGTATCCAGAGGCAACGTCTTGCGTCGCTTTGTTGCTTTGTATTTGTAGCCTACTTAATTATTTTAATAGTAGGCATACAGGTCATGTATTGACAGTCTATATTGCCTTATAAAAAGGTTTTAGATTTTTGCCGCTCTAGACAGGTATGTTTTTTTTTGGGGGGGTGGGTCAACATGGCTTTTTGAACATTTTGGGTTGCCGACCACTGGCCTAACACGTGAACGATCCCCAGTTTGAGACTGGGTGGAAAAAGCTTCTTCTACTATTTCTTGTCATTGTTGGTTCCTATGCAAAGTCCATGACACATTAAAACGATTTTGCGCTGCAATTATGTTGTGGTACCTGATTTGAGACTGGGTGAAAATTGGCTTCTTTCACTAATTCAGATGGAACCATGCTGAGTCTGATACATTCCATTTGGTAGTTCTTAGCCGTGTCTAAATTCAAAGTCAAAAGTCAAAGTCTGCTTTATTGTCAATTTCTTCACATGTCAAGACACACAAAGAGATCGAAATTACGTTCCCACTATCCCACGGTGACAAGACATAGTACACAATATACATACAAGTAAACAATGAATAAATAAGAGTGATGATGCCATGCTGTCATGTGTCGTCCTGGTCACTTCCTGTTTTATTGTGTAATTTTCCTCTCGTTCCAGTCGGTGTGTCCTTCCCCTGTGCGTCCGGTCACGTGACTCCCTGATTCCAAGTGTGTGCACCTGCGCCAATGACCAACTGTCTTCACTTGTGTTCCCCTCCTGTGTCCATATAACCCGCGCCTTTCCCTGTGTCCAGTGCCAGTGCGTCTTGCCTTGCTCAGAACACTAGCGATCACGAAACCCTCGAGTTCCACGTAGAAGCCTTCTTTGAACGACTTTGATCACCTATGTTAACTTGGTTACATAGTTATCTTTGTTATAGTCTTTCCCTCGGTTCGAGGCGCTTTGATTTCCCCTTTTTCTCTCTCGGTTCGAGGCGCCTTAGTTTCCCCCTTTTTTCCCTCATATTGAGGCGCTTTTTGTTACTACTGCCATTGGAGAAAATAAACACATCTTTGGACTTTGGAAACTCTGCATTCGAGTCCTCTCCCTGCTCCGCGCCTGACAGATGAATAAATAATAAATAAGCAAATAATATAATAAATACGAGGAGCAAAATTGGAGCAAGTGTGCATACAGCAGACAGTCAGAATATAGCGCGAAAATACAGGACGCTACGCAGAAGGGGGGAGAGAGTTCAGGATCCTAACGGCCTGAAGTATGAAGCTGTTGGCGAGTCTGGTGGTGCGGGAGCGCAGGCTCCTGTACCTCTTCCCAGAGGGCAGAAGGTCAAACAAAGAGTGAGCCGGGTGACTCACATCTCTGGCAATCGAGGTTGCCTTGCGGGTGAGATGGGAGGTGTAAATGTCCTTCAGGGAGGGGAATGAAGCACCATTAATCTTACCAGCCGTGTTCACTATGCGCTGCAGGGCCTTCATGTTGTATTCAGTGTAGCTACCACCCGAAACATCACGTGTCACACAAATGCAGCCTGTAAATGATGCGCATGTGACATTGGCCTGTCGAAAATGGCAGAGAACGGGAGACAGCTGTGTTTCAAAGTAGGCCTCATTCGATAGTTGAATCCGAGACCTCTCCTACCCTAAGCGAGAATCATGCCCCTCGACCAACGAGCCCTGTATCAAATTAGCTGACGCCGTTACATTCCGATTGGTAGCGAATATGACATTGACCTGAGGACTGCATTTCGGTGATTAACGAATTTTGATAAATATCATGGCGTGGGTTTTCTCCGGGCACTCCGGTTTCCTCCCACATTCCAAAAACATGCTTGGTAGGCCGATTGAAGACTCCAAATTGTCCCTAGGTGTGAGTGTGAGTGCGGTTGGTTGTCTGTCTCTGTGTGCCCTGCGATTGGCTGGCAACCAGTTCAGGGTGTCCCCCGCCTACTGCCTGATGACGGCTGGGATAGGCTCCAGCACGCCCGCGACCCCCGTGGGGACTAAGCGGTTCAGAAAATGGATGGATGGATCATGGCCAGTTTGCGCGTATTCTTTCAGGGTCATAATTGTATGTCTACCGCTGCCTCGTGGCAGCCAGGCCTAAAAAAAGATGAAATAAAGTGGATATTAAAACATAGGTGGACGTAATGTCTGGAAGCTTGTGTTTAACAGAAGACTGTTTGGCAACAATGAACAATGGACAAATTCAGCAAGGTAATTTAATTAGGCCGTGACCCAGATTTGTTCCGGGGATGCTGCGGCCACAACGCTACACGATCATGCAATAGCATACAATGAGTTTAGGGTCTTTTTTTAGGATCTGCAGCCAGGACACCCAGGCATACAATGAAAGAATGTTGATGTTAAAATGTTGGTGGAACTATCAGACTTCCAAAGACTTGAGATGAGACAACATTGGAAAAACTTGACAGTGTCCTTAAGTCACTTCACTGCATAAGTTTCAAGTGCACATAGCTAATGTTGACCAAAATGTGCCATATAAGGTAGCGAGGAATTGAAACTAGAATCTTCTGTTCCGTAGTCAGATGCATTATCCATTGTGTCCATTGCCCAGGAATAGGTTGTACCTTCCAAGCTTGTGTGTAATACTTTTGCAAACATGATTCAACCGGAGTTGCTGGGGCCGCAACGCAGAGTACTTATCACTATACGATCATGGCTTATATGTGGAAGCATAAAATGAGTTCAAAACCTTTAGGATCTTCAACCAGGACACCTAGGCAGACCATGAAAGAATGTTGATGTCAAAATGTTGGTGGAATTATCCAACTGCGCAGATCCGATAATTCCAAAGATTTGGGGTGAGACAACATTGAAAAAACGTTTTTCTTTGTTGACAGTGTCACTTCTTTTGTGGCTTACCTCTTCATCATTTCACATCTAAAGTATCGTATCATATTACCTTGCGGGTTATACCACACCGTACATACCATATCATGTCATGTCGCCCATACAACTCATGCATGAGATGCAGTGGCTGAGATATTCAGGCGATGTGTTGCTACCCGATTGTGGTCTCCACTCATCATTTCATATCACATCCTCGCCGGATTTTCAATATCTTCACATCGAAAGTATCTTGGCACAACGTACATAATGTGATGTGTCAACACAAATTGTCCAAGAAGAGGCGGCCGAGAGTTTAAGGTGATGGATTGATAATCCGCTGTGCTCTGCACGCATGGATTCCCATCCTCGTCGAAGGGTGGTTTTGAATCTGGAATCTGGCTTGTATTTGACTCTACATAGTAATATTTATATGCTCTTTGGCGGCTTGGTGGTACACTGGTTAGCACGTCCACTTCACAGTTAGGAAAGTGCGGGTTCGATTCCACCAACAGCTGTTGCATGTTGTTGATGATGTCTGTTGCTGGGTCAGGAAAACTAAGATGTGGAGTAACGGTTTGTTCTTTATTGGCAAGATCTTGGAATTGTTTAATGGCGGTCAATGCACACGGCACTTCAGCAGATGTAACAACATCCCCCATCTCCAGGTCAAGCTATTATACTGTCCGGAAAAGGCGGGAAAGCGTCACCTGACTATTTTGTATCTATGTTTATGAGAGTCACTGTCCTGTGTGTGTGTGTGTGTGTGTGTGTGTGTGTGTGTGTGTGTGTGTGTGTGTGTGTGTGTGTGTGTGTGTGTGTGTGTGTGTGTGTGTGTGTGTGCGCGCGTGTGTGTAAGTGTGAGTACGTGTGTGTGTGTCTATTCCATGGTGTAATGGTTAGCACTCTGGACTCTGAATCCAGTGATCCGAGTTTTAAGTTTCAGTGGTACCTCAAATAATTGGTCAAATAGTATTTGATAAAGTAATCACATGTTCTCCGAGTTACAATGTCAACTGGTGGAACTTACTTTAGATCTTGGATGGTTCGAAAGCTAATGCTCTTCTAGATTACCGTATAATGTTGGCATGGTGTGATTGTGAGCACTCTGAATCTAGCAATACAAGCTCAGGTCTTGGTGGAACTTACAATTTGTAGTCATTTGTCTGGAACAAAAATTTGGAAATTCCAATCCAGTACATTGTGTACAGCACTATGAGTGTGTAATCACTGCTTCCACTAATTTTGTCAGTTTAGTAAAATGAGCGCCTTAGAGAGTGCATTGTGCTTAGAAAAATGATGCCCCTCCTTCTGTCACTGCCAGGGTTCCATAGTGTAATGGTAAGTACTCTGGACACTGAATCCAGCATTCTGAGTTCAAGTCTTGGTGGGACCTCAAATATATTGTCATATAGCTGGGTAGAAATTGTGAAATGGTTGCTTGTGTGCTGCCCCATGAAAGCCTATGCTTCTATACACCTGAGGGTTCCTTGAACACTCAACTCTGAAACCAGTGATCCCAGCTCAAGTCTCGGTTGGACCTCAACCCTTTGGTCATATACGGTCATATGCAAAAGTTTCATTCGTATGCAAAATCAATTTCAAGATTTTCCTTTATAAATCATTGGCTGTTCAGATCAGCAATATCAGTTAAATATATCATATAACGGACAGAGACAAAGATATTTGAAAAGTGAAATGAAGTTCATGGGAGTTACAGATTTGTCAAGAAGAATGGTCCAATATACCTTCAACCAGAATCCACACTCACATTAGAAGCAGCTATAGAAGCTTTAGGAAGTATCTAGAGCAGTGTTTCTTAACCTTGTTGGCGGTACCAAACCCCAGCAGTTTCATATGCGCATTCACCAAACCCCTCTTTAGTGATTTTTTTTTTTTTTTTCAAGACAGAGATGTTTTTACTGGTGCACAAAATGAGCCGTGCATAAACATCACCTTGTTCAAAGAATAAAACAAACACAATGCATGAATTCACAACAAATGACATACCAGCAAATCAGTGTGACTTCTGCTTTTGCCTTTGCGAGACCAGTTCAGATATGTGGATATATAAATCAAGTGTGTTCGGACCTCTGCAGTGGAGGCTCTGTCGAACCCCTGAAAACCACTCACCGAACCCCCAGGGTTTGACCGAACCCAGGTTAAGAACCACTGGTCTAGAGGCTGTTATTTCTGCAAAAGGAGGATCTACTAAATTTATGTACCTGCCTACCTTTGTTGAAATAATGATTGCACACTGTCTGCAAATCCAATAAACTTCTTTTCACTTCTCAAATATCACTGTCGCCATCCACCGTGTATGGATTCGGGCTAGCCCCCAAGTTTAAATTGGGCTAGTTGATCAACAGCAATGTTTTAACGAAGGGTTCGTCTGGGAGTTGAACCCAGGACCTCCCACACCCAAAGCGAGAATCATACCCTTAGACCAACGAACAAGAATGAGGGCTTGCGGACCATGTTACATTCCGTGTAACGTTGGCCTGTCAAACGCTCCACATAATGATAGACAACAGTGTTTGCAAGAGGAGCTTGTCCGGGAGCTAAACCAAGGCAATCATGCACCCAAAGCAAGAATCATGCAAGAATCATTCCCCTGTACCAATGAGCCCCATAGTCGACCAGCTGACCCCGTTACATTCCGATTGGTAGCCCATGTGACATGGACCTGAAGACTGAATGTCAGTGATTAATGGAATAAATGGAATCTGGTTGGCCTAATGCTCCTAATTCCCTAACTTCAAGCCCTAACGCTAACTCTAAAACCCTAATAATAACCAAACCCTAATAATTAACCCCTAACCTGCTAACTCGCTAACGGTAACCCCCTCACATTTAACCCTAACCTTCAATGCTCCCCCTAAAGGTAGTGCCCTCTAAACTTGAAGGCAGGCATATATGAACCAGACCAGCAGATTGTCCCATTTCAGTACTGTTTTAGAAACCTTTACAGATGGTTAAAATCCACATAATAGGTATATGCGCATGTGTTCCGTGAGCGTTCTCCTTTCTGTCCCCTCCCTTTCCTTTCTTCCGCCAAGCAGTGCATCTTGCCCCAACACAGGGCATGTTCCTCGTTAGTATCGTGAATAGTATCTCTGCTTGTTGCGTGAAAGACCGGGGTTCGCTTTTCAACCCAAGTGCGTTAACCTATGTTTGCAGCAGAGTTATTATATAGCTGCATTGGTTGTGCGTGCGTCTGAACTTGAGTGACCTGTAAATTTTTCAAATTGAACTGAAACTTTCATCTGTAGCCACCTTCTACTAAATCAGTGGTCTCCAACCTCTTTTGTGCCACGGACCGGTTACGTGTCAGAAATATTTTCGTGGACCGGCCTTTATATAAATAAATAACACATTTATACACCGTATGTTTCGGACTATAAGTCGAGGTTTTTTTTCATACTTTGGGTGGGGGGGCGACTTTTACTCAGGAGCGACTTATATGTGAATTTTTTAAAGTTAAAGTCCCAATGATCATCGTCACACACACATCTGGGTGTGGTGAAATTTGTCCTCTGCATTTAACCCATCCCCATGTGATTTTAATCCATCCCCTGGGGGAGAGGGGAGCAGTGAGCAGCAGCGGTGCCGCGCTCGGGAATCATTTGGTGATCTAACCCCCCAATTCCAACCCTTAATGCTGAGTGCCAAGCAGGGAGGCAATGGGTCCCATTTTTATAGTCTTTGGTATGACCCGGCCGGGGTTTGAACCCACAACCTTCCAGTCTCAGGGCGGACACTCTACTACTAGGCCACTGAGCTAGTTTTTCACAAATTTTTACTTTATCATTAACACTTTACCTATTTACTAGTATAGTTGATCACTTCACATGTTATTTTCACTTTTTAACCGCATGAGGGGGCACTATGGCTGTGGAATAATTGGAGCCTCACTGACAATGAGTTCCATTTACTGACTTCCGAAGTCGGGAGATTTAGTGATTTGGAGTTATACAGATTATTCGATAAACTTGTTATTTATTTTATAGTTATTTGATATGTAGTTTATTTAGAGTAGCAACGTGTATGTTGTTAGACTTCAGTAGTTTCCGATTTTTTAGGGAGGCCGTGAAGGCAGCAGGGCGTGGGGGGGGCGGAAAGAGCGATCCTGGGCGCTTGCGTGTGTTGGCTCACATGTTGAGCTCTTGATTTGTGAAATAAAGAGCCGGCCTGTTACCAAACCCACGTCTTGCCTGGTACTTCTGTAACGCTACGATATAGTTATATATGTAGATCTGTGGAATAATTGGAGCCGCCAACTGAAAATGAGGCTGACATCAGCGCCGCACGTAGGTCCGGAATCGACAGCTGTTTATTTTGGGGGTTTTTTTACACATAGGATGAATATTCCGGTGGATTTAATGATTTGGAGTGACACGGATGGTTTGTTAAAATTGATGTTTATATTACATTTATTTGATATATCTAGTCTGACGTCCGTGGCACACGTATTCTTTCCGGCGTCAATTTTTTTTTCTTTTGTTTTTTTCTCAAGTGACACGGAAGACGAAGATTCTGATGGATTTATTGATTTGGAGTGACATGCATGGTTCGATAAAATAGTTGTTTATATTTTTGTTATTTCATACATAGTTTATATATTGTTATATGGGCCTGTAGCAAAATTTGAACTGCAACGCGCCGCTGACATCGGACTTGTTGACTTGACTTAAATCACTGACATTCAGTCTTCAGGTCCATGTCACATGGGCTACCAATCGGAATATAATGGGGTCAGCTGGTCTAGTATGGGGCTCATTGGTGCAGGGGAATGATTCTTGCCTAGGGTTCTTTGATTACCCGGGTAAAACTCCCGGACGGGCTCTTCTTTGAAACACTGTTGTCTATCGTTGTGTGGAGTGTTTGACAGGCCAATGTTACACAGAATGTAACATGGTCTGCAAGCTTTCTTTGAGGCTCGTTGGTCTAGGGCATGGGTGTCAAACTCATTTTTGTCGCGGGCCACATTGTAGTCAAAGTTTCCCTCGACGGGCCATTATGACTGTCAACCCAAATAAATAAACGCCTCATATTATATACAGTATAAGCTACAAAACAAACTGACAAATAATTGCTTTTTCAAATCAGACTCGTGGAAACTTTTCACATATTTCAAAAATAATTTTAAGAAGATTCTTAAAAGTTCCGACAATTTGCAATGTTAGTATGACATAGATTTAATGCACAATTTGTCGTTGCGGGCCACAGAAAATGATACGGTGGGCCATAACTGGCCCCCGGGCCTCGAGTTTGACACCAGTGGTCTAGGGGTATGAATCTTGCTTTGGGTGTGAGAGGTCTGGGGTTTAACTCCCAGATGATCCCTTCGTTAAAACATTGCTGTTGATCAACTAGCCCCATTTCATCTGAGGTGCATGTCACATGGGCTGTCAATTGAAACGAAACGGGTTGTGTTCATTTACCTTGGGTCTCTTGAATCTGTTGTTTCGATTCTCATCACTTGAATCTGCCGTCATGTGTCATCCATTGCGCCACTCACCCTACAAGACTGTATCGACTGTAAACTTGTGTGGAAAACTGTCATTGTCCAAAGGAAGGCTGTTTAGCAACAGTGACCAGCAGACAAATTCAACAAGGTCATTTGATTATACCATAACCCGGATTCGAATCGAACATTAACCACTACACGATCATGGCCTGTATGCAGTAGCGTTAATAAGATGCACATGATGGTATAGTGGTTAGTACTCTGCGTTGTGGCCGCAGCAACCCCGGTTCAAATCCGGGTCATGGCACACTCCAATTACTGTGTGGAATTTGTCCCTTTCTTAATATTGCTAAACAGCCATCTTTTGGACAATGACGATTTTCCACACGTTTGCGGTCGATAGCCTTAACTTGTAGGGCGAGTGGCGCAATGGATAAAGCATCATGGCGTATTCAAATAATGTCACCCATTTTTTATTTTATTTTTTCATTTTTGCAAAAGCTTACAAGCCACATATTCCCGTGGGGCTCGTGGAGCAATGGATAACGAACGCATCTGTCTACAGATCAGAAGATTCCAGGACTCCTGGCCAGCTCACATGCCATTTTGTGGTCAACATTAGCTATGTGTAATTTCTGTGAACTATTGGGTTGAAGTAACTCACAGACACTGTCAACCAATAGTCTTTCCAATTTTGTCTCATCTCGAGACTTAGGGATCATCGGATCTGCGTAGTTATTGGATAGTTCCACCAACATTTTAACATCAACAATCTTTCATGGTCTGCTTGAGTGTCGTGGCTGAAGATCCTAGAGAAAAGACCCTAAACATGCAACTGCATGTTGGCCATAATATAGCATTGAGGCGGCTGCAACCCCAGTTTGAATCTGGTTAATAGCCGAATGAACTTGTTGCAGTTATTTTTTATTCACCCTCAACAGTCTTACGTTGGACCATGACAAATTTACATACACGCAAGCTTACAGAAAATGACAACTTCCCGTGGGGCTAGTGGCTCGTTCCTTGCTCTGAACGGACAGCCAAAACGATTCCTAACACTTACTAATCAAGTCCTAACCAATTCCTGTGTGTGTATGGGGGAGGGGGGGGGGCAAAGGAACCAATCAGATGGCCCGAATCCATGCATGGCCGATGACGGCAGTGATCGACACAGTGATATTTGAGAATTGAAATGAAGTTTATAGGATTTGCAGACAGTGTACAATCATTATTTAAACAAAAGTAGGCAGGCGCATACATTTGGAAACCCCAACAGAAAAATGACATCAATATTTAGTAGTTCCTCCTTTTGCAGAAATAACAGCCTCTGAACCAGTGGTTCTTAACCTGGATTCGGTCAAACTCTAGGGGTTCGGTGAGTCGGTCTCAGGGGTTTAGCAGAGCCTCCCTCCACTGCGGAGGTCCGAACACACCTGATTTATAAATTCGTGATAACGCATATCTGAACTGGTCTCGCAAAGGCAACAGCAGAAGTACTACTGATTTGCTGGTATATCATTTGTCGTGAATTCATGCATTGTGTTGGTTTTATTCTTTCAACAAGGTGGTGTCCATGCACTTCTGCATAAGTTCCGCTCTAGTCTTCTGGCCCAACTCTTTCGTACATAGTATGATGACCATGGAAAGTTCTTTGCGAATGATCAATCTTTGCCTTTCATGTTCATCGGGACTACCCTTTTAATAGGTATCTACACTGTGTATTTGGATAGAGACTGCTGAAAGGGGAAGCATATATGCCTCGTGAACTATATTTATTACTGCGGGTGAAGAAGAGTGAACAAATAAGTCAGCAGACAAGCTTGCCGATTTATTAGTGCCCAGAAGAGCAGCACTCTGTTCCGTACTGTAACCTGCTAGGTTTGTTCCCGGTTCTTTATCTTTAATGCTCGATATGCTAACAGCAATTACCAAGAGGCAGCCTTCACAGTTTAACTCTTTAATGTATGCCAGAATGATCGATGCACAGCTGTGGAGCCCTTTCTGCGAGATGCGAAAGAAGGTCCCTCTCCCAGCGCCAAGGTTCCTGCTCTTATACTACTCTGGGCCGCCTTTCTGCAAGGAGGCGACTCTGCCTAGCCTGTGTGATGACGTGTGACCTTGTAGTCTTAACTGAGAGCGACTTCTACATATGTGCAAAGGGTGTCATAGAGAAGAGAAAGCTAATAAAGCAAGAGAAGGGTTGCAGCGATATAACGGCATAGCTCAAGCTACCCAGCTAATCACATGTGCCAAAGAGGCCTATTCTAACAAACCGTTGCTGAGAATGGGTAGACGGGGAAGCCTGTAAGTGAGTCCGTCACTCGCATACTCCATCGCTTCTCGGCCTTTTGGCTAAAATCAAGTGTAGTCTCGGTTCTTGGGTTTGAGGGATTAAGAGAGCTGATCATAGAAGAGAGAATTTTAACCATAAAAGTGGTGCCAAAGAGGCCTATTCTAACAAACCGTTGGTGAGAATGGGTAGAGATAGACTCTTATTGTTCCTCCCCACGGAAATCTTTAGTAAAAGGCGAAAGATTTATTCCATCTGAAAAGAAAGAGAGATCTGATAATCTGGGTCAAAACGGGCCACGTCACTGCTGGTCTCACCAAATTCACAGGCGGTCTCACACTCAAATTGTAGCAACCAGTCCTTCTAATACAAACAATAGACGTTGATAGATTTACTATACTTACAAGGACTCAACCTAAATAGAAGGTTTAAACAAGTATTTTGTTTTCATTAATGTCTTTTTTACTTTAAACATCTTTGGCGCACAGGATTGTAGGTACCTGATCAAACCTTCTTTCAAACAGCGTCACCTATCGATTGGGCGTCTATTATGAGTATTGAAGGTAAAAACAGTTGTATGTCTTGGTACGTGTACTTTTGGTATGAGAGAATGGGAAATGATCCCATCTCTGTGTTTTATTTGAAAACGTGTGATTTCATAACTTTATTCAAATCGGGAAACAAAATACGATCGTAATTTCTCAAATGATTTCTCAAATTTCAGAAGTGCTCTATATCTCTCGTGTCGCAAATAATTGAGGCTTTTCTCGTTGCTGGCATGGTTTGGAGTGTAATTTACCTCCACTGTGATGGTGGCGTTCGATATTTGACATTTGAATATAAATCTGTCAATTTACTTTAGAAAGTAAATGTTGTTTTCTAGAAATCTATACTGAGATGTATGAGGAACAACAATCGGGCGTATTCTTAAAAAGACAGACCTACAGCCGACAAAAAGGTTTTGATACGTTCATATCATATGACGAGTCAGGAACGTGGTAATTCCATATTATTTTGCATTGACTAATTTGGTTAATACAGTTTAGCAAGCAAATGCACAGTTCCATAGTACAGTTAATAACATGCTCAAAAGCATTCAGTGTGTCACAGCACCGCAGACCTAAACTCCATGTACGTACGACTGCGTGTGATTTTTGTTTTAATCAGAAAGACCAGGGGAGAGCGCGAACGCAGTCCACGACTGTTGTGTTTATACGGAGTAGAGATGAACACGAATGCAACTTCTTTATTCAGCAACTTTTTATTTTCTCCCCACTCATGTCTTACATAGCAGTACAATGCCCCTGGCGCACCACAGAGCCCCCAACTGTCAACATTATTTGAGACCTCCAATAACAAACTATATAATATTATAGTTTCAACATACGATAATACCACATCTCCCTTTTTCCAGGGATCATAGGGTAGACTGCCTTTGTCTCGTCAGACCTTAGAGCAGTGGTTCTTAACCTGGGTTCGATCGAACCCTAGGGGTTAGGTGAGTCGGCTTCAGGGGTTCGGCAGAGCTGGTATGTCATTGCCCCGCCCCCGCCCCGGGACCCCCCCCCCCCCGCCCACGGATGGCTGAACACACCTGAATATCGTGTAAATTCGTGATAACGCATATCTGAACTGTTCTTGCAAAGGCAACAGCAGAAGTCACACTGATTTGCTGGTATGTCATCCCCCCCTATATAGAGGGGTTCGGTGAATGTGCACATGAAACTGATGGGGTTCGTTTAACCCGCCCCCCAAAGAGGGGTTTGTTGAATGCACATATGGACCTGATGGGGTTCGGTACCTCCAAAAAGGTTAAGAACCACTGCCTTAGAGGATTATTCTGCCTCTTGTGTAGAAAGGTCTGTTCCTAACTTTTGCCAAGGTCTTTCAGGGCACCCTGATGGCATGAGTGCCTCTTTTGGGTTGTGTCGCTCTTGTATGCATGTCCTGCAGTTCAGTACCATTTTGTTCACTTGCTGGCTGAGTCCCGGCCACCACACAGATTGACGTGCACGTGATTTACATTCCAGGACACCTAAGTGTCCTTCGTGTAATTTGAACAGCACGTCGTTCCTCATTGCGGAAGGTATTACCAGTCGTGTGTCCTTTAGCATCTTTCACTGTTAATGTGGCTCGCTCCGGCCAGTCATTTTTTAGCGCTGGTTCCTGTTTTGCATGTGCTGGCCATCCTTCCATGCACATGGTCATGACACGCGAGCAGACACTGTCGGCTTTCAACTGCTCTTTCAGGTTTTCTGTATATGATGAGCTGACAGGTAGACTCTCAGTGACACAGTCCACAAATATGTTTGTGCTCTCCATCAGCTCCTGGTCATCAGTGGACATGCGTCATTTTACAGGTTGCACGTGAAAGTGTGTCTGCTGTCCAAAGCGACTTTCCTGGTACGTGCACGATGGAGTATGAGTAGCACATCACCCTCATCCTGAAACCCTGGATTCTCTGTGGCAAAAGATCCAGTGCTTGGGCTCCAAGCAGGATGAGAAGGGGTTTATGGTCGGTCTCCAGGCAAAACTCCTTTCCAATGAGGAAATCCCGAAACCGTTCACAGGCCCATGTGAGGCCCATGTGAGGCCCAGAGCTTCCTTCTCCACCTGTGTGTATCGTTGCTCAGTTGGAGTGAGTGACCGTGATGCGTAAGACACAGGCTTCCATCCTTCCCCTCATTTCTGAAGAATTACGCCCCCCAACCCATACGATGATGCATCAGCAGATACTTTGGTGTCTCTGCCCGGGTCATACATAGCCAGCACCGGAGGAGAGGACAGAGCTTTCTTTAGGTCTTCAAATGCTGCTTTTGTCCTTTTGGGGCACGACCACCATGCCGGCACACCAATCAGTTGGCTCCTTCACCCGACTAATGACGCCCAGAGCTTCCATGCGCTGGAGCTCTCTCTTGACTTCACCCACCAGTGGTAGTGGAATCCTCCTGTTTTTTTTTACTGAATATGGCACGGCACCTGGCTTGACCTTTATGGTGTATGGTTGTTGTAGCTAACCCAGACCGCTGCGCAACTTGGGGTAACTTGCCTTGAAAGTCTCCATGTCTATGCTGTCGACTCGGATAAGCAAGCCAAGAAATGTGCTCTGGTTTTGATCAATATATCAGTGTTTTTTTTCATTTGCCGTTCTCATCCCTGATGTTTAGCTCTGCTTCAAAATGAGGCTTGTCATCTTTCTGTGGCAACTGTGATTTTTTTCTGTGGCTCATCACCTGACACCTACCCACAGTTTGCGGTGTATTTGTCTCCCTAGACTCAATATATATATTTGTGTGTGTATATATAAACAGTGATCTCCAAGAACCACCATCATGTGTTTTTTTTTTTTAACAACGATTACTTCTAGAACATTCCTTGAAAATAATACGTCCTCATCAGTGAGTTGTTTTAGAACAGGCCTGTCGGCTACTCATGTGGTAGTTGGGGGCTGCCTTTTGCCGATGGGCACAACTGTAGTGAATGCAAACTTCCTGTGTTGCAGAGAAGAACCAGCGGACACACATAGTCATTGCTTTTCTTTTTGTACCTTTAATCAGAAATCTGCTATTGGCTGTAATGAAGATTTGGCACACAAAACGTACCTATATTCCTGGACTTGGACTCTGACTCGGGGACTCGGACTCGGTCGGACTCTGTCATTTTTGCCGGACTCGGACTCAGACTCGGTGCTGATTTTGACCGAGTCCACCGAGTCCGACAATAAAAAAATCACGTTCAATTTTATTTTCATCATGCTGCTCAGAATGCGAGTAGGAATACTGTCCACAGCCCTGCTTACGATCAATGTGGCCACGTTGAGTTGCACTTAGGCTAATGTTTACATTATGTACCAATGTCAAGGACGATTATGTCACCCAGCTTATATCATTGATGTGTTTCGATAGTTGTGGGGTCGTCACTAATTATTTGTGTTTAGATAAATGTCTGAGCTATAATGGTGTAATTAATGATTAAAAAATATTATCTTACATGTCCCGTGTTTCAGAATGGTTATTTAATTGGGCAAGAGTGTTTTCAAGCGTTTTGCCTCATGCCAATGGCACTCAGGGCTAAGGGTGGGCTTCAATGACCATTTTTGTAAAGCCACGCATTTAATACCATGTCAAATAATATATTAGAGTGTAGGTTATGTTCCAATGTATCCACTTCTATCGGTTAAATTGTCAACCGTACATTTATGACTATGCCTCGAGTGATCTACGTTATGAACTAGCACAACTCCGGTGGGGCAGGGAAAATGTTATCGATCCGACGTCCGATTGGAACGTCGCCTCACTTTTACGTCCGCCCTCTCAGCAAGGGATCCTATATAAGCCGAACCAGCCAGTGTGAAAGCAGTTGCGTTCGTTCTGATAGATTTTGATCTAAATTAGCCTTGACTAAAGACGAAGCAGTCACATGAATTAACGGAAAAAATTGACAGCCGGACTGGGACCCGGACTCGGACTCGGTGGTCAAGAGGCCGGACTCGGTGCAAAAATCCGACCGAGTCCACAGCCCTGGCTCAAACCTCATTGAATAAAGTACATAAGCAGACAAGTATATTCACATATTAAATAAATAAAAGAAACATTTTAAACATAATTATACCTACACACCAAATCAATAAAGAAGACATAACTAGACATTTTTGATAAGTGGTAATGAGAAAGGTTTTTATAACTTTATGATCTGATATATATATTTCTGAGCACTTTGAAATAACAAATGTTTTTTGATATATTGCCTGAATAGCTTAATGACCCTTAAGGAACTGTTCAATGCATGCCTGATGATTTTCTAAATCACGGACACTGCCAAAGTTGTCTAAAAATGTTCAGTACTTGATTGTATCTTATGTTTTGACTAATTCTAGACACCAGTTTTCGATTACTACTGAACGTTCTGGACAGAGGGAAATATTTTGCCTAACAAAGAAAAGATATGGTTGAAAGCATGATTAAATTAAGAATATGATGACGTAAGCAAGTACATGGAGATCAAAAGAACAAACAAACAAAAACATGGTAAGTGGTGAGTACAAACTTTGCATGGTCAGGGAACATTAATAAATAGGTAGATGATGTCACAGCCAAAAGCTCACATAATTCCGTACAAAATGACAAAATTGAAAGAATGATGAATGGATGAGGTGGAACAGTATATGTGCAAGAATGTTTACAGGAAGGTCACTTGGAGATAAAACCAGCAGGTGCCAGAGGGAGACAGCCAAGCCAAAGACGATCGTCAAGGCTGAAAGACGGAAAGGACAACAACAGCCCCCACAAATCGAATCTCCCATAATCAGCACCCAACCCCACGGAACCAGCTCTCACCGAACCAGCACCCACTCCCATGGAATCAAACTCTCCTGTGAACTTGCCCCACCCCAAAGACTCATCACCCATCAAACTCGGCCCACACTGGCCGACTGAATATAAGCTGACCAAAGAACCTTGAAGGTGGCCTTTTCTGAATGGAGACTTTGCGCTCTTGAAAGGCCCAGCGCTGTATTGTACTTTCCTGAAGACAGAGCTTTCTGAACAAGAATTGTGATTGAACTCAACCAACCTGTGTAAGTCTAATTTCTGCTTCAGTGTCTTAGCATTTTCCTAAATCTGAAGAAATCAAACGAGCACACAGTGAGTAAATTGGATAACTGGTGATTGGCAATGACTTTTGCCGTGAGGCGCAGATAGTGCGCTCCCTAAATTGTGGACAAAATCCAACAGGTGCATGAACTCAATCTGTTCTTCAACAGATTTGATTCCGCCTCCCCCCCCCCACCCCTTCACCTCGCTCCGCATCTTTTTCTACCACCTTCGACACTCCAGCCCCCCCGCCAGCTCACCAACCCCCTCCCCCGGAGTCACTCTTCTGTCTCCTGTCTCCACTCCATCACCCCGGTCTTCCGACATCCCCCTCTTCTTTACAGATCTTCAGGTTCACTTCAGAAAGATCAAAGCAGGGAAGACCCCGGGCCCAGACGGCATCTGGCCGAGACTGCTCAGGGATTGTGCGGACCAGCTGAGTGGTGTGGTCAGGTACCTGTTCAACCTAAGCCTGAGCCTGAACAAGGTCCCAGTACTGTGGAAGACCTCCTGCGTGGTCCCTGTACCAAAGGTGCCATGCCCCAAGGAGCCTAACCACTTCAGGCCTATTGCCTTGACTTCCCACCTGATGAAGACTATGAAGAGGATCATCCTGGGTCACCTGCGTTCACTAGTGGGAGCGCAGCTGGACCCCCTGCAGTTTGCTTACCTGCCTGGTGTTGGGGTGGACAATGCATTGATTTATTTACTGCACAGAACACTGCTTCACCTGGAGGACAACAGGAGCACTGGGAAGATCATGTTCTTTGTTTTCTTCAGCGCTTTTAACACCATCCAGCCGTCACTGCTTAGGGTGAAGATGGAGAAGGCGGGTGTGGACCAGTGCCTGACTGCATGGACAACGGACTTCCTCACCGACCGGCCGCAGTTTGTGAGGTTACATCGCAGTGAGTCCGACGTGGTGCACTGCAGCACTGGTGTCCCCCAGGGTAGGGTGCTCCTTTCCTTTTCACCCTGTTCACGTCAGACTTTACCCACGACACCGCGCACTGCCAAATCCAGAAGTTCTCCGACGACATGGCCATTGTTTGAAATGTCGCAGAGGGGAACGATCTGGAATATAGGTTGGTCATCAAGGACTTTGTCAGCTGGTGTGAGCTCAACCAGCATCAGGTGAACAACACCAGCAAGACGAAGGGGTTGATTGTGAGCTTCGGGAGGACAGCACCCATCTTCACTCCAATGAACATCCAGGGATCGGACAGTGAGGTAGTGGAGAACTACAAATTCCTGGGTGTTCGCCTTAACAACAAACTGGACTGGACTGGACTGGACTGATCACACCCATATCCTGTACAAAAAGGGCCAGAGTCGCCTCCATCTGCTGAGGAGACTGAGGTCCTTCGGTGTGTGCAGGGCTCTCCTCCGGACCTTCTATGACTCTATGGTGGCCTCGGCCATCATCTACGCTGTGGTCTGCTGGGGTGGGGGCAGTAGTGACCGGGACAGGGGGGGACTGAATAAGATGCTCAGAAGAGCGAGCTCTGTTCTGGGCTGTCCCCTGGACTCCATTGAGGTTGTGGGTGAGAGGAGGACGTTGATTAAGCTTAAATCCATCATGGACAACACCTCTCACCACCTCCATGAGAGTGTGCGGTTCCTGAGCAGCTCCTTTCGCGGCAGACTTTTGCACCCTCGGTGTAGGAAGGAACGGTTCCTCAGGTCCTTCATTCCCTCTGCTGTCAGACTTTACAACATGCATGCCGCCTGATAAAATGAATGTGTTTCGTCTCTACTAGCAGCACTTGTGTTTATCCTTGTCTGTTATTTACCCTTTTTTGTAATTCTGGCACTTGTTTTATTCTTGCACTCGTATTATTATTGCACTGATATGCGCTGCTGTGACAAGTGAATTTCCCTGCTGTGGGATGAATAAAGTTCAATCAATCAGTCAAGAGTTGGTTCAGACTGAAGTCAAGTTTTTGATTTCAAAGCATGACACGTTAAATTGACTATGAAAGGGATCGTCTGATCCGAAGTCAGGTGCCTTATCCATTAGGCCACATCGCCATGTGAAATACTCCATGTTTTCAGTGTGGCCTTGATAAGACTGTTTAACGGTTCCCAACAAGCAAGGATGCCCAATGTGGGAACCGAACCCACGGCCCTGAGTTTAAGAGTCGCATGTTCTCCCCACTGAGCTAACCAGGCTTTTCGACCTTGGAATTGTTTCATTTTTTCATTTTTTTTGAATGGGTTAGGGGAAATAGAGAAATGTTTTAAGTGTGGCCTCTGAAACACATCTATTGATAAGACTAAAGAATCAAAGGTTCCCGACAAGTGTGGGCTGCCCAATATGGGGATAGAACCCACAACCCTGAGATTAAGACTTGCATGCTCTACCACCTGAGCTAACCAGGCTTCTCCTATTAAGAACTGTTTCATTCTTTCACTTTTTTAATGGGTTTGGTTCACGAAAACCAGAAGCCACGTTTTAAATCTGGCCTCTGAAACACATTCGTTGATAAGACTAAACATTTAAAGGTTCCCAACAAGTGGCAGCTGTCCAATGTTGTCTCTAGTTGGAAACCCCAGCCCGAGTTGGAAACCCTAATTGGAAACCCTTGCCCCAGTTGGAATTCCTAGTTTGAAACCCTACCCGGAGTTGGAACCCTAGTTGGAAACCCTAGCCCTAGTTGGAAATGCTGGCTCTAGTGTGCAATAGAGAAAGCATTTTTTCTTTTGGTTTTTGTCACTTTGTTGCACTGAAAATGGAGATTGGGGGGGAGTCAGCACAACAAAAAAGAAATCAGAAACCAAAACCTTTCTGACAGTATAGAAAAGAATAATAAATAATACATAGAATAAGGTTTACTGTCTGTGAAGTTGAGTTTAATTGAAATGGCCAGTGGTTGAATCAATTTTACAGTAAAATAGCTTTGTAAAACCAACTATTCATGGCCTCGGTAGCGCAGGCGGTAGCGCGTCAGTCTAGTAAACTGAAAGTCGTGAGTTCAACCCTCACACGGGGCTATGTTTTATTTAGTCCTAACCCTAACTCGAGCCCTTGTTGGAAACCCTAGCCCCAGTTGGAAACCCAACTTTGAGAATGGTCAGACAGAAGTACCTTTTTCTTTTGATGAAGTTCAGTTTGATGGAAATGGCCGGTGGTTGAATCAATTTTACAGTAAAATAGAATTTTAAGACAGGTGCCACAAATTCTCGTTGGCGCAGGCGGTAGCGCGTCAGTGTCGTAATCTGAAAGTCGAGAGTTTGATCCTCACACGGTGCATGATTTATATATATTCCAACCCTAAATCTAGCCCTACCTGTAAACCCTAGTCCTAGTTGGAAATCCTAGCCCTAGCCTAGTTAAGTTTGATCAAAATGGGCGGTGGTTGAATCAATTTTACAGTAAAAAACAATTGCACAAATTGCAAATGCATAGCCTCGTTCGCGGAAGTGGTAGTGTGTCAGTCTCATAATCTGGAGGTCGTAAATTCGACCCTCACACAGGGCACACTTTTATATAGTCCTAACTCTAGCCCGAATTGGAAACCCTCATCCTCGTTGGAAGCCCCAGTTGGAAACCCTGGCCACAATTTGAAACCTTAGTTGGCTTCCCTAACCCGAGTTGGAAACCCTAGTTTCAGAATGCTCAGACTAAAAGTCACTTTATCTTTCTGTGAAGTTCAGTTTGATTGAAATGGCCGGTGGTTGGATCAATTTTACAGTAAAAAAGAATTGTAAAACTGTAAATGCACAGCCTCATTAATGCAGGTGCTAGCATGCCAGTCTCACAATCTAAAGGTCAAGAGTTCGGTCCTCAGGTGGGGCAGACTTTTTATATACCTAGTCCAAACTAGCCCTAACCCTAACTCTAGCCCTAGTTGGAAACCCTAGTCCTAGTTGGAAACCTTAGTTGAAAACCCTATTTTCAGTAGGGAGCAGGTTGCTCAGACTAAAATAACTTTTTCTTCTTTTAAGGGGTAGGGCAGCAAAGTAAGCAGGGATTGTGAATATCAGCAAGCACAGGTTGCTCAACTGGAGTCAAGAGAAACAAATTAAAAATTGTACATCAGATGAAAAATGTGCCTCTTTCTTTTGGCTTTTGTCACTGACATTTGGGGTCACCACAACAAAGATCAAAACAGCACAAAAACAGTTTACCTATATTTTGTCACGTCTCGCCCCCAACTGCTCCACTATGTGTCTGTCTTGGTTTCTGTCTGTGTGCTCGCCCCTCCCCTCCTGTGTGCCCATGATCAGTGTGATTGTTCCCACCTGCCTCTCGTTACCTGTCGTGTATAAAAGTCCTGTCTGCCCCTCTCTCCCTGTCGGATCATTGGTTTTGGTTTTGGTTGCTGTCGTTCGGTGTTGGCGTGCTGTCTTGGTGCCGTCGTGTCCTGCTGTCTTCTTGTTTCACGTCCTGGTCAGTCAAGTTATTGTTTAGGTCATGTCAGTTTACCGAGTCTGTATTTTGAGTTGCTTCGGTGGACCCTGGTCCGGGCTGCACTTGGTCGTCCTGCTCCATGCTCCACACCCGACCGTGACATATTTTCCTCTTTCAATTTGATGATACACTAGACATGAATACCTGTTTAGATTTGAAATCTTATCCATTAGGCCAGATAGCCATACAGGAAATTCTGACAAGTGATAGCAGTGCAATGATTTTTGAGCATATACAGTAAATCTACAGCCTAGATTCAAGTGGAGTTAACTGACTGGATCAGAAGATTAAGGGGTTCAAGTCCCTTCGTTGTCAATTTAATGAATGTCAAGAGGAAAGTAGCCTAGTGGATAATGTGTCAAACATTAAATAATAGTTTTTATTTTGTTTCTGCATTACCCAATACATCTCCTTCACATTGTGACACATTCTCCCATTATCTGTCTGTGTTAGGTAGAGAAAAAGATTTTAAAGGAAAGGTAAGTATTGTTGTGTTGTGTTTTGTTGTATTGTGTGTTGTCATTACCGTATTTTCTGGACTATAAGTCACGTTTCTTTTCATAGTTTGGGTGGGGGGGCGACTTATACTGAGGAGCAACTTATACGTGATTTTTTGTCACAAATTTTCAAAATAAAAAAAAAAAACGAAAAATGGATAAACGAACCGTGATGTAGCAAGGGATTACTGTAGTTTGAACTGCAAGTGACATCAGCGGCGCGGCGGTTGTTTACTTAAAGGACAAAGGATTCGATCACGGGATGACGAAGATGACGAAGGGCCCCATGTACTACCGGCATCTTTAGTGGCTTTGCTTGTAAGTGACACAGAGGACGAAGAGTTTTTTTTTTCCCAATGATCATCACACACACATCTGGGTGTGGTGAGATTTGTCCTCTGCATTCAACCCATCCCCGTGTGATTTTGATCCATCCCCTGGGGGAGAGGGGAGCAGTGAGCAGCAGCGGTGCCGCGCTCGGGAATCATTTGGTGATCTAACACCCAATTCCACCCCTTAATGTTGAGTGCCAAGCAGGGAGGCAATGGGTCCCATTTTTATAGGTATGACCCGGCCGGGGTTTGAACCCACAACCTTCCAGTCTCAGGGTGGACACTCTACCACTAGTTTGAAGGATTTAATGATTTGGAGTGACACAGAAGGTTTGAAAAACTATTATATGTTTCACGCACACCCGGTCCTATTCTATGGAGCTCTCTTCCACCTCTGTGGCTGGAAGTGCCACCTCCAGGGATGGAAGTCCACGCTGCCACACGCCTGGAAGTCGATGCCGGTGCTTGGGGCTGTGTGGCGGTGAACTGTTTATGTTATTGTTATTTGATATATTTGTCATTTTCAAAACTTGTTCAGGAAAAAAAATATTATTCAGTGGTAATGTTGGACGTTTTCAATAAATACAAATTCATACAGTTTTAGGGTTCTCAGGTTAAAAAAGGCAATGCATGCACGGGGGCCCCCAGGGCTGCGTGCTTAGTCCATTGCTCTTCACCCTGCTGACGCATGACTGCACTGCGACCTACAGCGACAACCGCATAGTGAAGTTTGCTGACGACACGACTCTGGTGGGTCTCATCACGAAGGGCGACGAGACTCGGTACAGGTCGGAAGTTGACCTTCTGACCATGTGGTGCAGGGACAACAACCTCCTGCTGAACGTCAATAAGACCAAGGAAATCGTTGTTGACTTCCGGAAGGGTCACACAACACACCTGCCGCTGATCATCGACGGTGCTGTGGTGGAGTGGGTGAGCTGCACCAAGTTCCTGGGGGTGCACATCAGTGAGGACCTCTCCTGGTCCGCAAACACCTCGTCACTGGCAAAGAAAGCTCAGCGCCGCCTGTACTTCCTGCGGAAGCTCAGGCGTGCATGTGCTCCTCAGGCAGTCCTGTCTACATTCTACCGTGGCACCATTGAGAGCGTCCTCACCAGTTGCATCGCTGTCTGGGGTGGTAACTGCACTGAACAGAACTTGAAGGCCCTGCAGCGCATAGTGAATACGGCTGGTAAGATTATTGGTGCTTCGCTCCCCTCCCTGAAGGACATTTACACCTCCCATCTCGCCCGCAAGGCAACCTCGATTGCCAGAGATGTGAGTCACCCGGCTCACTCTTTGTTTGACCTTCTGCCCTCTGGGAAGAGGTATAGGAGCCTGCGCTCCCGCACCACCAGACTCGCCAACAGCTTCTTTCTCCAGGCTGTTAGGGCCCTGAACTCGCTACCCCCTTCTGCGTAGCGTGCGGCACTGTTGCGCTATTTTCTGGAATGTCTGCTGTACGCACACTTGCTCCTTTTTTTGCTCCTCTTATTTATTTATTTATTTGTTGTGTTATTTATTCATTATTTATTCAGCACGCTTTTGTTATACTTGTTTACTTGTTTGTCTGTTGTGGGCCATGTCTTGTCACCATGGGATAGGGGGGAACGAAATTTCGGTTTCTTTGTATGTCTTCGGCATGTGGACAAATTGACAATAAAGCTGACTTTGACTTTGACTTTGACTTAAACAGTTCTACGAATCCTGTTTCATCCACTGAGTGTGTATGTGTGCCACACGTTTTTAGCAATTAAGCCCGTGACTGAAAATGGCGTGTGCGGTAAAGACGTCGGCCCATGATCAAGAAGGTGGTTCACCCCATGTGAGGCTCAGCCATTGCACTACGGTTGTGCTGACCTCTGCAAATTCCCCTACTGTGTGAATCTTGACTGCATTATTTCTGGTAGTGGGGGACTGTGTTCGCGCTCTCCTCTGGTCTTTCTGATGAAAACAAAAATTAAGCGCAGTAGTATGCACATGGAGTTTAAGTCTGCGATGCTGTGACACACTGAACGCTTTTGACTATGTAATTAACTGTACTCTGGAACTGTGTGTCAGGGTTCTCCAGATTATTCTTATCGTATGATTATGTTGGAATGCAGCCTGTAATAAATAACCTAGCTAGATTAGGTTTATGCTTATGTTGGAATGCAACCTGTGATAAATCACCTAGCGTGTCCCATCCTACACAAAGTCGTAAAACACCCCTTGCTATGTTTTGACTAGAGGTCAAGGGCTTTCTCTATTCAGTCCACTCTTACCCCCACCCTGTTTCTCTTAATAAAAATGCTCTTGCAGGAGGCGAGAGTCAGACCTCCATTCGAACATCGCTGTACGCACAGCGACGAATGGACTCTCCACCTGCAGGTGTCTAAAGGGACTTACTCGTCTCCCGTGTGGTTCTTGCAAAATAAGTTGGACTGAGCGAATCTCTAACACTGTGCATTTGCTCGCTAAACTGTATTCACCAAATTAGCAAATGCAAAATAATATGTAATTACCACGTTCCTGACTCGTCATATGATATGAACGTATCAAAACCTTTTTGTCGGCTGTAGGTCTGTCTTTTTAAGAATGCGCCCGATTGTTGTTCCTCATACATCACAAGTATGGATTTCTAGAAAACAACTTTTACTTTCTAAAGTAAAATGACAGAAATATTTTCTAATGTCAAATATCAAACGCCACCAACGCAGTGGAGGTGAATTACACTCCAAACCATGCCAGCAACGTCAAAAGCCTCAATTATTTGCGACACAAGGGAGACATAGAGCATTTCCGAAGTTTGAAAAATCATTTGAGAAATTACGATCGTATTTTGTTTCCCGATTTGTGTTGAATAAAGTTATGAAATTACAAATTTTCAAGTAAAACACAGGGATGGGATCATTTCCCGTTCTCTCAGACCAAAAGTACACGTACCAAGACATACAACTGTTTTTACCATCAATAATCAAAATAGACGCCCAATATAATTGAAAGAACGAGCGCCATCAGTGTTCGATCAGATACCTACAATCCTGTGCGCCAACAATGTTTAAAGTAAGTGAGACATTAATGAACACAAAATACTCGTTTAAACATTCTATTTTGCTTGAGTCCTTGTAAGTATAGTAAATCCATCAACTTCTATTGTTTGTATTAGAAGGAATGGTTGCTGCAATTTGAGTGTGAGACCGCCTGTGAATTTAGTGAGACCAGCAGTGGGGTGGCCCGTTTTGACTCAGATTTTCAGATCACTCGTTTCTCTTCAGATCGAATAAATCTTTCGCCTTTTACTAAAGATTTCTGTGGAGAGGAACAATAAAGAGTATACCATTTCCGTGGAGAGGAACAATAAGAGTATATCTCAATTTGTTGATGCTCTGCGAAAGAATATCAATATTGCAACGGATAGCCGCCTATATCATACTCCGTGCAACAATCATACGTTCACATAATTCATACCGGCACGTGTGAACATGTTCACATAAACAGAGAAATTATGCCGAGTGCAGACAGACAATCACGTTTAAAACCTCGTTTATCATCCATCCATTTATCCATCCTATTCCGCTTATCCGGGTTGGGTCGAGGGGGAGACCGCTTTAGGAGGGACTCCCAGGCTTCCCTCTCCCCAGCCACTTCATCCAACTCAACCCGGGGAATCCCAAGGCGTTCCCAGGCCAGCCGAGAGACATAGTCTTTCCAGCACGTCCTGGATCGCCCGCGAGGTCTCCTACCGGTGGGACATGTCCGGAACACTTCCAAAGGGAGGCGTCCAGGAGGCATCCTGATGAGATGCCTGAGCCACCTCATCTGGCTCCTCTCACCGTAGAAGAGCAGCGGCTCTACTCCGAGTCCCTCCCGGATGACCAAGCTTCTCAAGGGAGAGCCCGGACACCCTGCAGAGGAAACTCATTTCGGCCGCTTGTATTCTGGATCTCGTTCTTTGGGTCACGACCCAAAGCTCGTGACCATAGTTGAGGGTAGGAGCGTAGATCGACCGGTAAATTGAGAGCTTTGCCTTTTGTCTCAGCTCTCTCTTCACCACGACGGATTAGTACAGAGTTCGCATTACTGCCGACGCTGCACCAAACCGCCTGTCGATCTCGCGCTCCATCCTGCTCTCACTCGTGAACAAGACCCAAAGATACTTGAACTCCTCCACTTGGGGCAGGATCTCATCCCCGATCCGGAGAGGGCATCCCACCCTTTTCCGACCGAGGACCATGGCCTCGGATTTGGAGGTGCTGACCCTCATCCCGACCACTTCACACTCGGCTGCGAACCACCCCAGTGAGAGCTGGAGATCACGGCTTGAAGAAGCCAACAGCACCACGTCATCTGCAAAAAGCAGAGACGCAATGCTGAGGTCCCAGAACTGGACCCCCTCAACGCCTTGGCTGCGTCTAGAAATTCTGTCCATAACCATTATGAACAGAATCGGTGACAAAGGGCAGCCTTGGCAGAGTCCAGCCCTCACTGGGAAAGAATCTGACTTACTGCCAGAAATGCGGACCAAACTCTGGTATTGGTGATACAGGGACCAAACCGCCCTTATCAGTTGGCTCAGCACCCCGTACTCCCGAAGCACCCTCCACAAAACTTCCCGAAGGACACGATTGAACCCCTTCTCCAAGTCCACAAAACACATGTGGACAGGTTGGGCGAACTCCCATGCCCCCTCGAGGATCCTGCCCAGGGTGTAGAGCTGGTCCACTGTTCCATGGCCAGGACAAAAGCCACACTGCTCCTCCTTAATCCGAGGTTCGACCTCCCGACAGACCATCATCTCCAGCACCCCTGAATAGACCTTACCAGGGAGGCTGAGGAGTGTGATTCCCCTATAGTTGGAACACAACCTCCGGTCTCCCGTCTTAAAGAGGGGAACCACCACCCCAGTCTGCCAATCCAGAGGCACCGTCCCCGATGTCCACGCAATGCTGTAGAGGCGTGTCAGCCATGATAGTCCCACAACATCCAGAGCCTTTAAAAACTCTGGGCGGATCTCATCCACCCCCGGGGCCATGCCCCAGAGGACTTTTTTGATTACCTCAGTGAGTTCGACCCCAGAGATTGGAGAGTCCACCTCAGAGTCTCCAGGCCCTGTTTCCACAATGGAAGGCGTGTCGGTGGAATTGAGGAGGTCTTCAAAGTACTCTCCCCACCGACTCACGACGTCCCGTGTCGAGGTCAGCAGCACGTCATCTCCAGTGTAAACAGTGTTGACGGTGCACTGGTTCCCCCTCCTGAGACGCCGGATGGTGGACCAGAATTTCCTCGAAGCCATCCGGAAGTCATTCTCCATGGCCTCGCCAAACTCCTCCCACGCCCAGCTCGGGCTCCTTTTCAGTCAGAGAGGCGATATTCCATGTCCCAAGAGTCAGCTTTTGCAGCCAGGGATCGGTCCGCCAAGGTCCCTGCCTTTTTCCGCCGCCCATTTTGCACTGCACCCGACCCCTTTGGCCCCTCCGGCAGGTGGTGAGCCCATGGGAAGGGGGACCCATGTTTCCTTTTCGGGCTGTGCCCAGCCGGGCCCCGTGGGCGAAGGCCTGGCCACCAGACGCTCGCCTTCGAGCCCCACCTCCACGCCTGGCTCCAGATGTGGGGCCCGGTGACCCGCGTCCGGGCGAGGGAAAACAAAATCCATTTATGTTTTTCTTCATAAGGGGCTTGTGAGAGCCGTGCTTTGTCTGGCCCTTCACCTAGGATCCGTTTGCCATGGATGACCCTACCAGGGGCATGAAGCCCCAGACAAGATGGCTGCTAGGATCATTGGGGCGTGCAAACCCCTCCTCCACGGTAAAGTGATGACTAACGAAGGGGCTTCGTTTATCAATGCAGTTTAACTTCTGGTGGGACCCATTTGAATTGGCACATGCCAGTCTATTGTAATTTGGCAAAAAATATTGTTTTTAAATAAAAACCAATAACCAACCCTGTCAATTGCACAAGCACTCCTCTTTACTGTTCACAAGCACAATCACAAGTACAAGTCGTCTTCATCCATAAGCACATGAGTCTTTCCTTGTTAAAACACAGCAGCCCTACAAAAAAATGTTCCATCAACTTTTAGTGTCTTAATAGACAATGATGGTATTTATTTATTGAAACAAAATATCTACCTCCTTCAATGTTACACGTGAATGCACATACAGAGAGAAGTTTTATTCATTTTGATAAGGCTACATGAAGCAAAATATAAAGGTGAATACACACTGTTTTCGTGCACCATTTTAGCCCAATTCCATCATTTCCTTGTCTGTCTGTGCCTCCTTACCAGCAAATTTCTGGAAGTCCACATGGCGTCTTTGATGGCAGCAAAAGTGAGCCACTGCTTTGTAAAGTCTTCTTGCTTGATTTTCAACGGGCTCACCCCATAGAGTACAAGGTTCAAGATTCAAGATTCAAGAGTTTTTTATTCGCCATGTTTGAGCGTGCCAAACAAGGAATTTGACTTCGGTAAATCACAGCCTCTGTTCAACATTTAGGTGACTAACAACAACATGTGAAAAATGAAAGATATTCTCAAACATCCCCTGATCTTAAACTGATCTTAAACTCCCAAGAGGGCAAGGAAAAACTCATAACTCCAGCTAGGGGAAATGAGAAACCTTGAGAAGAGACCACAGATGGGAGGGTCCCTCTTCGAGGATGACCAGGCTGCAATGGATGCAGAGAGGACACATAGTACAAACAGTGTAAACAAAAAAGGTGTGGAAAGCGGGATGTTATTGCACAGTAATGACTCTGAGACTCTAAGAGTGGTGTGAGTTCATCAGAGCGACAGCCTGGGGGAAGAAGCTGTCTCTGTGTCTGCTGGTTTTAGTGTACAGAGCTCTATAACGGCGTCCGGAGGGGAGTAGTTCAAACAGGCTGCAACCTGGGTGCGAAGGGTCTGTTGAGATGTTGATGTCTGCATTCAACACTTCCATTGCCGGGAACTGCAGGTCGCCCACAGGTATACGGCAGCCATGAACTACCTGAGCAGGTGCCACACTGACTCCTGGGCGCCACAGCCAGGTCGGGGGCACGTTGAGAGCGCTGATATGCCCCGGGAGTGCATAACGGACCTGACTGGGAGGCCATCATGGGCCACCATCCACGACAGGTCCCAACAAGTTTGTTTCGAGAGGGCGGGGTGGTTGACGTTGTGCCAAACTGTTGTGGGCTCGCCGAATGCGGGTCCGAGCACTGGACAAACCACTTCCCGCTGTACGACAGAGATCATAGATCTGTGACTTGTTAAAATGTCACTATTTTCTTGCTGTAATTTAAAGTTCTTCAAAAACTTTTTGGTGAAGAAATAAGAAGGTGGCGCGTTAAAAGACACAGGAATTCATTGGTCGATGGGTATTAGCTTTAGTTTCCGGAGGTATGTGTCACGTCTCGCCCTGCTCCACTATGTATGTGTCTGTCTTGGTTTCTGTCTGTGTGCTCGCCCCTCCCCTCCTGTGTGCCCATGATCAGTGTGATTGTTCCCACCTGCCTCTCGTTACCTGTCGTGTATAAAAGTCCTGTCTGCCCCTCTCTCCCTGTCGGATCATTGGTTTTGGTCATTGGTTTTGGTCATTGGTTTTGGTTCCTGTCGTTCGGTGTGTCGTCCTGTCTTGGTGCCGTCATGTCCTGCTGTCTTCTTGTTCCACGTCCCGGTCAGTCAGTCAAGTTATTGTTTAAGTCATGTCAGTTTACCGAGTCTGTATTTTGAGTTGCTTCAATAAACCCTGGTCCAAGCTGCACTTGGTCGTCCTGCTCCATGCTCCACCACCCGACCGTGACAGTATGAGCCCATCCAGAATCGTGTCATTGCTTGGCTTTTCGATGCATTTGGTGTAACGAGCGCGCTTCGCAGGTGCAGGGCAACATATCTGCTTCCGAGGAAGAGTTTTAAGTTCGGGACTCCTTCTCCTCTGTTTTTTTTTTTCTTTTTCTTCAGTCCCTCTGACTTGGATTTCCAGGTGAAGTAAAAAATGGCTCGGTCCAATTCTAAAAGCAACTTACTTGCTGGGATGAAAACAGAACTGATTAGTAAAAGCAAGGGTAAAATCACCACTTTTATGGTTAAAATTCTCTCTTCTACGGTCAGCTCTCTTAATCCCCCAAACCCAAGAACAGATACTACACTTTATCTTAGCCAAAAGGCAGAGAAGCGATGGAGTATGCGAGTGAGGGACTCGCTTACAGGCTTCCCCGTCTACCCATTCTCACCAACGGTTTGTTAGAATAGGCCTCTTTGGCACATGTGATTAGCTAGGGAGCTTGAGCTATGCCATTATATCGCTGTAACACTTCTCTTGCTTTATTAGCTTTCTCTACTCTATGAAACCCTTTGCACATATGTAGAAGTCGCTCTCGGTTAAGATGACAAGGTCACACATTATCACACAGGCTAGGCAGTCGCCTCCTTGCAGGAAGGCGGCCAGAGTAGTATAAGAGCAGGAACCTTGGCGCTGGGAGAGGAACCTTCTTCTGCATCTCGCAGAAAGGGCTCCACAGCTGTGCATCAATCATTTTGGCATACATTAAATAGTTAAACTGTGAAGGCTTTCTCTTGGTAATTACTGTTAGCATATCGAGCATTAAAGATAAAGAACTGGGAACAAACCTAACAGGTTACAGTACGGAACAGAGTGCTGCTCTAATGGGCACTAAAAAATCGGCAAACTTGTCTGATGACTTATTTGTTCACTCTTCTTCATCCGCAGTAATGCATGTAGTAGTTCACGAGGCATATATGTGTCCCCTTTGACCAGTCTCTATCCAAATACACAGTGTAGATACCTATTAAAATGGTAGACCCGATGAACATGAAAGGCAAATGAGAATTTGCCAAGAACTTTCCAGGGTCATCATATGTACAACGGCTGCGCCAAAAGGAGTCAGGCCAGAAGAATAGAGCGAAACTAACACAAGATTTGAACGCACGCCTTAGTAGAGACTGAGAGCCTAAATCCAGCGCTTCAGCGACACTACCTACCAACTGCAGTTTCAACATTGAATTTTGTTGACATTTCTAATAAAATGTGAAAGTGGATAAAAAGTTGGTTTCTCCACCAGCATCCAGGTTAGTGCTGCCCGACTGAGCTTTGTTCATAATGTAATGAGTGACAGTCAGAATCCAGTTACGAGTTGGAACCGAATGCTTGTTAGCCGATTAGAGGACTTGATGAATTGCTAGCACTGAGCAGCAGAGTGGCGCAGCGGGAGCGTGCTGGGCCCATAACCCAGAGGTGGATAGATCAAAACCATCCTCTGCTGTTTGTCTGGTTTGGACCTTCTTTCAAGTCATGCTTTTGAGAAAAAATGTCGTGCGCATTATCTTTTCCACACGTTGGTTGTGCTGCACCTGGAGGCAGGGCTCGAAGGCGAGCGTCTGGTGGCCGGGCCTTCGCCCATGGGGCCCGGCCGGGCACAACCCGAAAAGGAAACGTTGGTCCCCCTTCCCATGGGCTCACCACCTGTGCGAGGGGCCAAAGGGGTCGAGTGCAGTGTGAGCTGGGCGGTGGCCAAAGGCAGGGACCTTGGCGGTCTGATCCCCGGCTGCAGAAGCTAGCTCTTGGGACATGGAATATCACCTCTCTGGCTGGAAAGGAGCCCGAGCTGGTGTGCGAGGCAGAAAAATTCTGACTAGATATAGTCGGACTAGCCTCCACGCACAGTTTGGGTTCCGGTAGAAGCCCTCTCGAGAGGGGCTAGACTCTCTTCCACTCTGGAGTTGCCCACGGTGAGATGTGTCGAGCAGATGTGGTGGGTATACTTATTGCCCCCCCGGCTGGGCGTCTGCACATTGGGGTTCACCCCGGTGAACGAGAGGGTAGCTTCCCTCCGCCTTCAGGTGGGGGGACGGGTCCTGACTGTTGTTTGTGTCTATGCCCACCCTTCTTGGAGTCCCTGGAGGAAGTGCTGGAGAGCGCTCCTTCTGGGGACTCCATCGTTCTACTGGGTGACTTCAATGCTCACGTGGGCAATGGCACCAGGACTTTGTAGTTGTGTCATCAGATTTGCGGCCGCATGTTTTGGACACTCGGGAGAAAAGAGGGGCGGAGCTGTCAACTGATCACCACCTGTTGGTGGGTTGGCTCCGATGGTGGGGGAAGATGCTGGTCCGACCTGGAAGACCCAAACACTCTGTGAGGGTCTGCTGGGAACGTCTGGCAGAATCTCCTGTCAGGAAGAGCTTCAACTCCCACCTCCGGCAGAGCTTTTCCCACGTCCCGGGGGAGGCGGGGGTCATTGAATTTATATAACTCGACCTCTACGTTTTAAGCTTGATGAGCCAAAATATCAGATCTTGCTCTTGTTTCCTACCGTTTTAGCCTATTTGTTTTATCCAAATCTGTTCAATCTCTGATTATAATCTGTAGCCCTACGTATTTTTCAAATTTTTATTTATTTATTTATCAAATCTCCTCAGTTCTGTCAAACTCAGTGCACAATGAACCTCCCTTCCACTTTGAACCAAGCTTCACCAAATTTGGGAACGCCGTAGCAAGGAGTGCGATTTGGTTGTCGGACACTCCAAGTCCATATCTTTTTGCCGCACTTCACCCTCTCAAGTTGGTGTTCTTTTGTTGTTGCTTCAGAGCGACCCCATCCATCACTCTTGAATGAGTCCATTGTTCAAATGAGTCAATTTTCATCATTGTGAGTTCCTCCGCTTTTCACTGTCTTTTCTCGTCCCCGAGGATGTTGTCTGTCCTCCGGAGTGTACTTGTCCTCCTCCAAGCACAACAGCAGTCTTTTCTTGTCCTTCGCCAAAGGTCAAAGGTGCTTCAGAGCCAGGCACCATTTTGTAGTTGTTCACGGCTGCAGGCGAAGTCTCGGATTGGGTTTCAGGGACTCTGACACTGAGAATGACAGGCTGGGACATCAAACTTGTAAGACTATTTCCAAATGTAGCTGCTTCCATCAATTTGCTGGTAACGTTTATTTACCAAACTTCAAATTCTCCTAATAACAGCGGTCTCGGTTTTATATCGTAAATCCTGCAACTCATCCTATTTTTGAGCTACATTTTATCTATAGTTCCAATTTAATCGGACAGTATGTTGTCTTCAGTATCATTATTGAAAATCAACTCATCGAGGTCTGCTTTCCACATCAAGCCCTGATCTGTATGTCTTGACCTCTCACATGTTATTGTCATGCTTGCTCAAAAATGTGACTTAGAGTATGGTGCTGTGAATTCTCAATCTCCCCAATGAAATTGGATCCCACCTCGTAGTTCTTATCGTTCTCATGTTCCTGTTAGCCTGCAATTGTCCAAATCAAAAATGTTTTCTTTTAACTGTCTTTCTTTTGAACCTCTAAATCTCTCGTGTTGCTAACCTATCTACACCAGAACAAAAAAATTACCACAATATAACACCAAATGTATTTGAAAATTCATTGTCATAACGTGTTGTATTATTACTATCTTCCACTATCTGTCCTACTCACTCCCCCCTTTTTGAGGCTTGGCAACGCCCATGCCTCACACCTTGACAAACTTTTTGGGAGAATGCGTTCTTTACTACATACGATTCCATCATCATTTAAGTTGACTTTCTTTCCAAAACGCTTCTCAATTTCTCAGTTCACACATCTTCTGCATGTGTTACTGGTTCTCCAGTTTTTTTTCTTCTAGTTAATTATCAATCCAAAAGCTATGTGTTTCTTTCTAACATTCAACCTGCTCAAAATCACTCTTTCATCGAAGTCGCTCTACTAATTTTCTATAGTAGTCGCCAACGACTTCAACCATTCAACCTGTAATTTCTTTTCATTCAGGCTATCATTCATCAATGTTCATTTGCATCTCACACGCAGTCTCCAAAAAGGAGTCTTTCTATCACATTGGTCCCAATTCATCCAAGCTCACCACACAACATCCATATATCATTTTCAACTCAGGTTTCCTGGTAGAACAATCCACCAATTCAAAAAAACTTAACTAAAACAAACAATTGGCAAATTAATCTGAATTTCTTTTCTTTGTTTTTAAATTTGAAGAACTCAATCTCTCAGATTTAGCTTGCATTTAAAAGTTTGCATAATCTTATAACACAACCAATCAATTATTCCTATTAAATGTAGCATTGCAAAATCTTAAATTCACAATTTAGCTTCTCCCAATTCCTGAAAGCATGTTCTGTTGTTTTGTTAACTCAGAATTTCTCATGAGGGCTTGACACTAACATGCACTAGTGTGGATTAGTTTCTGTTCGCAAACAGATTTCTCTCTTTTTCTTTCATTTTTATCTGTCAAAATTGTTTCTGTTCTGCGGTGTAAATTGAATAGACCACAGTCTAGCAAATTTTTTTATACTAAAACTTTAGCCAATGTTCATCATTTTAACATATACGCACACACATGCACAGCTCTCGCATGCAAAAGGTAGTTCCCAGCACCAATGATTCGTCACAGGCTGGCCATTTCCTGTGGTCGATCATGAGCTGGTCCCTCCCATGCACACGAGGACAGCACATTCTACTTTTATTTATTTATCTTCTAGAAGCAAGTTGCATTTCTTTACCACTTGATTTGCATATTTTAACTTCAGTGTAACACAATTTGATCCCTATTCATTTGTAATTGGGCCTACAAACAGCATTGTCATACTTCTTGTGTGGACAGGGGCTCTAACAATCTAAAACGATTTTTGATAACCTGACAATGACATGTTTTGCTGTCATATGGGAGAGGTTTCAGATCTTTTAAATTTCGATACATGATTTGCATAGGACCGGAAACTCCTCTTGCCCCTTGCTTGAGCCGCGGCTTGAGCTGCGGCCTTGCACCTGCTCACAGGGGCCTTATTGTCTCCTGGTCTGACAAACACTTGTGACCGCATCAGTTTTCATCTTTCTAGCTTTTGTCTCTTGAATTCGTTCTCATCTCTTTGTTAAGATTTCAACCACACTCTAGCACTTCTACCACTTCAGCATGTATTCCATACAATTAAGAAATCTACTTGCCATGAACTTCTCGTTTTAAAGAAGAGCAGAGCAAGAGATTTACCGTTCTTTTTTCCCATCTTAATTTCAGTAGTTTAAGGTTTTACATTTTTTTTCCAATTTTTTTTTCTTTGAGGATCCTCAATGCAGGTTTAAATTGACCTTTCGACAGATTACTAGCCTGTTTTATTGCCGTGGATCAACGCTAGAACTGCTTCTTAGTCAATTTATCCTACCAGTCACACACTCAATCACGCAAGTTATCCCTGCCTACGCGAAGTCCTCCTTTTAAAAAAAAAAGGAGCTGCTTCATCCAGTGAGGGGACTCTACAACACCCCCCACCTTCCCTGGGAACTAAAGACAAAAGTCCTTGTCCCCAGCCCTGCCAACGCGAAGTCCTCCTTTTTTTTTAAAAAAAGGAGCTGCTTCATCCAGTGAGGGGACTCTACAACACCCCCCACCTTCCCTGGGAACTAAAGACAAAAGTCCTTGTCCCCAGCCCTGCCAACGCGAGGTTGTACTCCCTAGAACAGTGGTCGTCAAATAATGATTCACGGAGGTACTGAGATTTTAAAACAGTTTGAGAACCACTGCTCCAAAAGAGACACCTCATCCAGAGGGGGACTCTACAACACCCCCTCCTTCCACAAAACTTATTCCTGTGCACTTCTTCCTTTTTACGCGTTTCACAAGCAACAACACAATCACACAACTTCAGGCCTTTAACTTACTTGTCCCCTGGTTCGTTGCACTGCCGGGTCCCGTCAATCCACCTCTGTCAGACGAAGGCAGACCTAAGATGCTGGCCCAGCGAAGAATTCTCTTCCCAGGACTTTCTCTTCCAGGTCCTCCTAATGGACGCTGGCTTGTCGACAATGCAGCACGTCCTCCTTCGCCGGTCAGATGGTGGGTATGAGGATCCCGGGTTTCGGCACCAAAATGTTAGAGATTTGCTCACTCCAACTTATTTTGCAAGAACCACACAGGAGACAAGGCAAGTTCTTTTAGACACCTGCAGGTGGAGAGATCACTCGCTTCAGGAATGAAATCTGCCCTCCTTCCTGCACGTGGATATTTATTAAGAGAAACAGAGTGGGGGTATGGGTAGGCTGGCTAAAGCCCTTGTCCTCTAGTCTAAACATGTCAGGGGATGTTTTACGACCTTGAGATAAGGAGGACAAGGTAAGGTATTTATTACCTGTTGCGTTCCAACATAATCCTACGATAAAGATAACCTGGAAAACCCTAACACTAGTGCTGTGTTGCATTGGTGTGTGCATGAGGAGGCGGAGCTTCGCTACCGCCAGCTGACGCAAGAATATCAAGCGCTGCAACGAGCCTACGCGCTTCTCGCCCAGACCAGCGGAGGGGACTACGACGCCGAGAAGGAGATCAAGGTGGCGCCCCTTCCCGCAACCCCCGGCCGGGTCGCAGCCTCCCCGTTCTCACCCAGCCTCGGGTGTTCTCTGGTCTGAAAGGAGGAGGAGGAGCCTCCCTCCTCCTCCTTTCAGACCAGAGAAAAGCTGATGGTAGAAATGGGTCACTATCAAAGCAGAGTAGCAGATCTGGAGTCAGCGCTGAAGCAACAAGGACAGGTAAGCTCATCAATGAGCACACCTTTTTCTCAGACAAAATAGCTACATTCTTCAGTCATTCATTCGTCTGGCATTACTGGACCAACCCCTCCCTGAACGTGGCTGGGAAAATGCGGAGAAAAGCAAATGTCATTTTCCAGTCAAACAAAGAATTTGTGGATGAAAATGACACAACATTCCAAAGCTGTCCACGCGTTTGTCTCTTCTAGAATGTCAAGTGGGTGGAGGAGAAGCAGCTGCTGCGTCAGAGCAATCAGCAGTTGGCCGAAAAGGTGACGGAAAGAAAGGCGCTGGGCGGAGTCGCTTGGCGTCACACCCGTCGGGAAGCCCCGCAGATGAGGTCTGACTGTCTTTTCAGGTCAGGCGGATGGAGGCGGAAGAAGCGCGTCTGAAAGAGCACATCCAGGATATCCGAGACCAAAACGAACTGCTTGAGTTCCGCACCCTGGAGCTGGAGGTGGGAAGACTCGCACAAGCGTGTTGAGGCCAGAGATGTGACAGACGGACGGACGGACGGATGCATGCCTCTGCCTTTCAGGAGAGGGAATGGCGCTCCCCCGTCTTGAAGTTTCTGCAAGTCCGTTTCCCAGACAGCCTCAGCCCTTTGCAGATCTACTGCGAGGCCGAGGGCGTGAGCGTACGTAAGGCGTCCCTCGCAACCCTAACCTTAACCCGAGGTCCCAGAACACCTTACATTGCTCCTTGCGCCTTTCCCCCGGACATCGTCATCAGTGATCTGATGAAGAAGCTGGACATCCTGGGCGATAACGCCGTAAGTGTATGTCGAACTCCTTATGTTCGCACTCCACGAGACTCGGCGGCTCAAATGTGACTTTTGGAAGGCTTTGCGCTGAAAGAAGCTTGTTGACGCTGTGCCTTTGGGCTCTTGCAGAATCTCACCAACGAGGAGCAGGTGGTCGTGATTCACGCCAGGACCCTTCTCACCCTAGCCGAGAAGGTAACGGGCACGTCCACGCACGCTCTCGCATTCTGCTTATGTGACAGCAGCCTTTCCTCAGTGGTTAGAATACATCAAAGTGACCAAGTCAGCACTTCAACAGTAGATGTTGGACATTGAAAGTGAGAAGGTAGACAGACACGCGACATCAGCCAAGGGGAACTCCGGCAATGTGCCCCAACAATTCTGACCTTGAGCTGTGCTAGGATATGTTCTGTAAGCAGAAGGGCTACCTGGATGAAGAGTTGGACTTCAGGAAGCGTTCCATGGACCAGGCTCATAAGGTAAGCCGCCCTCAAATCTCCCGCCGGACCACTGATGGACGAGGATTGCGGCCCAGAGGATCCTGGAGCTGGAGGCCATATTGTACGAGGCGCTACCGCAGCGGGACTGGCCCGCCACGGACGGCGAAAAAGCCAGCCACGCTGGCGTGAATGACGTGCTGACGCCGGATCAGAGAGAAGAGCTTAGGAGCGCCGTGGACCAATGGAAGCGAGCCCTGATGTGCGAGTTAAGGGAGCGCGACGCTTGCATCCTCCAAGAGAGAATGGATCTGCTGCACAGCGCGCAACAGGTAAGGGCCCAAAGCCAGCCCGGCACTTACTTGCACGCTTACTGGCTTTTGAAGGCCGCTTTCCATTTCTCCGTCCTAGAGGAACAAAGAGCTGAAAGAATTCATCGAAGCTCAGAAGAGACAAATCAAACAATTGGAGGAGAAGTTTCTGTTTCTCTTTCTATTCTTCTCCTTGGCCTTCATTCTGTGGCCCTAACACCAGCTGGTGAGTGAGCTCCAGCGGCACCGCACTCGACACTTCCGATACACCGCCAGCCGGTCTCAGACGTTGGCAGACGCTCCGATGCCGACGTATACCCCCCGCCACAGTGACAGAGGCACCGCGTCACACCGGCGCTCATCCAATCAGAAGGCAGGAAAGGCAAATTCACATGCAGGGCACTCTTGAACCAGAAGAGAGCGCCACAAAAAACGGTTGTTGCCCCAAACGCGCACTAAAAAGGGTCAGAATAACAAGAGTCCCACCGGCCAGCCGGGGCCACCCGTCCATCCATTTCTTCAGGGGGGAAAAAAATTGGAGTCACCGGTGAGTACATTTTGCATTTAGCTCTGCTTTTCTGCTTCTGTCTTCAAGTGTGTGGCATCCTGCGACCAAAGATTCAGCCAACCCCAAAGCGGTTGACCTCAACGTCCCACCACCATGCCGACCAGAGCAGGTGACGTGATGCTTTGGACATCCTTCCGTCTCAGATGCCCAAAAGTACTCTTTGCCACATCTGCGGCAATACGGTGTCTTTTCAAAGGTGCAAATAAATCCAGCGTGGGCGGAACACGCACTGTTAGAGATTTGCTCACTCCAACTTATTTTGCAAGAACCAAACAGAAGACAAGCAAGTTCTTTTAGACACCTGCAGGTGGAGAGTCCATTCGTCGCTGTCTGAACAGCGATTATCGAATGAAGTCTAAAAATCTCCTCCCTGCAAGGGCATATTTATTAGGAGGAACAGAGTGGGGGTGAGTGGACAGGTTTGGTGAACCCCCGGGCTCTGATAAGATCAGAGCAGGGGGTGTTTTACACTGTTGTGGGAAACAGAACAACTTTGATTGCTTCCCCTGCAGCTGGTCAATCAAGCAGAGGAAGCAACCACTTCATCTTACTCTGCATTGTGAGGGCAAGACGTGATTGATTTAATCATTACATTGTGAGGGCAAGACAAGATTGATTTAATCATTACAGTCTACATTCCAACATAATCCTACGATAAAGATAACCTGGAAAACCCTAACATCTCCCTCCTGTTTTATCATATGATTATGCCACCCCAAACAACAACGATAAGCAAGAAGAAAAAAAAAAACACATATATATATATATATATATATATATATATATATCTATATATATATATATCTATATATATATATATATACGTATAATGAAGAAAGTAGAATGGTAAAAATAAAAACAACAAACAATGATAGCAACACTTTCCAGTGAAGATGAGGCATTACCTCAATACCCCAGATCAAACTTATTGTGTAAGCGAAAAACCTGCTGGCCAGATGTCATTAGCAGGAAAATTCTTACACGGCCCCGTTGCCACAGGCGACCAGAATGCTATCAATAAAAAAGAAAAAGAAAAACACAGAAACAGTACATCTGAGGGAAGAGCGCAAGGACAACTTTGTCTCCGACGGACCATACTTTATGGTCATCTGGAACGTTCGCACCCCAGACAGGGTCATGAGGGTCAAAGGTTGCAACTGCTCTGCGTCGAGTCCAGAAGAGTTGTGTGCTCCTGTCAGCTGATGATGCCATATCCTGTAGGTGTGGTCTGTCACCCACACTGGTGCACACACTCCTGTCCAGTTGGCGGGCAGCATCGGATAAACCTTGTGACCACAAAGCCACCAGCCATTCTGTATGAAGTATGTTCCGTTTGATGGTGTAGCCATGTTGGTTGGAGAGCCCTGACCACCTGAAATGGCTCTCTTATCTTGACACTCATCGGTGATGTCCAGAGCTCCCATCCAGTTTCCTCCTGGAGAGCAGTCGTCGTTAATGCAGACGTGGGTCTTGTTACCTTGGATGTAACATGTGTAATTCACTCCAGCTGGTCTCTCTGTGTAGGCCACTTGTGGTATTGTTCGTCCTTTAACAGTCACATTGAGATTTGCCCAGAAGTGTTCATCATAGGCACCGTCTGCAAGTCCAGAGTGGGATGGGTCGGCATCACTGATTGTGACTGCTCGGCGTTGATATCCAACTCCTCCCATGGATGCCATACGTTTCGCTTCAGTGACATTCATTGCTCTGGCCTCCAAGCGAACTTGCGTGGAGGAAGGGGGGAGTTTCGAACACGCATAGCACGCCTCCTGTGTGTGAGCTCTCACAGTGAACCTGAGGGTTGTCCACCTGTGAGGGGGAGAGATCAGGCGGCAGTAAATTTGCATTGGACACATCTTTCAGTTTGAGCGTCCTGATTAGATAATCTGCCCAGGACTGCTCTTCATCTGTTGCTTGCAACTCTCGTAGTCAATTGTAGTGCCCATTTAACTGGCAAACAGGAGTTTTTTTTTTTTTTTTTTTTTTTTGTTTGTTTGTTTTTTGTTTTGTTTTGTTTTTTTTTTTGAAACAAGCTCTACAAAAAAAAAATGTTTGTTTTGTTTTGAAAATATTTTGAATATGAATCAAATCCATATGTTGTATAAAGCTGACTGACCTGCCCCACTATCCCTCCTCTTGAGCCATGTGACGCGCACCATGGCTCAATATTGCAGCCCATTTGCATAGGTTCTTTGGTAGGGTAGGTCATTTATAGATGCCCTTCTCTAATCTTGCCCCTGTTTTGACAACTAGCTTAGCAAGTAAATGGATGGCCTCCCCGAATGGGGAGCGACTCAGCTAGCAAATGATTACACATTTTCACTTTGTTGTAGTTTCTTTAGTTACTTTTCAATCGTTTTCTCATTGTTTATCACAAGAATCTTAGAAATTTGAATACAAATCAAAACGTATGTTTTATTTTACTCAATTGTATGATTTAGAGAATCCATATGTAGTAAAGTTTTGTAGTACTACATATGATTTCATCATCATTTAGTTTGACTTTCTTTCCAAAACGCTTCTTAATTTCTCAGTTCACACATCTTCTACATGTGTTACTGGTTCTCCATTTTTTTTCTAGTTAATTATCAATCCAAAAGTTACGTGTTTCTTTCTAACATTCAACCTGCTCAAAATCATTCTTTCATCAAAGTCGCTCTACTAATTTTCCATAGTAGTCGCCAACGACTTCAACCATTCAACCTTTCATTCAGGCAATCATTCATCAATGCTCATCATATGTATCTCACACAGTCTCCAAAAAGGAGTCTTCCTATCACATTGGTCCCAATTCATCCAAGCTCACCACACAACATTCATATATCATTTTCAACTCAGGTTTCCTGGTAGAACAATCCACCAATTCAAAAAAACTTAACTAAAACAAACAATTGGCAAATTAATCTGAATTTTTTCTTTGTTTTTAAATTTGAAGAACTCAATCTCTCAGATTTAGCTTGCAATTAGAATTTTGCATAATCTTATAACACAACCAATCAATTATTCCTATTAAATGTAGCGTTGCAAAATCTTAAATTCACAATTTAGCTTCTTCCAATTCCTGAAAGCATGTTCTGTCATTTTTTTTTTTTTTTTTTTTTTTTTCTTCGAATTTCTCATGTGGGCTCGACACTTAACATGCACTAATGTGGATTAGTTTCTGCTTGCAAACAGATTTCTCTCTTTTTCCTCTCATTTTTATCTTTCAAAATCATTTCTGTTCTGCGGTGCAAATTGGATAGACCACAGTCTAGCAAAAATTTTTTTTTTTTTTTTTTTTTATACTAAAACTTTAGCCAATGTTCATCATTTTAACATACGCACACACATGCACAGCTCTCGCACGCAAAAGGTAGTTCCCAGCACCAATGATTCGTCACAGGCTGGCCATTTCCTGTGGTCGATCATGAGCTGGTCCCTCCCATGCACACGAGGACAGCACATTCTAATTTTATTTATTTATCTTCTAGAAGCAAGTTGCATTTCTTTACCACTTGAACTCTCAACTTCCTTTCTACTCCATACTTTCTCTTCCACTTCGGCATATATTGCATACAATTAAGAAATCTACTTGCCATGAACTTCTCGTTTTAAAGAAGAGCAGAGCAAGAGATTTACCGTTTTTATTTCCCATATTAATTCTAGTAGTTTTAGGTTATACAATCTCCTTGTCTCAAAAATATTATTATTATTATTATTACTATTATTACTTATTTATTTCTTTAACTATTGCTTTGAGGATCCTCAATGCAGGTTTAAATTGACCTTTCAACAAATTACTAGCCTGTTTTTTTGCCATGGATCAACGCTAGAACTGCTTCTTAGTCAATTTATCCTACCAGTCACACACTCAATCACACTAACTCCAGCGCTTTTTTAGGCCTCATGGCTCGGACAAACCAAAGCCGTATCTCATAGCTCGGATAAACCAAAGCCGAATCTCATAGCTCGGACAAACCAAAGCCGAATCTCATAGCTCGGACAAACCAAAGCCGAATCTCATAGCTCGGACAAACCAAAGCCGAATCTCATAGCTCGGACAAACCAAAGCCGTATCTTTAGCGCTTTAACTTACTTGTCCCCTGGTTCATTGCACCGCCGGATCCCGTCAATCCACCTCTGTCAGACGAAGGCAGACCTAAGATGCTGGCCCAGCGAAGAATTCTCTTCCCAGGACTTTCTTTTCCAGGTCCTCCTAATGGACGCTGGCTTGTCGACAATGCAGCACGTCCTCCTTCGCCGGTCAGATGGTGGGTATGAGGATCCCGGGTCACGGCACCAAAATGTTAGAGATTTGCTCACTCCAACTTATTTTGCAAGAACCAAACAGAAGACAAGCAAGTTCTTTTAGACACCTGCAGGTGGAGAGTCCATTCGTCGCTGTCTGAACAGCGATTATCGAATGAAGTCTAAAAATCTCCTCCCTGCAAGGGCATATTTATTAGGAGGAACAGAGTGGGGGTGAGTGGACAGGTTTGGTGAACCCCCGGGCTCTGATAAGATCAGAGCAGGGGGTGTTTTACACTGTTGTGGGAAACAGAACAACTTTGATTGCTTCCCCTGCAGCTGGTCAATCAAGCAGAGGAAGCAACCACTTCATCTTACTCTGCATTGTGAGGGCAAGACGTGATTGATTTAATCATTACATTGTGAGGGCAAGACAAGATTGATTTAATCATTACAGTCTACATTCCAACATAATCCTACGATAAAGATAACCTGGAAAACCCTAACACGCACGTCTTCGTTTTTTCCCGCTTTGTTTGTGTGTGTGTGTGTGTGGGGGGGGGGGGGGTTGTGCGTGTTGGCTTCACTTGAGTTCAATTTGGTATTTTGGTCAAAAGCGCATGTGGTGAAATTCCACAAAGTAGGATGGGCAAACACATTCCAGTAAACTATTAGTGTCAATTGGGCTCTCGAAATGGCAGGGAAAAGATGCACAGCAAAACGGAAATATGTAGATGAACACAGGACGTTTTTATCAGAGTGGGAAAGTTTCTATTTTTTGTTGAACGTGATGGCAAACCATTCTGCCTGATATGTCAGACCTCAGCGCATTTCAAAGATTCAAATCTTCAGCGCCATGCACTTCAGCTCACTCCATGGCTAACATTGATCAGGCGTCGAACCCGCAACATCATGCTTAAGAGGTGGACATGCTAACCAGTGCGCCATTATGTCAACGCATAATAACTAAGTCTACTGATCAAAACAGCGGTTACTATATGACGTCGCTACGTCGTGGTCAAGTGACGCAGACAAGACATCAATGGACGGACCTTCCTCCGAAATTAGAATCCGTGGGCAGAGTTAACTTGTTTAAAAGGGAGTGGGCAGAAGAAATATTTAATTTATTTAAATCTATTTTGAGTGCACACCATTATGCCAATGCATAACAACTGTAAATCTACTAAATGGAATGTCTGCTGTACGCGCACTTGCTCCTTTTTTTTCTGCTCCTCTTATTTATTTATTGTTGTGTTATTTATTCATTATTTATTCAGCACGCTTTTGTTATACTTGTTTACTTGTTTGTCTGTTCATTGTTCTTCATGTCTTGTCACCGTGGGATAGGGGGGAACGAAATTTCGGTTTCTTTATGTGTCTTTGGCATGTGGAGAAATTGACAATAAAGCTGACTTTGACTTTGACTTTGAAAACAAAACAGCGGTTGCTATAGGACATCTGCCACGTTGTGGTCACGTGACAGACGTGACGTCGATGGGCGAAACTTCCGCCGGAATTCAAATCCGCGGGGAGAGTTAACTTGTTTAAAAGGGAGTGGGCAGAAGAATTATTTAATTTATTCAAATCCATTTGGAGTGTGCGCCATTATGTCAATGCATAACAACTGTAAGTCTACTAAACAAAACAGCGGTTGCTATATGACGTCTGCCACGTCGTGGTCACGTGACGCGGATGTGACGTCGACGCCTACTTTAAATCCCACCGATCACAGGACCCCTCGGCTGCATAACCGCGCCCCCTTCCCAACCAATCGGATTTGCTATACGCGAAAACGACGCCAATGGGCGGGCTCTTCCGCCAGAATTTAAATCCGTGGGCGTGGCTCGCAACAGGAAGTAGGAAAATGTTGACAAAGACACAGCGGATGGTAACATACGACTAACGAGAGAAATATTTTTATTTTCTGCTTGCAACTGGACCGTCCAGAGTGTACACGGTAAGTACAACTCATCGTTTTTAAAAAGAAGTACTTTTGTTGCCCTGAAAAGCGAGTGAGTGTGGCGTTTGGGGGGAACGTCGAATTTCGACGATTATTTCGACTGGTCAACGGTTGTAAATGATTGCGTTGATTAAAAACTTTATTTAACTCTACTCTTAACTTTGCCGTTTCAGATATGCGGGTATTACACCGCGGAAATGACGTCAATAGGCTGAACTGTCACCAAAATTCAAATCTGTGGGCGCAATGGCCTTGAGCGAGACAACGGATACAAACACGACGACTATCAACAGAAATATCTTTATTTTCTGCTTGCAAGTGGACCGTCTAGAGCACATATGTCAGAGTCAAGGCCCGCGGGCCACATCCGGCCCGCGAGAAGGTTTTGTACGGCCCCTGGGATGATCTTGATTTATTATTAGAAACGGCCCGCAGACCGCAGCAAGCCGGCAGCCCGCAGATCTTTCACACGCACCAATACTATATTTTCCCACAATGCAACGCTGAAGCACCGAGCAGTAGGCTGCTTGATTTCAGTGTTTATTAGCAAAGCAGTCGTCAGCATAACTGTAAAATTAACCCTCAGATACCCATCATAAATGGCAAAAAGGAAGGTGGACACTGAGAACCGGGGGTTTCAAACAAGGTGGGAGTCGGAGTATATGTTCGCGGAGGTAGCTGGAAAATCTGTGTGTCTTCTGTGTGGAGAAAGTGTGGCGGTACTGAAAGAGTATTATCTGAGACATTATGAAACGGAACACGCGGACAAAAACAAGAATATAGACATGGAACAAAGGCTACAGAAGGCCGAGGAATTAAAACGAGGCCTCAAATCTCGACAGGCTCTGTTCTAAAAAGCCAAAACACAAGGCTAGGCTGCTGTCAAGGCCAGTTTTATTTTGGCAGAAGAGATCGCTAAATTAGCCCGGCCATTTAAGGAGGGGGATTTCATCAAAAACTGTCTGATTAAAGTTTGTGTTTTTACTCAGTTCAAGTTTAAAAGTTAAAGTTTAATATTTTTTTCACTGCATGTTACTTATCCTTGAGGAAAGTGTTGTTTTTGATTAACAGATTTCTGCACTTTATTTTATTGTATTTCAATCCAATTATATTTTTAAAATATTTCAGTTGAGTGGATAATAGAAAATTGCTATTATTTTTTTCTTTGAAGTAAATTTAGCTCACTTTTGCTAAAATAGAAAATATAGGTTACTGGTGGTGCCTTGAATAATACAGGTTTCTTTCATTTAATGTTCATGTTATGGGGATTTTTATATAAAGGAAATTTGTCTTTTCTGTCTGTTGAAAATTAAAGATTATTGACAAAGCCATAAGAAAATATTGCTTTATTTATCTGATCATATTGGAATATATTTGTTAGGTTTTCAGTAGGTTCAATTAGGTTCACTAGACTACATGCGTCATTTAAAAAAAAAATTCAATGAACATTCGATCAGTCCGGCCCTCGGCTTGTAGCTAAATTTTTTATTGGGCCCTCCGTCCATTTGACTTTGACACCCCTGGTCTAGAGCGTACACGGTAAGTACAACTCATTGTGTTTAAAAATATTTACGTTTGTGTAGTTTGCGTTGCGTTACATCTGTGAATGTTGGTTGAGGCTAAATGTTAATGTTCAATTTCCTTCCTTTAGGTTCCACGGTGTTTGTTGGCTGTAAGTTTTCCACTGCAAGAAGAGGCTCGTATCATTGACCAGGAGCGAGCTACAAGTATCATTGACCAGGAGCGAGCTACAATGGTGAGTAGCCATAACATTCATGTTAAACACTTCCTATTTCATGTCTAACAGTACTTGATTTAACAAATAACCATAAATAAATACAGTGTGGGCACTGAAGTTAACATATGTGATTATACTGCCTAATCCGTCACCGAGTATATTGTTGCAAAGTAATAAAAGATCCAAAGTTGTAATTCAGAATAGTTTTCAAAAGAAGGCCATTAGAATTATATACAAGTCTGATTACCCTGAACATAATAACAAGCTATTAATTAAATCACAAATTCTTCAACTCAAAGATTTGGTAGATTATCAGACAAATAATGTCTAACAGTAATTGATTTAACACATCACGATAAGTAGATTGAGTGTGGGCACTCTCAAGTTAACATATGTGATTATACTGCCAAATCTGTTACAGAGTATGTTGTTGCCAAGTAATGTAGAATAGATCCAAAGTAGTAATCCAGAATAGTTTTGAAAAGGCCATTAGAATAATAAACAAATCTGATTACCTTGAACATAGTAACAAGCTAAGTGTTTAATATGTCCTATGAAGTCAAAATTGGGCACCATCATGTGGTGAAATTTGGAATTGCATCACATCCAATTTTGCCTGGGAACAAACAGATTAAATAAATCTTAGTTTTGAATAAGCCACTCCTTCTCAAACAAGTAAACTCTGCCCATTTTGCGCAGTAGATGTTCTGTTAATATCTAGTATTTATACAAAGTCATAATTTAAATTGCTTTCAACCTTCATTCATCGGTTCAACCAACATTACTCGCTCTTATTACCAATTTGTATCGATTTAACTAAGCGTTTAATACTTCCTATCAGGTCTCAAGTCAAGATTTGGCAAAATACAATTTCAGCAAATCCAATTTTGCCAGGGAACAAAAATAGATTAAATAAACTAAATAAGTCTTCTTCCCATTAAATACATCAGAAAAGTTTGTCTTGTAACCAGTCCTCTTCAAACAAGTAAAGTCTGCCCATTTTGTGCCGTAGATTTTGTGTCTATGCCTAGTATTTATAAAAAATCATAATTTAAACGACTTCTTTCCTTCATTCACTTTGGAAATTTGGAATTGCAGCAAATCGAATTTTGCCAGGGAACAAAAATAGATCAATTAAACTAAATAAGTCTTCTTCCCATTGAATAAATTAAAGAAGTCTGTCTTGTAACCAGTCATTTTCAAACAAGTAAAGTCTGCCCATTTTGTGCCGTAGATTTTGTGTTTATGCCTAGTATTTATACAAAATCATAATTTAAAGGATTTCATTCCTTCATTCACTTTGGAAATTTGGAATTGCAGCACATCAAATTTTGCCTGGGAAGAAAAGTAGATTAAATAAATTTAATAAGTCTTACTACTTCCCATTAAATAAATTAAATACGTCTTACTTGTTCCCACTCCTTTTCAAAAAAGTAGTTTAAAACGAGGGCCCTTCACTCAACCTTTAACCCGATTTATTCACCTTCTAGGCTAAGTGTTAAAGGCTAAATGTTAAAGGCTAAGTGTTAGAGGCTAAGTGCCAGAGGCTAGGCGCCAGAGGCGAGTTTTTGTGGGCTGAAGTTTTAGTAGGGTTAGTGTGAATACAATCCAAAAGAATACAACAGAATACAATACAATAGAATATAATACATAGATTAAATTCAATAGCTCTTACTACTTCCCATTAAATAAATTAAATACGTCTTACTTGTTCCCAATCCTTTTCAAAAAAGTTGTTTAAAACGAGGGCCCTTCACTCAACCTTTAACCTCAACCCCGCACGTCACATTGTGTTGTATCTGTGAATGTTGGTTGTGGCCAAATGATAGTTTTCTTTCATTCGTTTAGGTTCCACGGTGTTTGTTGGCTATATGTTTTCCACTGTCAGAAGGATGAAAATACAAAGTACAACGCTTGGACGTGGGCAAAGACGTCACCGGTGAGTCCTTCCTGTTAAGGATCGGACAGTACAGCCAAGTGCGGGACGACGGACTTTATTGGAAGGGGATGAGGGGAACAGCCGGCGCTGGAGCGGCGATCGGGCTGGAGAGGACAAACGGTTCTGCGGGGGTTTCGAATAGTCAAGCGAGTCAAGTTTCTCCGGGACTGATGAGCGAAGCAGCATCAAGGGACAGACTGGCACTCGGTTCTGCGCTTGCAGCGCTGATATAGCGCTGTCCATGAATCCGTGGCAGGTGACGGTGATTCCACTGACAGGGGGGGCGTGGTCCCGTCGCAGGTGGCACCAGCACGTGACAGAACCCCCCCCACAAGGGACGGCTCCCGACGTCCCCAGGAACCGAAAACAACAAAACAACAACAAAAAAAATGGAAGGCAATACCCCGGGCGGCCAGGTGGAGGGGTCAGCACACCGCTGAAACGTCCGACACCTCGCCAGACGCAGGCTCGACGGGCGCGGGGGCAGAAGAACCCGGTACCGGTGGGCAAGACCTCCCCGGACCCTCACCCCTGGTCCCCTCGTCCCTCCTCGGGCGCCCGCGCCGAGGACCCGGTTGGTCCGGATGACAGCGATGGAACTCCGTGATGAGCGAACGGTCGAGTATCCAGCGGCTCGGAACCCAGGAGCGGTGCGCGTCGTCATAACCCTCCCAGTCCACGAGATATTGTAGGCCCCGACCACGCCGCCGCGATCGGAGCAGGGAGCGGACAGCGTAAGCCGGGCCCCCATCGACGAGCTGGGGCGGCGGCGGCGGAACGGGCGCCGGCGCCAACGCGCTCTCATGGATGGGCCGCACACGGGACACGTGGAACGTGGGATGAACCTTCATGGAGTCTGGAAGGAGCAGACGGACTGCGGCCGGGCCAATCACCTTCTGGATAGGGAACGGTCCAACAAAGCGGGGCGCCAGTTTGCGGGATCCCGCTCGCAGCGGCAAATCCCGCGTCGAGAGCCACACACGCTGCCCCACTCTGTACTCCGGAGCCGGCGTCCGGTGCTTGTTCGCCTGGCGGGCGTAGCCTGAAACAGAGCGGAGAAGAGTGACCCGGCCCCTCGCCCAGGCACGATGACAACGGCGGACACAAGCCTGGGCCGACGGGCACGCCGCACCACGCTCCTGGTGGGCGAACAAGGGTTGCTGGTACCCGAAGACGCAGTGGAAAGGCGAAAGTCCCGTGGCCGAGGTGGGAAGGGAATTGTGAGCATACTCTACCCAGGAAAGCTGTTGAACCCACCCGCGCTGGTCCCCGGCGGCCATGCATCGGAGAGCCCTGCCCAGTTCCTGGTTCAGGCGCTCCGCTTGACCGTTGGACTGAGGGTGAAACCCCGAGGAGAGGCTGGCCGTGGCGTCGAGGAGTCGGCAGAACTCCATCCAGAAGGTGGACGCGAATTGAGGTCCTCGGTCTGACACGATGTCTTGTGGAAGACCGTGGTGACGAAACACCTCCCGCACCATGATGGACGCCGTCTGCTTCGCAGATGGGAGCTTAGGCAGAGGGATGAAATGCGTCATCTTGCTAAAACGGTCTACCACCGTGAGGACCACCGTGTTTCCCTCTGAGGGGGGGAGGCCTGTGACAAAGTCAATTGACAGGTGAGACCAGGGACGCTGGCGAACCGGCAAGGGTTGAAGCAGCCCGGCCGGAGGACGAGTAGACGTCTTTTAGCGGTTACAGATTGAGCAGGCTCTGACGTAATCGCTGGTGTCCACTTGCCAGGTGGGCCACCAGAAACGCTGTGCCACCACGTACCTCGTGCGTGCAGCGCCGGGATGACAGGCCAGGCGTGAGTCGTGCGCCCATTGCAGCACGGCCAATCGCAGGCCTTCAGGGACGAACAGGCGACCCTCCGGGCAGTTGCTGGGGCCGGGTTGATCGCGTGATGCGGTTTCCACTTGGCGTTCGATCTCCCATGTGAGAGCCGCCACCCGAACCGAGCTCGGGAGGATAGTGGGAGGCGGACCCTGTCCCTCCTCCCCACCAGGAAACAAACGCGACAGGGCGTCCGCCTTCGCGTTACGGGAACCCGGTCTGTAGGAAAGAGAGAACTCAAACCGGTCAAAGAACAGAGCCCACCGTGCTTGTCTCGCGTTCAGTCTCTTGGCCGATCTCAGATACTCCAAGTTGCGGTGGTCGGTCCAGACAATGAACGGAGTGGTGGCGCCCTCCAGCCAATGTCGCCACTCCTCCAAAGCCAACTTGACGGCGAGGAGCTCACGATTACCGATGTCATACTTCCTTTCTGAGGCTGACAAACGGCGAGAAAAGAAGGCACACGGATGGAGACGATCGTCTTGGCGGCTACGTTGAGACAACACCGCCTCGACACCCACGTCCGAGGCGTCCACTTCGACCACGAACTGTCTGTCGGGATCGGGAACTCTGAGGATGGGAGCGGATGTGAACCTCCTCTTAAGCTCCTGAAATGCCTGTTCCCCCTGTTCTGTCCATTTGTATGGGGAGGCGGGGCTGGTAAGGGCGGTGAGTGGCGCGGCCACCGTGCTGTATCCACGGATAAAACGTCGCTAAAAGTTCGCGAAACCTAAGAATTGTTGCAGCCGCTTGCGTGTCTCGGGAACAGGCCATGACGTGACCGCCTCCACCTTCCCAGGGTCCATTTCGATGGATCCCTCACGCACCACGTAGCCGAGGAATTTGACAGAGGAGGCGTGGAACTCGCACTTCTCTGCCTTCACGTAGAGCGAATTCTCTAGGAGGCGTCGCAGCACCGCCCAAACATGCTTGATGTGCTCAGGAAGCGAGCGGGAGAAGATGAGGATGTCGTCCAAATAAACGAACACAAATTTGTCCAGCATGTCTCGTAACACGTCGTTTATCAGGGACTGGAAAACTGCTGGGGCGTTGGTGAGCCCAAACGGAACCACCAAGTACTCGTAGTGTCCGCTCGGGGTGTTGAAAGCCGTCTTCCACTCGTCTCCCTCCCGGATGCGGATCAGGTGGTAGGCGTTGCGAAGATCCAGCTTTGTGAAGATGGTGGCACCCTGAAGGCTCTCAAAGGCGGAAGAAAGAAGAGGCAGAGGGTATCGGTTCTTTACGGTGATCTCGTTTATTCCCCGGTAGTCGATACACGGGCGGAGCGTGCCCTCCTTCTTCTTCACGAAGAAAAACCCCGCTCCCGCAGGTGAAGAGGACGGCCGTATGATACCGGCTGCCAGGGACTCCCGGATGTATTCCTCCATAGCCCGGCGCTCAGGAGCGGACAGGGACTAGACGCGTCCCTTGGGAGGGAAGGTGCCGGGCAACAGGTCGATGGCGCAATCGTAGGACCGGTGTGGAGGAAGAGAAGCGGCCCTGGCTTTACTTAAAACCTCCTTGAGTTCGTGATAAACTGCTGGGACATTGGAGATGTCGGGACTGTACCTGGGCAGGGCTCTGCCGAGTGGGCTGGTGGCCGCCTTCAGGCACACTCGATGGCAGCGTTCGCTCCACTGCCGTACCACCCCCACCTCCCAGTCCAGCACCGGGTTGTGCTGCCGCAACCAAGGGTGCCCCAGGATGAGCTGCTGTCCTAGGAGGGAAAGAAGAAAAAACTGGATGGTCTCGTGGTGATTGCCGGAGAGCATTACCTTAACCGGTTCCGTCACGAAAGCCACCTCGCCAATCAGACGGCCATCAATGGCACGCGCGGGAATGGACGGGCTCAGCGGGAGGAAGCCGACACCCCACTGACGCGCCAGGCTAATGTCCATGATGTTCCCCTCCGCGCCGGAATCCACCAAGGCCGCCACGTTCTGGTCGCCCGCCGCAAGCTGGACACGTGCCTGTAGCGTGAGCGTGCTGGGACTGGGAGAGCCGGTGCTGGTCGAGCTCACGCGGATCCCCCGACGCCGCGTGAGCTCCGGCCTTTTAACGGGCACCCCGCCACCCGATGGCCCCCCTCCCCACAGTAAAAACACAAGCCCAGCGAGAGGCGTCGACGGTGCTCCTCCGAGGGAACCCAAGCCCCTCCCAGATCCATGGGCTCGGCGGGTGGTGTGGTTGACGGGTCCCCAGCAGACGGAGGAATGTGGCCACGCGGATTCCGCGGGGACCTCCTCTCCCGATCGCGCCGCCGCGTCCGGATCCGCCGGTCTACTCGGGCCGCCAAGTCCATCGCGCCCTTCAGGGTTCGCAGGCGATCGTAAGACACCAGTTCGTCTTTCATATACTCGGCGAGGCCGTTTAGGAATGTGCTAACGAGCGCTGGCGCGTTCCATCCGCTGCTGCCGGCCAACGTCTGGAACTTAAGGGCGTACTCCGCGACCGATCGGCTACCTTGACGCAGCGTCGCCAGTTCCTCGGCGGCGTCTTCGGCGGCGGATCCCAGGTCGAACAGGCAGAGCAATTCCTCTGCGAAGGCGTCGAAGGAATCGCATGCCGGGGCCATCCTTTCATACTCTGCCAAACCCCATAGCCGCGCCTCGCCCGTGAGGTGGGTTAGAACGAACCCGACCTTGGCTGATTCTGACGCAAACGTGATGGGCTGGAGGCTGAACATTATGCGACAGTTGGTCACAAACGCCCTCACGTGCTTGGGATCGCCGTTGAACTTCTCGATGTTGCCGAGGCGGGGCTCCGGGACGTCCACGAGCCTCCTGGCCTCGGCAGACGGGCGGTGCTGGGGTGCTGTGACAGCCGGGGACGCAGCCACCGACAGTCTCTGGAGGGCTTGGGCCATCTCCTGCTGCTGCAGCTGTTGTTGCTGACCAACCTCGATCAGGTTCCGGATGTCGGCGGACAGGTTGCTGATGGCGGTCTCGGCTCGCTCCAGTCGGCTCAATGCCGTCTCGTCGTTCGCTGACTGCATAGTGTTGGCCAGTCTGTACTGTTAAGGATCGGACAGTACAGCCAAGTGCGTGACGACGGACTTTATTGGAAGGGGATGATGGGAACAGCCGGCGCTGGAGCGGCGATCGGGCTGGAGAGGACAAACGGTTCTGCGGGGGTTTCGAATAGTCAAGCGAGTCAAGTTTCTCCGGGACTGATGAGCGAAGCAGCATCAAGGGACAGACTGGCACTCGGTTCTGCGCTTGCGGCGCTGATATAGCGCTGTCCATGAACCCGTGGCAGGTGACGGTGATTCCACTGACAGGGGGGGCGTGGTCCCGTCGCAGGTGGCACCAGCACGTGACACTTGCTTCCTATTTATTTACCTTCTAGGTGCTAGAGGCTAAGTGTTAGAGGCTAAGTGTTAGAGGCTAAGTGTTAAAGGCAACACAATCCGAACAACACAACACAATACGAACAACTCAACACAATACGAACAACACAATATGAACAACACAACACAATACGAACAACACAACACAATACGAACAACACAACACAATACGAACAACACAACACAATACGAACAACACAACACATTACTAACAACACAACACAATACGGACAACACAACGATACTGCACTGAACAACACGATACCGCACTGAACAACATGATACCGCACGGAACAACACCATCCCGCACTGAACAACACCATGCCGCACTGAACAACACCATGCCGCACTGAATTACACCATGCCGCACTGAACTACACCATGCCGCACTTAACAACACCATGCCGCACTTAACAACACCATGCTGCACTGAACAACACCATGCCGCACTGAACAGCACCATGCCGCACTGAACAACACCATGCCGCACTGAACAACACCATGCCGCACTGAACTACACCATGCCGCACTGAACAACACCATGCTGCACTTAACAACACCATGCCGCACTGAACAACACCATGCCGCACTGAACAACACCATGCAGCACTGAACTACACCATGCCGTACTGAACAACACGATGCCGCACTGAACAACACGACGCCGCACAGAACAACACGACGCCGCACAGAATAACACAATACCGCACAAAACAACACAATACCGCACAAACAGTTTTAGATAATATTATGTCGCAGTCATGTGACGCGGACATGACGTCAATAGGCGGAACTCACGGCAAAAGTATAATCCGTGGGCGTGACTTGCAACAGGAAGTAGGAAAGCGGCAATGCTGGCAAACAAGACACAGCGGTTAGTAACACGACGACTAACAAGACAAATATTTTTGTTTTCAGCTTGCAACTTGACCGTCTAGAGCGTACAGGTAATTACAACTCATTGTTTTGAAAAATATGTTTTTTTTGTGTAGCCCTGAAAAGCGAGGGAGTGTGGCGTTTGGGAGGAACGTCGAACTCGGCGTCTGCTTCCAGCCACAGACGCCAAATTTCGACGATTATTTCGACTGGTCAACGGTTGTAAATGATTGCGTTGATTAAAAACGTTAACTCTACTCTTAACTTTGCCGTTTCAGATATGCGGGTATTACACCGCGGAAATGACGTCAATAGGCTGAACTCTCGCCAAAATTCAAATCTGTGGGCGCAATGGCCTTGAGCGAGACAACAGATACAAACACGACGATTATCAACAGAAATATCTTTATTTTCTGCTTGCAAGTGGACCGTCTAGAGCGTACACGGTAAGTACAACTCATTGTGTTTAAAAATATTTACGTTTGTGAATGTTGGTTGAGGCTAAATGTTAATGTTTAATTTCATTCCTTTAGGTTCCATGGTGTTTGTTGGCTGTATGTTTTCCACTGCAAGAAGAGGCTCGTATCATTGACCAGCAGGAGCTACAATGGTGAGTACCCCTTTCGTCGTCCATTTATGTGAAACACTTCCTATTTCACGTCTAACAGTACTCGATTTAACAAATAACCATAAATAAATACAGTGTGGGCAGTCAAGTTAACATATGTGATTATCCTGCCTAATATGTTTATCACAAATATGTCACTAATCACTAAAATGTTTGTTTATCACAACACCTTTGGACTGTCGTGTAACATGGGGGTAGAGATGGTCCAAAGGGTAGAATATGGATTGTTCACAGGGATAAATTGACAGAGCTAAAATTCCAAATTTGTCCAAAAGATGGCGCCAGACCAAAACATGAGACCAAAAGAGGGGCCAGAATAAGCCAGACCAGTTAAAATAGAAAAGAGGAACACGGTGTCAGAGTGTAAGTCACGCATGGAGGCACAAATGAAATTTTTATTATGTGTTTTTTATTTTTTTATTTCTTTGCTTGGCTAAAAATGTATTCTGTAACCGCTTTAAGCAATATTATTTGTCAATTTGATCAAGAGACCCGTCACTGAGAATAGTGGCTTCTCAGTGGCGTGACATAAATTGTTTGGAGAAGCACAAATGTGATTTTTATTTTTATTTCTTTGCTTGGCTAAAAATGTATTTTGTAACCGCTTTAAGCAATATTATTTGTCAATTTGATCAAGAGACCCGTCACTGAGAATAGTGGCTTCTCAGTGGCGTGACATAAATTGTTTGGAGAAGCACAAATGTGATTTTTATTTTTATTTCTTTGCTTGGCTAAAAATGTATTTTGTAACCGCATTAAGCAATATTATTTGTCAATTTGATCAAGAAACCCGTCACTATGGGAATAGTGGCGTGACACAATTCATGTAACAGAAAGTAGGTCAAAGGTGAAAAGGGGAAGTGAAAGGTTTTACCACTAGCTGTGCATTTGGTGGAAAGTACTGCGTGGTCAGGGCGGAAACAGCGGCTGAAGGCCACAGATAACAAAGGGTGGGGAGGCAGGCCTGTTCCCTGCTATAGGGGCGTGGGAATAGTCCCTGCTATAAGCGTGGGAACTGGGCAGTCTTACCCTATAGGGAAAGTACCGGAGAAAAGAAAGGGGAGGGGGGAGACGGAGAGGTCTATAAAAGGTCCTGCTGGAGAAGCTTCAGGGCTTTTCCCCCCAAAAGAGCTCTGATACGTGAAGAGGCCCGGAGGAGTTTCAAGATTTTTTCCAAAGTCCCAAAGATCTTTGTGTGAGACGCAGGATCACTGGACTGAAATTAACTTGGATTTACTCCTAAAAATTGGACTGGACAACTTTAAACGAGAAATTGGTGAGGATGACCGTTTTTATGTATTTTAGCGAGAGGGGGGAATAGTCATCGGGCCGCCGGCTTCCTCGTGGCCAGCCTGTTTCTCTAATTTGGATTTTAGAAGCAAGATCGAACTGATCACTCGACTTTGCTTCCACCAAAAATAGCACGCAACTGGTATTTACCTCTTCCCTTTTTTATGAACTGTGTTTTGCAATCGAATTGTTCTGGGATTGAATGATTTTATTAACACGGGTATCAGTGAGTGAAGTTGTTCAGTTTCTGGAGTAATTGAGATTTGTAATTCTATTCCATGTTTCTTCAATAAATGTGTTTTGTATATTACTTACTTCGTTGTGCGCGGATTTGTACTAAATATGCAACCGAAGGCTCAGGCCCGCTTCCCCTTTTTGACGGGCCGCGTAAAAAGGAACTCCGAACAAGTTAGAGACTTAAATAACTTCCGTAGTTATTTGAGCCACGAGTGAATTTCGATCTGTTCGAAAGTTGTTTCGTCTGAATAAAATTAAAGGAAGTGTTTAAATCAGATTATTGGTTTTGTGTAGAACGAAAAGTTGTTTGACTATTTGAAAGGCTCAGGCCCGCTTCCCCTTTTCGTCGGGCGCGGCTCAGTTCCCCTTTTTTGACGGGCCGTGTAAAAAGTAACTCTGAGCAAGTTAGAGAATTAAATAACTTTCGTAAATATTTAACGGAAGAGTTGAGTTCGTTGAAAGTGAATTCGGTTGAGAATTTACTTCCTTTAAATAACATACCGACGATGATTAAAATAAATCAGTGAAGTTGGTGGAGGATAAAAACATTTCGATTGTCCGTCGGGCGCGGCCCAGTTCCCCTTTTGTCGGGCCGCGTCAAAAGTTAAATAGGACACGATCAAAAAATAGACTTGCCTTCCAAATTAATTATTGGGCAAATCTAAATACAGCACGACATTTTTATTCGGTTTAAGAAAGTCGCTATTTTTTTTGAAGCAATTAAGTGGGGTGAAGAACTCCGACGGTCAAGTGCTAGATCTACGTATACGAAGTTAGAATTAATCATATAGGGTGCATTAATTTTCTTCTTAAATGCTATTATTGTCACACTTTTATTAATTCGATTCTCTTTCGAATAAAAAAGTTGGTCGGCTCGCTGCATGAGCGACCAAGTGGAACGGACCCATATTAACATTTACTTCGGCGAAACTAGTGCTTGGGTGCGCTATACAAACGAATCCCTGAGGTCTTAACAAAGACATCTAAAAAATATCCGTAACGAATAAGAACTTCAAACATTAGCGGGGAGCCATCAATACGATGCGGTCACTTCGAAGTCCTGCCTCGAATTGAGTTACTCGGCACGCGCTTCGGGTGACTTGAGAGGGATTGGCGTCGTACAGAAATTAGATTGATTCCGGAGGAGTTAATTTAACTCGGGTGGTTAGATTACGGACGAATCTCCGAACCCGGCTAAAATAAACCCGTTACTGGGAAGCCTGGGGCACCTTAATCCGAGAGGTGCGTTTGACATTTTGGCGCCCAACGAGTAGGAGGGGGGTTGTGAGTAAAAGTTTAGAAAAAAAAAAAAATACAAATGAGACAATAGAAGAACATTTGTTTTTTTGTTTTGCTCACAGCTCCAAAACGAACCTGTGTGGAGTTTTTCAGTTTTTTCTTCCCAGAAACTGTCCTAATTCCGCTCACTGATACAAATAAATGTCAGAACGGCCTTGAGTGACATAAGTACAGTCTCTTTAAGGAATAGAGTTTCCTAGAAAAGAACCTTATTAGCACGGGAGGATTAGAACTGTATTGTGTCATAGTAAACGGTGACCGTTGCCCCTCAGCACATTGCTTTAAGCATGAGTAAGGAGGAGATCCTTCACAGCTTGTACTTGTATGGGGTGCTGAAAGTAATGTTTGTAGTGTACGCAGAGTATGCGGCAGAACTTGCAAGAGAAAGAGGGGCCGGTACATGGGCACGGATATTGGGTATAAATACAGAAGATGAACCAGTCGATGAGGAGCCTGCAAATGTTTTAGATTTCATGCCAAAGCCAAGGCCAAAGAGAAGGCAACCAATTAGGAGACCGTTAGAAGAGAGGCCTTTTTATTTTGAAAGATAAAAAGAGAAGACTTGTCTCCCCTCTTCCTTTTCCTTTTTCTTTCTCATTCAATTCTCCCTTACAAATTTTTTTTTTTTTTTGTTCCTGGACACTTGTGTCGACCACAAATTTTTTTGTTCCCGGACACTTGTGTCGATTACAAATTTTTTTGTTTTTGGACACCTGTGTGGATTACAACATTTTTGTTCCCGGACACTTGTGTCGATTACAATTTTTTTTGTTTTTGGACACCTGTGTGGATTACAACATTTTTGTTCCCGGACACTTGTGTCGATTACAAATTTTTTTGTTCCCGGACACCTGTGTGGATTACAACATTTTTGTTCCCGGACACTTGTGTCGATTACAAATTTTTTTGTTTTTGGACACCGGTGTGGATTACAAGGATTTTTGTTCCCGGACGCATCAGAGGATTACAGATTTTTGTCCGCTGAACTCACAAAAGGATTTTTCTTTTTTCCGCCTTTTTTTTTTCTTTTTTCTTTTTTCCTGCTGTTGAAGACTACAGTAAAGGCTGACCAGGAGTAGTAACTATACTTACTCTCCAGGCAGAAGAAAAACAGCCAAGATAATTCTTTTAAGGCTTGTATGGTACATGATTCTTAACTGTTGGAGACCTTCTGTGACTTACAGGTTCCCAAGAATTGAAAGGCTGAGTGGCTTCGGGCTGATGATTAGTCGTCATTTCCTGTTCGCTACAATAACGTTTGAATTAGAATTTGCAATTGAATGTACCCTTGTTAGAATTTCCTGTCAGTAGAAAACCTGGTGGGGAAAAAAGAAAAAGAAAAAGAAGTGCATCCCACCGTTGAGAGCATCAATAAGCGAGGCAAAAGTTCTCATATTGGTGTTCTGAGTAGAGGCGACGCAAAGGGCGCCGCTGAGTAACTAAGAGCTGAATCGACCCTGTTCCGAATGCGCACGGAAAGGCTTCGAAAGGAGACAGCTCGACCCTACAACTAGAGAAACTGCTACTCATTGAAAGGATGGCTAGCGGTGGAAGGAGATTGGATCCCGAACCTGGAAATCCTATGAAAGGAACCGGAAAGGAGGGGTCTAATCCAGACTCTCCAAGACGACATGAAGAACCAGCATGTGTAATATTGTATGGAGGAGGCTTAGAGAAGTGGCCTCAGAAATGGACTGAGTACATAGTGGGATCAAACCCGTCGATAGAGGCAGGATGCCTCTCAACGCGGATGAAGAGAAGCCCTATGAATGGACTCTTTACACCGATGGGTCAAAAAAGGAAGGAGAGCAGAATGCCCACTGGGGTTTTGTTCTGAAGCAAAATGGAGTGGAGCGTTGCCGCCGCAAAGGAAAGACACCCGGCAGCGCGCAAACAGGAGAGGCCACGGCAGTGTTGGAAGGACTGTTAGAAAAAAAAAAAAAAAATCACGCTGGACGCGTAAGACTTATAACTGATAGTCATTATTGTGAGCAAGCTCTCAAATTCGATCTAGCCATTTGGGAAGAGAATGGCTTCGAGGGCGCGAAAGGAAAACTAGTGGCCCACTATGAAGTGTGGAAAAAGATAGCCGAGTTACGGCTAAATTTGAGTCTGGATGTGGTTCACCAGAAATCTCATGTGAAAGAAGGAGCTTATTGGAGAGGTAATAACGAAGTTGATTGATACGTCCAGAAAAGAAGAATAAAAGTTGTAGGAGCAGAAAAATGGGACAAGACCCCTCGCGGAAAAGTGGTCCCAGATGAGAGCGTGAGGCAAGTCGTGTCGGCAGTGCATGAAGCACTAGGCCACGCGGGTCCACTGCCTACGCGAAAAAAGTTAGAGATGCTGGAACTCTGGGTCCCTGACCGGACGATTCGTGCGGTCCTGCGGGATTGTAATCCGTGCAACAAAAACAACGCAGGGCGAAGAGGACGACGCACGGATGGAGTGAAGATTAGGAGTACTGTGCCGTGGGGCTCGGTTTGTATGGACGTAGCTGGCCCCATGGGAATAAGTGGCGCAAAGGGTGAGAAATACCTTGTTGTGCTGGTTGACTCGATGTCAGGACACGTCGGGCTGAAAGCAGTGAGAAAAGCCAATGCAAACAGTGTGATCAAGACACTAGAAGATGGGTGCATGTGGCTAGGAATCCCAAAAGAGTGGAGTACTAAATTGCTTGATTTGGTTGCAGACCTAAACGGGAGGAGCAGAAGCAGCCGGCCCTCCCCGCCCGAAGAACTGAACCAACGACTTTTTGTGTCACAAGAAGTGGGCAGAACCCAAGACGGCTGTCCCAGAATAAAGAGAAGTGTCGGATCAGCGTTGGACAGAAGGTGTGGATCAAGTCGAGGGACCTGAACAGCAACACGGCAGTGAAGGCCAAGTACGACTGCTCGGACATAGTTAGTGAAGTTTTGGATAGAAACACAGTACGACTAAAGAAGAAAGGTATCCAAGGAGTTGAACAGCTGAAGCCGTTATCGGCTAACCCGAGTCAAGCCAAGAAGTAATTTAAATAACATATGGCAACGGACCACGGAACAATCCCAGCCTTCGTGCGCATGGCCGCACACAAAGGTGCGGTCATCGTAAGAAGAACACCAAATGGGATCCAGACCGGAAGGGCCCTAAATCTGGTGAGATTGGCCAAGCGGGGTTGCACACCCGGTGGACCAGAACATTTTCACTGGACATGGGTCAACGAAGCTTGTGTCATTTGTTTGACACCCAACCTGTTGCCTACTATGTGGTCGGGAGTAGGCTTCATGATGCCACCTGTACTGACCACCGAAGTAAGAGAGCTGGAATTTGCCCAGAGAAATGAGGACAAGCTTCCAGTCAAAGTATTAGATGCCATGGTATGCCACCAGTGTCGAATTACCATCTTGGCACGAATGGTGTTCTTTTCACAGTGGGAGATCGGACCAACTACGGATGTACGGGCTCGACAAATTAGCTCGTGCACGTGTGTTTGGGACGGCGATGAGCTGAAATATTGCCTCATGTGTTTAGATCGCATGGCAAGAGGAAAATTATTGAAAGTCGGAGAAGCAGAGGGATGGCAAATTACCAGGGCAATGACCCCCCTGGCGACCCTCTATCCAGTGTTGGGAGGAGCGTCTTGGCCGGCATATGATAATAATCAGGCCATGAAGAACCTTTATCTGGCCTTGGGTCATTGTTGGCCTTGGCCAAGGCCAGTCGGCCGGCCTTCCCCCGACAGTTATACAGAAAAGGCCGACGAAATAGCCTTGTTTGCTCGTGAGTCGGTTCTTTCCGCAGGAGGAACCGCAGTCCTTGGGGACCTGCTTGAGGGACCTTGGAGGCCCATGACCTGGGCTCGGTCTATAGCCCAGTTGTTGGCGTGCAAGGACGCACCATTGGTCAAAGTGGAGGCAGCCCCTGCGGAAACAAGCCCGACCGTGAGCAACATGTACTGCTATCGAAGTGTTTTGGACACAAGTAACAAAGACTTTCAGTATGTGACCAAAAAGGGAATATACTGTTTTGCCCCTGGGAATAAAGTCGGATCAGTCCTTATAGTGAATAAGGGTGAAGCAGCACTGGTAGGGATTACAGTGAAAATGGCCATCATTCCTTACGAAGGAATATATTCACTGGGAATCAAATTGGAGGCCAAAAGGCTTAGCCAATTTGTAGCCATAAGAAACACCGGGTCCCAGATACGGGATATTTTTAGGGAACAAATACAAACGAGAAAGGAGCACGGCACAGTAGCGGAGATAGAACCTCAAGAAAAGGCCAAGGAGGCAGATGACCTTGACCGGTCGGAAGCAAGAGAATGGGATAAAGGTCCCAGCCAGGAGTTGGCACAGGGATGTCCAGCTGGAGGAAGCATGTTCCAATCGGTGGTGACGGAGGAAAATTCAACCACTTCACTCCCGCCAGAAGCAGGAGCCCAAGTGGAAATTCAAACAACTTTTCTCCCGCCAGAACCAGAAGTCCGAGTGGAAAGTCAACCCACTTCACTCCCGCCAGAAGCAGGAGCCCAAGTGGAAATTCAAACAACTTTTCTCCCGCCAGAACCAGAAGTCCGAGTGGAAAGTCAACCCACTTCACTCCTGCCAGAAGCAAAAGTCCAGGAGGGAAACTTATCATGTCCAAAAGCGGAGGGCGGTGGCGTAAGTGACCAACCCAGGAGGATTTTACAAGACTGGACCCCTTTTGATTGGACGAAGTTGTATCCGGCAAATTGCCCTACTCCTGGCTGCGACGGGAGCGGTAGCGCCCGACCAGGGGCAACACACCACCGCTCATTTAGAGCTTGCCCGGTGTATGTGGGGAGCCTCGAGGTGTGTCCCACGCCTGGATGTGATGGAAAAGGAAACACCAGATGGGGTCCGGAGCGTCACCGCACCCTTAAGACATGTCCAGTGCTGGCAGAAATGAAGCGCAAAGCCTCCGAAACCAGGAAACAAGCCGGTAGCCAAGAGAACAACATGTCGAATGACGCGGTAGACACCAGGCCCGAGGAACCAGGTCCGTCTGCATCTGATAAGCCCGCTGGATGTGGATGCAGCTCCTTCTGAGTCTGAGGACGACGATGAGGCTCGAGACGGAGGACGCGGGAGCGAGGCTGAAAATGAGGAGGCAGATGTCGAGAGTGTGGCCACGGGGCGTTCAACACCGGAGCTGAGAGCCCTCGCCGTGGAGAACCACGCTGACGACGACAACGCTGCTAGTCGGTTGTCGCGCCTGATCAACGCCCTCGCAGAGATCGCCCGACAAGGAGACATGGCAGCGGCCTGCCCTACTTCAACGACCGCTGAGGTTGTGAATATCTCAGACGAGGACGACGACATGGCTGTGTAACTCTTGGGGATCAGGGATAATTTATACCTGTTTTCAATCCAAGGGGAGGGTGTCGTGTAACATGGGGGTAGAGATGGTCCAAAGGGTAGAATATGGATTGTTCACAGGGATAAATTGACAGAGCTAAAATTCCAAATTTGTCCAAAAGATGGCGCCAGACCAAAACATGAGACCAAAAGAGGGGCCAGAATAAGCCAGACCAGTTAAAATAGAAAAGAGGAACACGGTGTCAGAGTGTAAGTCACGCATGGAGGCACAAATGAAATTTTTATTATGTGTTTTTTATTTTTTTATTTCTTTGCTTGGCTAAAAATGTATTCTGTAACCGCTTTAAGCAATATTATTTGTCAATTTGATCAAGAGACCCGTCACTGAGAATAGTGGCTTCTCAGTGGCGTGACATAAATTGTTTGGAGAAGCACAAATGTGATTTTTATTTTTATTTCTTTGCTTGGCTAAAAATGTATTTTGTAACCGCTTTAAGCAATATTATTTGTCAATTTGATCAAGAGACCCGTCACTGAGAATAGTGGCTTCTCAGTGGCGTGACATAAATTGTTTGGAGAAGCACAAATGTGATTTTTATTTTTATTTCTTTGCTTGGCTAAAAATGTATTTTGTAACCGCTTTAAGCAATATTATTTGTCAATTTGATCAAGAAACCCGTCACTATGGGAATAGTGGCGTGACACAATTCATGTAACAGAAAGTAGGTCAAAGGTGAAAAGGGGAAGTGAAAGGTTTTACCACTAGCTGTGCATTTGGTGGAAAGTACTGCGTGGTCAGGGCGGAAACAGCGGCTGAAGGCCACAGATAACAAAGGGTGGGGAGGCAGGCCTGTTCCCTGCTATAGGGGCGTGGGAATAGTCCCTGCTATAAGCGTGGGAACTGGGCAGTCTTACCCTATAGGGAAAGTACCGGAGAAAAGAAAGGGGAGGGGGGAGACGGAGAGGTCTATAAAAGGTCCTGCTGGAGAAGCTTCAGGGCTTTTCCCCCCAAAAGAGCTCTGATACGTGAAGAGGCCCGGAGGAGTTTCAAGATTTTTTCCAAAGTCCCAAAGATCTTTGTGTGAGACGCAGGATCACTGGACTGAAATTAACTTGGATTTACTCCTAAAAATTGGACTGGACAACTTTAAACGAGAAATTGGTGAGGATGACCGTTTTTATGTATTTTAGCGAGAGGGGGGAATAGTCATCGGGCCGCCGGCTTCCTCGTGGCCAGCCTGTTTCTCTAATTTGGATTTCAGAAGCAAGATCGAACTGATCACTCGACTTTGCTTCCACCAAAAATAGCACGCAACTGGTATTTACCTCTTCCCTTTTTTATGAACTGTGTTTTGCAATCGAATTGTTCTGGGATTGAATGATTTTATTAACACGGGTATCAGTGAGTGAAGTTGTTCAGTTTCTGGAGTAATTGAGATTTGTAATTCTATTCCATGTTTCTTCAATAAATGTGTTTTGTATATTACTTACTTCGTTGTGCGCGGATTTGTACTAAATATGCAACCGAAGGCTCAGGCCCGCTTCCCCTTTTTGACGGGCCGCGTAAAAAGGAACTCCGAACAAGTTAGAGACTTAAATAACTTCCGTAGTTATTTGAGCCACGAGTGAATTTCGATCTGTTCGAAAGTTGTTTCGTCTGAATAAAATTAAAGGAAGTGTTTAAATCAGATTATTGGTTTTGTGTAGAACGAAAAGTTGTTTGACTATTTGAAAGGCTCAGGCCCGCTTCCCCTTTTCGTCGGGCGCGGCTCAGTTCCCCTTTTTTGACGGGCCGTGTAAAAAGTAACTCTGAGCAAGTTAGAGAATTAAATAACTTTCGTAAATATTTAACGGAAGAGTTGAGTTCGTTGAAAGTGAATTCGGTTGAGAATTTACTTCCTTTAAATAACATACCGACGATGATTAAAATAAATCAGTGAAGTTGGTGGAGGATAAAAACATTTCGATTGTCCGTCGGGCGCGGCCCAGTTCCCCTTTTGTCGGGCCGCGTCAAAAGTTAAATAGGACACGATCAAAAAATAGACTTGCCTTCCAAATTAATTATTGGGCAAATCTAAATACAGCACGACATTTTTATTCGGTTTAAGAAAGTCGCTATTTTTTTTGAAGCAATTAAGTGGGGTGAAGAACTCCGACGGTCAAGTGCTAGATCTACGTATACGAAGTTAGAATTAATCATATAGGGTGCATTAATTTTCTTCTTAAATGCTATTATTGTCACACTTTTATTAATTCGATTCTCTTTCGAATAAAAAAGTTGGTCGGCTCGCTGCATGAGCGACCAAGTGGAACGGACCCATATTAACATTTACTTCGGCGAAACTAGTGCTTGGGTGCGCTATACAAACGAATCCCTGAGGTCTTAACAAAGACATCTAAAAAATATCCGTAACGAATAAGAACTTCAAACATTAGCGGGGAGCCATCAATACGATGCGGTCACTTCGAAGTCCTGCCTCGAATTGAGTTACTCGGCACGCGCTTCGGGTGACTTGAGAGGGATTGGCGTCGTACAGAAATTAGATTGATTCCGGAGGAGTTAATTTAACTCGGGTGGTTAGATTACGGACGAATCTCCGAACCCGGCTAAAATAAACCCGTTACTGGGAAGCCTGGGGCACCTTAATCCGAGAGGTGCGTTTGACAGGACCTTCAGCAATCGATTATTTCCCTTCATCTACATAGAGACAGAACGATGGTGTCATAAACATCTCATTCATTTCACCAAATAACTTCACGCAGGTGGATAACGGCCGTCTCGGTCACGCTATGTTGCGTGATGCAGTTTTGAAGAACTAAATGCATTTATTCAATGAATAAGTCAAGCTAGATCTATGTTTACGATGTTGTAAGTTACGGTACCGATTGAAGTTGAGTCCGAAGCCAGTGGAAAACAGCACTGCGTTTGTGCTCTCCAGGTACAAATGTTGTGATCTCTGACTGACGACCGGGCGAGACTCGAGTAAGAGATGTCCAAACGAGCTCCGGCAGGGCGGGCCGAGGCGGAGTGAACGGGCACCCTTCAGGCCGCCAATGACGAGCTGAGAGCCAAACTGATGGACGTCCAGTTAGAACTTCAGCAGGAGAAGAACAAGGTGAAAACCTCAACAGACAGACACGGCCTGCCTCCAGTGGCAGAGTTTACTTGTTTGAGAAGGAGTGGCTTATTCAAAACTAAGATTTATTTAATCTGTGTGTTCCCAGGCAAAATTGGATGTGATGCAATTCCAAATTTCACCACATGATGGTGCCCAATTTTGACTTCATAGGACATATTAAACACTTAGCTTGTTATTATGTTCAAGGTAATCATATTTGTTTATTATTCTAATGGCCTTTTCAAAACTATTCTGGATTACTACTTTGGATCTATTCTACATTACTCGGCAACAACATACTCTGTAACAGATTAGGCAGTATAATCACATATGTTAACTTGAGAGTGCCCACACTCAATCTACTTATCGTGATGTGTTAAATCAATTACTGTTAGACATTATTTGTCTGATAATCTACCAAATCTTTGAATTGAAGAATTTGTGATTTAATTAACGGCTTGCTATTATGTTCAGGGTAATCAGACTTGTATATAATTCTAATGGCCTTCTTTTGAAAACTATTCTGAATTACAACTTTGGATCTTATATTACTTTGCAACAATATACTCGGTGACAGATTAGGCAGTATAATCACATATGTTAACTTCAGTGCCCACACTGTATTTATTTATGGTTATTTGTTAAATCAAGTACTGTTAGACATGAAATAGGAAGTGTTTAAGATAAATGTTATGGTTACTCACAATTGTAGATTGCTCCTGGTCAATGATACGAGCCTCTTCTTGCAGTGGAAAACTTGCAGCCAACAAACACCGTGGAACCTAAAGGAATGAAATTAAACATTAACACTTCGCCTCGACCAATATTCACACGTACAACGCAACGCGGCTACACTTCTGCTAGGGTTAGCGCCTCAGCTACACGTTGCTATTACCGTGAACGCTAGCTACATCGACAACTTTAGTCAAACTACACAAACGTAAATCTCCTTAAACACAATGAGTGTTACTTACCGTGTACGCTCTAGACGGTCCAGTTGCAAGCAGAAAATAAAGATATTTCTGTTGATAATCGTCGTTGCTCAGTGGCTCACGGCCATCGCGCCAACAGATTTGAATTTTGGCGGACGTTCCGCCAATTACGTCATATCCGCGGCACATGACTGCGACGTAATACCCGCTTATCTGAAACGGCAGTTAAAAGTAGAGTTACATCAAGTTTTCTTGGAACCTAAACGAATGAAAGAAAACTATCATTTGGCCACAACCAACATTCACAGATACAACACAATGTGACGTGCGGGGTTGAGGTTAAAGGTTGAGTGAAGGGCCCTCGTTTTAAACTACTTTTTTGAAAAGGAGTGGGAACAAGTAAGACATATTTAATTTATTTAATGGGAAGTAGTAAAACTTATTAAATTTATTTAATCTACTTTTCTTCCCAGGCAAAATTTTATGTGCTGCAATTCCAAATTTCCAAAGTGAATGAAGGAATGAAGTCCTTTAAATTATGATTTTGTATAAATACTAGGCATAAACACAAAATCTACGGCACAAAATGGGCAGACTTTACTTGTTTGAAAAGGACTGGTTACAAGACATACTTTTATAATTTATTTAATGGGAAGAAGACTTATTTAGTTTAATTGATCTATTTTTGTTCCCTGGCAAAATTCGATTTGCTGCAATTCCAAATTTCCAAAGTGAATGAAGGAAAGAAGTCGTTTAAATTATGATTTTTTATAAATACTAGGCATAGACACAAAATCTACGGCACAAAATGGGCAGACTTTACTTGTTTGAAGAGGACTGGTTACAAGACAAACTTTTCTGATGTATTTAATGGGAAGAAGACTTATTTAGTTTATTTAATCTATTTTTGTTCCCTGGCAAAATTGGATTTGCTGAAATTGTATTTTGCCAAATCTTGACTTGAGACCTGATAGGAAGTATTAAACGCTTAGTTAAATCAATACAAATTGGTAATAAGAGCGAGTAATGTTGGTTGAACCGATGAATGAAGGTTGAAAGCAATTTAAATTATGACTTTGTATAAATACTAGATATTAACAGAACATCTACTGCGCAAAATGGGCAGAGTTTACTTGTTTGAGAAGGAGTGGCTTATTCAAAACTAAGATTTATTTAATCTGTTTGTTCCCAGGCAAAATTGGATGTGATGCAATTCCAAATTTCACCACATGATGGTGCCCAATTTTGACTTCATAGGACATATTAAACACTTAGCTTGTTACTATGTTCAAGGTAATCAGATTTGTTTATTATTCTAATGGCCTTTTCAAAACTATTCTGGATTACTACTTTGGATCTATTCTACATTACTTGGCAACAACATACTCTGTAACAGATTAGGCAGTATAATCACATATGTTAACTTGAGAGTGCCCACACTCAATCTACTTATCGTGATGTGTTAAATCAATTACTGTTAGACATTATTTGTCTGATAATCTACCAAATCTTTGAGTTGAAGAATTTGTGATTTAATTAATAGCTTGTTATTATGTTCAGGGTAATCAGACTTGTATATAATTCTAATGGCCTTCTTTTGAAAACTATTCTGAATTACAACTTTGGATCTTTTATTACTTTGCAACAATATACTCGGTGACGGATTAGGCAGTATAATCACATATGTTAACTTCAGTGCCCACACTGTATTTATTTATGGTTATTTGTTAAATCAAGTACTGTTAGACATGAAATAGGAAGTGTTTAACATGAATGTTATGGCTACTCACCATTGTAGCTCGCTCCTGGTCAATGATACTTGTAGCTCGCTCCTGGTCAATGATACGAGCCTCTTCTTGCAGTGGAAAACTTACAGCCAACAAACACCGTGGAACCTAAAGGAAGGAAATTGAACATTAACATTTAGCCTCAACCAACATTCACAGATGTAACGCAACGCAAACTACACAAACGTAAATATTTTTAAACACAATGAGTTGTACTTACCGTAGAGTTGTAGACCAGGGGTGTCAAAGTCAAATGGACGGAGGGCCCAATAAAAAATTTAGCTACAAGCCGAGGGCCGGACTGATCGAATGTTCATTGAATTTTTTTTTTTAAATGACGCATGTAGTCTAGTGAACCTAATTGAACCTACTGAAAACCTAACAAATATATTCCAATATGATCAGATAAATAAAGCAATATTTTCTTATGGCTTTGTCAATAATCTTTAATTTTCAACAGACAGAAAAGACAAATTTCCTTTATATAAAAATCCCCATAACATGAACATTAAATGAAAGAAACCTGTATTATTCAAGGCACCACCAGTAACCTATATTTTCTATTTTAGCAAAAGTGAGCTAAATTTACTTCAAAGAAAAAAATAATAGCAATTTTCTATTATCCACTCAACTGAAATATTTTAAAAATATAATTGGATTGAAATACAATAAAATAAAGTGCAGAAATCTGTTAATCAAAAACAACACTTTCCTCAAGGATAAGTAACATGCAGTGAAAAAAATATTAAACTTTAACTTTTAAACTTGAACTGAGTAAAAACACAAACTTTAATCAGACAGTTTTTGATGAAATCCCCCTCCTTAAATGGCCGGGCTAATTTAGCGATCTCTTCTGCCAAAATAAAACTGGCCTTGACAGCAGCCTAGCCTTGTGTTTTGGCTTTTTAGAACAGAGCCTGTCGAGATTTGAGGCCTCGTTTTAATTCCTCGGCCTTCTGTAGCCTTTGTTCCATGTCTATATTCTTGTTTTTGTCCGCGTGTTCCGTTTCATAATGTCTCAGATAATACTCTTTCAGTACCGCCACACTTTCTCCACACAGAAGACACACAGATTTTCCAGCTACCTCCGCGAACATATACTCCGACTCCCACCTTGTTTGAAACCCCCGGTTCTCAGTGTCCACCTTCCTTTTTGCCATTTATGATGGGTATCTGAGGGTTAATTTTACAGTTATGCTGACGACTGCTTTGCTAATAAACACTGAAATCAAGCAGCCTACTGCTCGGTGCTTCAGCGTTGCATTGTGGGAAAATATAGTATTGGTGCGTGTGAAAGATCTGCGGGCTGCCGGCTTGCTGCGGTCTGCGGGCCGGTTCTAATAATAAATCAAGATCATCCCAGGGGCCGTACAAAACCTTCTCGCGGGCCGGATGTGGCCCGCGGGCCTTGACTCTGACATATGTGCTCTAGACGGTCCACTTGCAAGCAGAAAATAAAGATATTTCTGTTGATAGTCGTCGTGTTTGTATCCGTTGTCTCGCTCAAGGCCATTGCGCCCACAGATTTGAATTTTGGTGACAGTTCAGCCTATTGACGTCATTTCCGCGGTGTAATACCCGCATATCTGAAACGGCAAAGTTAAGAGTAGAGTTAAATAAAGTTTTTAATCAACGCAATCATTTACAACCGTTGACCAGTCGAAATAATCGTCGAAATTCGACGTTCCCCCCAAACGCCACACTCACTCGCTTTTCAGGGCAACAAAAGTACTTCTTTTTAAAAACGATGAGTTGTACTTACCGTGTACACTCTGGACGGTCCAGTTGCAAGCAGAAAATAAAAATATTTCTCTCGTTAGTCGTATGTTACCATCCGCTGTGTCTTTGTCAACATTTTCCTACTTCCTGTTGCGAGCCACGCCCACGGATTTAAATTCTGGCGGAAGAGCCCGCCCATTGGCGTCGTTTTCGCGTATAGCAAATCCGATTGGTTGGGAAGGGGGCGCGGTTATGCAGCCGAGGGGTCCTGTGATCGGTGGGATTTAAAGTAGGCGTCGACGTCACATCCGCGTCACGTGACCACGACGTGGCAGACGTCATATAGCAACCGCTGTTTTGTTTAGTAGACTTACAGTTGTTATGCATTGACATAATGGCGCACACTCCAAATGGATTTGAATAAATTAAATAATTCTTCTGCCCACTCCCTTTTAAACAAGTTAACTCTCCCCGCGGATTTGAATTCCGGCGGAAGTTTCGCCCATCGACGTCACGTCTGTCACGTGACCACAACGTGGCAGATGTCATATAGCAACCGCTGTTTTGTTTTCAAAGTCAAAGTCAAAGTCAGCTTTATTGTCAATTTCTCCACATGCCAAAGACACATAAAGAAACCGAAATTTCGTTCCCCCCTATCCCACGGTGACAAGACATGAAGAACAATGAACAGACAAACAAGTAAACAAGTATAACAAAAGCGTGCTGAATAAATAATGAATAAATAACACAACAATAAATAAATAAGTAAGAGGAGCAGAAAAAAAAGGAGCAAGTGCGCGTACAGCAGACATTCCATTTAGTAGATTTACAGTTGTTATGCATTGGCATAATGGTGTGCACTCAAAATAGATTTAAATAAATTAAATATTTCTTCTGCCCACTCCCTTTTAAACAAGTTAACTCTGCCCACGGATTCTAATTTCGGAGGAAGGTCCGTCCATTGATGTCTTGTCTGCGTCACTTGACCACGACGTAGCGACGTCATATAGTAACCGCTGTTTTGATCAGTAGACTTAGTTATTATGCGTTGACATAATGGCGCACTGGTTAGCATGTCCACCTCTTAAGCATGATGTTGCGGGTTCGACGCCTGATCAATGTTAGCCATGGAGTGAGCTGAAGTGCATGGCGCTGAAGATTTGAATCTTTGAAATGCGCTGAGGTCTGACATATCAGGCAGAATGGTTTGCCATCACGTTCAACAAAAAATAGAAACTTTCCCACTCTGATAAAAACGTCCTGTGTTCATCTACATATTTCCGTTTTGCTGTGCATCTTTTCCCTGCCATTTCGAGAGCCCAATTGACACTAATAGTTTACTGGAATGTGTTTGCCCATCCTACTTTGTGAAATTTCACCACATGCGCTTTTGACCAAAATACCAAATTGAACTCAAGTGAAGCCAACACGCACAACCCCCCCCCCCCCCCCACACACACACACACACAAACAAAGCGGGAAAAAACGAAGACGTGCGTGTTAGGGTTTTCCAGGTTATCTTTATCGTAGGATTATGTTGGAATGTAGACTGTAATGATTAAATCAATCTTGTCTTGCCCTCACAATGTAATGATTAAATCAATCACGTCTTGCCCTCACAATGCAGAGTAAGATGAAGTGGTTGCTTCCTCTGCTTGATTGACCAGCTGCAGGGGAAGCAATCAAAGTTGTTCTGTTTCCCACAACAGTGTAAAACACCCCCTGCTCTGATCTTATCAGAGCCCGGGGGTTCACCAAACCTGTCCACTCACCCCCACTCTGTTCCTCCTAATAAATATGCCCTTGCAGGGAGGAGATTTTTAGACTTCATTCGATAATCGCTGTTCAGACAGCGACGAATGGACTCTCCACCTGCAGGTGTCTAAAAGAACTTGCTTGTCTTCTGTTTGGTTCTTGCAAAATAAGTTGGAGTGAGCAAATCTCTAACATTTTGGTGCCGTGACCCGGGATCCTCATACCCACCATCTGACCGGCGAAGGAGGACGTGCTGCATTGTCGACAAGCCAGCGTCCATTAGGAGGACCTGGAAAAGAAAGTCCTGGGAAGAGAATTCTTCGCTGGGCCAGCATCTTAGGTCTGCCTTCGTCTGACAGAGGTGGATTGACGGGATCCGGCGGTGCAATGAACCAGGGGACAAGTAAGTTAAAGCGCTAAAGATACGGCTTTGGTTTGTCCGAGCTATGAGATTCGGCTTTGGTTTGTCCGAGCTATGAGATTCGGCTTTGGTTTGTCCGAGCTATGAGATTCGGCTTTGGTTTGTCCGAGCTATGAGATTCGGCTTTGGTTTATCCGAGCTATGAGATACGGCTTTGGTTTGTCCGAGCCATGAGGCCTAAAAAAGCGCTGGAGTTAGTGTGATTGAGTGTGTGACTGGTAGGATAAATTGACTAAGAAGCAGTTCTAGCGTTGATCCATGGCAAAAAAACAGGCTAGTAATTTGTTGAAAGGTCAATTTAAACCTGCATTGAGGATCCTCAAAGCAATAGTTAAAGAAATAAATAAGTAATAATAGTAATAATAATAATAATAATATTTTTGAGACAAGGAGATTGTATAACCTAAAACTACTAGAATTAATATGGGAAATAAAAACGGTAAATCTCTTGCTCTGCTCTTCTTTAAAACGAGAAGTTCATGGCAAGTAGATTTCTTAATTGTATGCAATATATGCCGAAGTGGAAGAGAAAGTATGGAGTAGAAAGGAAGTTGAGAGTTCAAGTGGTAAAGAAATGCAACTTGCTTCTAGAAGATAAATAAATAAAATTAGAATGTGCTGTCCTCGTGTGCATGGGAGGGACCAGCTCATGATCGACCACAGGAAATGGCCAGCCTGTGACGAATCATTGGTGCTGGGAACTACCTTTTGCGTGCGAGAGCTGTGCATGTGTGTGCGTATGTTAAAATGATGAACATTGGCTAAAGTTTTAGTATAAAAAAAAAAAAAAAAAAAAAAAATTTTTGCTAGACTGTGGTCTATCCAATTTGCACCGCAGAACAGAAATGATTTTGAAAGATAAAAATGAGAGGAAAAAGAGAGAAATCTGTTTGCAAGCAGAAACTAATCCACATTAGTGCATGTTAAGTGTCGAGCCCACATGAGAAATTCGAAGAAAAAAAAAAAAAAAAAAAAAAAAAAAATGACAGAACATGCTTTCAGGAATTGGAAGAAGCTAAATTGTGAATTTAAGATTTTGCAACGCTACATTTAATAGGAATAATTGATTGGTTGTGTTATAAGATTATGCAAAATTCTAATTGCAAGCTAAATCTGAGAGATTGAGTTCTTCAAATTTAAAAACAAAGAAAAAATTCAGATTAATTTGCCAATTGTTTGTTTTAGTTAAGTTTTTTTGAATTGGTGGATTGTTCTACCAGGAAACCTGAGTTGAAAATGATATATGAATGTTGTGTGGTGAGCTTGGATGAATTGGGACCAATGTGATAGGAAGACTCCTTTTTGGAGACTGTGTGAGATACATATGATGAGCATTGATGAATGATTGCCTGAATGAAAGGTTGAATGGTTGAAGTCGTTGGCGACTACTATGGAAAATTAGTAGAGCGACTTTGATGAAAGAATGATTTTGAGCAGGTTGAATGTTAGAAAGAAACACGTAACTTTTGGATTGATAATTAACTAGAAAAAAAATGGAGAACCAGTAACACATGTAGAAGATGTGTGAACTGAGAAATTAAGAAGCGTTTTGGAAAGAAAGTCAAACTAAATGATGATGAAATCATATGTAGTACTACAAAACTTTACTACATATGGATTCTCTAAATCATACAATTGAGTAAAATAAAACATACGTTTTGATTTGTATTCAAATTTCTAAGATTCTTGTGATAAACAATGAGAAAACGATTGAAAAGTAACTAAAGAAACTACAACAAAGTGAAAATGTCTAATCATTTGCTAGCTGAGTCGCTCCCCATTCGGGGAGGCCATCCATTTACTTGCTAAGCTAGTTGTCAAAACAGGGGCAAGATTAGAGAAGGGCATCTATAAATGACCTACCCTACCAAAGAACCTATGCAAATGGGCTGCAATATTGAGCCATGGTGCGCGTCACATGGCTCAAGAGGAGGGATAGTGGGGCAGGTCAGTCAGCTTTATACAACATATGGATTTGATTCATATTCAAAATATTTTCAAAACAAAACAAACATTTTTTTTTGTAGAGCTTGTTTCAAAAAAAAAAACAAAACAAAACAAAAAACAAAGAAAAAAAAAAACAAAAAAAACTCCTGTTTGCCAGTTAAATGGGCACTACAATTGACTACGAGAGTTGCAAGCAACAGATGAAGAGCAGTCCTGGGCAGATTATCTAATCAGGACGCTCAAACTGAAAGATGTGTCCAATGCAAATTTACTGCCGCCTGATCTCTCCCCCTCACAGGTGGACAACCCTCAGGTTCACTGTGAGAGCTCACACACAGGAGGCGTGCTATGCGTGTTCGAAACTCCCCCCTTCCTCCACGCAAGTTCGCTTGGAGGCCAGAGCAATGAATGTCACTGAAGCGAAACGTATGGCATCCATGGGAGGAGTTGGATATCAACGCCGAGCAGTCACAATCAGTGATGCCGACCCATCCCACTCTGGACTTGCAGACGGTGCCTATGATGAACACTTCTGGGCAAATCTCAATGTGACTGTTAAAGGACGAACAATACCACAAGTGGCCTACACAGAGAGACCAGCTGGAGTGAATTACACATGTTACATCCAAGGTAACAAGACCCACGTCTGCATTAACGACGACTGCTCTCCAGGAGGAAACTGGATGGGAGCTCTGGACATCACCGATGAGTGTCAAGATAAGAGAGCCATTTCAGGTGGTCAGGGCTCTCCAACCAACATGGCTACACCATCAAACGGAACATACTTCATACAGAATGGCTGGTGGCTTTGTGGTCACAAGGTTTATCCGATGCTGCCCGCCAACTGGACAGGAGTGTGTGCACCAGTGTGGGTGACAGACCACACCTACAGGATATGGCATCATCAGCTGACAGGAGCACACAACTCTTCTGGACTCGACGCAGAGCAGTTGCAACCTTTGACCCTCATGACCCTGTCTGGGGTGCGAACGTTCCAGATGACCATAAAGTATGGTCCGTCGGAGACAAAGTTGTCCTTGCGCTCTTCCCTCAGATGTACTGTTTCTGTGTTTTTCTTTTTCTTTTTTATTGATAGCATTCTGGTCGCCTGTGGCAACGGGGCCGTGTAAGAATTTTCCTGCTAATGACATCTGGCCAGCAGGTTTTTCGCTTACACAATAAGTTTGATCTGGGGTATTGAGGTAATGCCTCATCTTCACTGGAAAGTGTTGCTATCATTGTTTGTTGTTTTTATTTTTACCATTCTACTTTCTTCATTATACGTGTATATATATATATATATATATATATATATATATATATATATATATATATATATATATATATATATATGTTTTTTTTTTTTCTTCTTGCTTATCGTTGTTGTTTGGGGTGGCATAATCATATGATAAAACAGGAGGGAGATGTTAGGGTTTTCCAGGTTATCTTTATCGTAGGATTATGTTGGAATGTAGACTGTAATGATTAAATCAATCTTGTCTTGCCCTCACAATGTAATGATTAAATCAATCACGTCTTGCCCTCACAATGCAGAGTAAGATGAAGTGGTTGCTTCCTCTGCTTGATTGACCAGCTGCAGGGGAAGCAATCAAAGTTGTTCTGTTTCCCACAACAGTGTAAAACACCCCCTGCTCTGATCTTATCAGAGCCCGGGGGTTCACCAAACCTGTCCACTCACCCCCACTCTGTTCCTCCTAATAAATATGCCCTTGCAGGGAGGAGATTTTTAGACTTCATTCGATAATCGCTGTTCAGACAGCGACGAATGGACTCTCCACCTGCAGGTGTCTAAAAGAACTTGCTTGTCTTCTGTTTGGTTCTTGCAAAATAAGTTGGAGTGAGCAAATCTCTAACAGTGCGTGTTCCGCCCACGCTGGATTTATTTGCACCTTTGAAAAGACACCGTATTGCCGCAGATGTGGCAAAGAGTACTTTTGGGCATCTGAGACGGAAGGATGTCCAAAGCATCACGTCACCTGCTCTGGTCGGCATGGTGGTGGGACGTTGAGGTCAACCGCTTTGGGGTTGGCTGAATCTTTGGTCGCAGGATGCCACACACTTGAAGACAGAAGCAGAAAAGCAGAGCTAAATGCAAAATGTACTCACCGGTGACTCCAATTTTTTTCCCCCCTGAAGAAATGGATGGACGGGTGGCCCCGGCTGGCCGGTGGGACTCTTGTTATTCTGACCCTTTTTAGTGCGCGTTTGGGGCAACAACCGTTTTTTGTGGCGCTCTCTTCTGGTTCAAGAGTGCCCTGCATGTGAATTTGCCTTTCCTGCCTTCTGATTGGATGAGCGCCGGTGTGACGCGGTGCCTCTGTCACTGTGGCGGGGGGTATACGTCGGCATCGGAGCGTCTGCCAACGTCTGAGACCGGCTGGCGGTGTATCGGAAGTGTCGAGTGCGGTGCCGCTGGAGCTCACTCACCAGCTGGTGTTAGGGCCACAGAATGAAGGCCAAGGAGAAGAATAGAAAGAGAAACAGAAACTTCTCCTCCAATTGTTTGATTTGTCTCTTCTGAGCTTCGATGAATTCTTTCAGCTCTTTGTTCCTCTAGGACGGAGAAATGGAAAGCGGCCTTCAAAAGCCAGTAAGCGTGCAAGTAAGTGCCGGGCTGGCTTTGGGCCCTTACCTGTTGCGCGCTGTGCAGCAGATCCATTCTCTCTTGGAGGATGCAAGCGTCGCGCTCCCTTAACTCGCACATCAGGGCTCGCTTCCATTGGTCCACGGCGCTCCTAAGCTCTTCTCTCTGATCCGGCGTCAGCACGTCATTCACGCCAGCGTGGCTGGCTTTTTCGCCGTCCGTGGCGGGCCAGTCCCGCTGCGGTAGCGCCTCGTACAATATGGCCTCCAGCTCCAGGATCCTCTGGGCCGCAATCCTCGTCCATCAGTGGTCCGGCGGGAGATTTGAGGGCGGCTTACCTTATGAGCCTGGTCCATGGAACGCTTCCTGAAGTCCAACTCTTCATCCAGGTAGCCCTTCTGCTTACAGAACATATCCTAGCACAGCTCAAGGTCAGAATTGTTGGGGCACATTGCCGGAGTTCCCCTTGGCTGATGTCGCGTGTCTGTCTACCTTCTCACTTTCAATGTCCAACATCTACTGTTGAAGTGCTGACTTGGTCACTTTGATGTATTCTAACCACTGAGGAAAGGCTGCTGTCACATAAGCAGAATGCGAGAGCGTGCGTGGACGTGCCCGTTACCTTCTCGGCTAGGGTGAGAAGGGTCCTGGCGTGAATCACGACCACCTGCTCCTCGTTGGTGAGATTCTGCAAGAGCCCAAAGGCACAGCGTCAACAAGCTTCTTTCAGCGCAAAGCCTTCCAAAAGTCACATTTGAGCCGCCGAGTCTCGTGGAGTGCGAACATAAGGAGTTCGACATACACTTACGGCGTTATCGCCCAGGATGTCCAGCTTCTTCATCAGATCACTGATGACGATGTCCGGGGGAAAGGCGCAAGGAGCAATGTAAGGTGTTCTGGGACCTCGGGTTAAGGTTAGGGTTGCGAGGGACGCCTTACGTACGCTCACGCCCTCGGCCTCGCAGTAGATCTGCAAAGGGCTGAGGCTGTCTGGGAAACGGACTTGCAGAAACTTCAAGACGGGGGAGCGCCATTCCCTCTCCTGAAAGGCAGAGGCATGCATCCGTCCGTCCGTCCGTCTGTCACATCTCTGGCCTCAACACGCTTGTGCGAGTCTTCCCACCTCCAGCTCCAGGATGCGGAACTCAAGCAGTTCGTTTTGGTCTCGGATATCCTGGATGTGCTCTTTCAGACGCGCTTCTTCCGCCTCCATCCGCCTGACCTGAAAAGACAGTCAGACCTCATCTGCGGGGCTTCCCGACGGGTGTGACGCCAAGCGACTCCGCCCAGCGCCTTTCTTTCCGTCACCTTTTCGGCCAACTGCTGATTGCTCTGACGCAGCAGCTGCTTCTCCTCCACCCACTTGACATTCTAGAAGAGACAAACGCGTGGACAGCTTTGGAATGTTGTGTCATTTTCATCCACAAATTCTTTGTTTGACTGGAAAATGACATTTGCTTTTCTCCGCATTTTCCCAGCCACGTTCAGGGAGGGGTTGGTCCAGTAATGCCAGACGAATGAATGACTGAAGAATGTAGCTATTTTGTCTGAGAAAAAGGTGTGCTCATTGATGAGCTTACCTGTCCTTGTTGCTTCAGCGCTGACTCCAGATCTGCTACTCTGCTTTGATAGTGACCCATTTCTACCACCAGCTTTTCTCTGGTCTGAAAGGAGGAGGAGGGAGGCTCCTCCTCCTCCTTTCAGACCAGAGAACACCCGAGGCTGGGTGAGAACGGGGAGGCTGCGACCCGGCCGGGGGTTGCGGGAAGGGGCGCCACCTTGATCTCCTTCTCGGCGTCGTAGTCCCCTCCGCTGGTCTGGGCGAGAAGCGCGTAGGCTCGTTGCAGCGCTTGATATTCTTGCGTCAGCTGGCGGTAGCGAAGCTCCGCCTCCTCATGCACACACCAATGCAACACAGCACTAGTGTTAGGGTTTTCCAGGTTATCTTTATCGTAGGATTATGTTGGAACGCAACAGGTAATAAATACCTTACCTTGTCCTCCTTATCTCAAGGTCGTAAAACATCCCCTGACATGTTTAGACTAGAGGACAAGGGCTTTAGCCAGCCTACCCATACCCCCACTCTGTTTCTCTTAATAAATATCCACGTGCAGGAAGGAGGGCAGATTTCATTCCTGAAGCGAGTGATCTCTCCACCTGCAGGTGTCTAAAAGAACTTGCCTTGTCTCCTGTGTGGTTCTTGCAAAATAAGTTGGAGTGAGCAAATCTCTAACATTTTGGTGCCGAAACCCGGGATCCTCATACCCACCATCTGACCGGCGAAGGAGGACGTGCTGCATTGTTGACAAGCCAGCGTCCATTAGGAGGACCTGGAAGAGAAAGTCCTGGGAAGAGAATTCTTCGCTGGGCCAGCATCTTAGGTCTGCCTTCGTCTGACAGAGGTGGATTGACGGGACCCGGCAGTGCAACGAACCAGGGGACAAGTAAGTTAAAGGCCTGAAGTTGTGTGATTGTGTTGTTGCTTGTGAAACGCGTAAAAAGGAAGAAGTGCACAGGAATAAGTTTTGTGGAAGGAGGGGGTGTTGTAGAGTCCCCCTCTGGATGAGGTGTCTCTTTTGGAGCAGTGGTTCTCAAACTGTTTTAAAATCTCAGTACCTCCGTGAATCATTATTTGACGACCACTGTTCTAGGGAGTACAACCTCGCGTTGGCAGGGCTGGGGACAAGGACTTTTGTCTTTAGTTCCCAGGGAAGGTGGGGGGTGTTGTAGAGTCCCCTCACTGGATGAAGCAGCTCCTTTTTTTAAAAAAAAAGGAGGACTTCGCGTTGGCAGGGCTGGGGACAAGGACTTTTGTCTTTAGTTCCCAGGGAAGGTGGGGGGTGTTGTAGAGTCCCCTCACTGGATGAAGCAGCTCCTTTTTTTTTTAAAAGGAGGACTTCGCGTAGGCAGGGATAACTTGCGTGATTGAGTGTGTGACTGGTAGGATAAATTGACTAAGAAGCAGTTCTAGCGTTGATCCACGGCAATAAAACAGGCTAGTAATCTGTCGAAAGGTCAATTTAAACCTGCATTGAGGATCCTCAAAGAAAAAAAATTGGAAAAAAAATGTAAAACCTTAAACTACTGAAATTAAGATGGGAAAAAAGAACGGTAAATCTCTTGCTCTGCTCTTCTTTAAAACGAGAAGTTCATGGCAAGTAGATTTCTTAATTGTATGGAATACATGCTGAAGTGGTAGAAGTGCTAGAGTGTGGTTGAAATCTTCACAAAGAGATGAGAACGAATTCAAGAGACAAAAGCTAGAAAGATGAAAACTGATGCGGTCACAAGTGTTTGTCAGACCAGGAGACAATAAGGCCCCTGTGAGCAGGTGCAAGGCCGCAGCTCAAGCCGCGGCTCAAGCAAGGGGCAAGAGGAGTTTCCGGTCCTATGCAAATCATGTATCGAAATTTAAAAGATCTGAAACCTCTCCCATATGACAGCAAAACATGTCATTGTCAGGTTATCAAAAATCGTTTTAGATTGTTAGAGCCCCTGTCCACACAAGAAGTATGACAATGCTGTTTGTAGGCCCAATTACAAATGAATAGGGATCAAATTGTGTTACACTGAAGTTAAAATATGCAAATCAAGTGGTAAAGAAATGCAACTTGCTTCTAGAAGATAAATAAATAAAAGTAGAATGTGCTGTCCTCGTGTGCATGGGAGGGACCAGCTCATGATCGACCACAGGAAATGGCCAGCCTGTGACGAATCATTGGTGCTGGGAACTACCTTTTGCATGCGAGAGCTGTGCATGTGTGTGCGTATATGTTAAAATGATGAACATTGGCTAAAGTTTTAGTATAAAAAAATTTGCTAGACTGTGGTCTATTCAATTTACACCGCAGAACAGAAACAATTTTGACAGATAAAAATGAAAGAAAAAGAGAGAAATCTGTTTGCGAACAGAAACTAATCCACACTAGTGCATGTTAGTGTCAAGCCCTCATGAGAAATTCTGAGTTAACAAAACAACAGAACATGCTTTCAGGAATTGGGAGAAGCTAAATTGTGAATTTAAGATTTTGCAATGCTACATTTAATAGGAATAATTGATTGGTTGTGTTATAAGATTATGCAAACTTTTAAATGCAAGCTAAATCTGAGAGATTGAGTTCTTCAAATTTAAAAACAAAGAAAAGAAATTCAGATTAATTTGCCAATTGTTTGTTTTAGTTAAGTTTTTTTGAATTGGTGGATTGTTCTACCAGGAAACCTGAGTTGAAAATGATATATGAATGTTGTGTGGTGAGCTTGGATGAATTGGGACCAATGTGATAGAAAGACTCCTTTTTGGAGACTGCGTGTGAGATGCAAATGAACATTGATGAATGATAGCCTGAATGAAAAGAAATTACAGGTTGAATGGTTGAAGTCGTTGGCGACTACTATAGAAAATTAGTAGAGCGACTTCGATGAAAGAGTGATTTTGAGCAGGTTGAATGTTAGAAAGAAACACATAGCTTTTGGATTGATAATTAACTAGAAGAAAAAAAACTGGAGAACCAGTAACACATGCAGAAGATGTGTGAACTGAGAAATTGAGAAGCGTTTTGGAAAGAAAGTCAACTTAAATGATGATGGAATCGTATGTAGTAAAGAACGCATTCTCCCAAAAAGTTTGTCAAGGTGTGAGGCATGGGCGTTGCCAAGCCTCAAAAAGGGGGGAGTGAGTAGGACAGATAGTGGAAGATAGTAATAATACAACACGTTATGACAATGAATTTTCAAATACATTTGGTGTTATATTGTGGTAATTTTTTTGTTCTGGTGTAGATAGGTTAGCAACACGAGAGATTTAGAGGTTCAAAAGAAAGACAGTTAAAAGAAAACATTTTTGATTTGGACAATTGCAGGCTAACAGGAACATGAGAACGATAAGAACTACGAGGTGGGATCCAATTTCATTGGGGAGATTGAGAATTCACAGCACCATACTCTAAGTCACATTTTTGAGCAAGCATGACAATAACATGTGAGAGGTCAAGACATACAGATCAGGGCTTGATGTGGAAAGCAGACCTCGATGAGTTGATTTTCAATAATGATACTGAAGACAACATACTGTCCGATTAAATTGGAACTATAGATAAAATGTAGCTCAAAAATAGGATGAGTTGCAGGATTTACGATATAAAACCGAGACCGCTGTTATTAGGAGAATTTGAAGTTTGGTAAATAAACGTTACCAGCAAATTGATGGAAGCAGCTACATTTGGAAATAGTCTTACAAGTTTGATGTCCCAGCCTGTCATTCTCAGTGTCAGAGTCCCTGAAACCCAATCCGAGACTTCGCCTGCAGCCGTGAACAACTACAAAATGGTGCCTGGCTCTGAAGCACCTTTGACCTTTGGCGAAGGACAAGAAAAGACTGCTGTTGTGCTTGGAGGAGGACAAGTACACTCCGGAGGACAGACAACATCCTCGGGGACGAGAAAAGACAGTGAAAAGCGGAGGAACTCACAATGATGAAAATTGACTCATTTGAACAATGGACTCATTCAAGAGTGATGGATGGGGTCGCTCTGAAGCAACAACAAAAGAACACCAACTTGAGAGGGTGAAGTGCGGCAAAAAGATATGGACTTGGAGTGTCCGACAACCAAATCGCACTCCTTGCTACGGCGTTCCCAAATTTGGTGAAGCTTGGTTCAAAGTGGAAGGGAGGTTCATTGTGCACTGAGTTTGACAGAACTGAGGAGATTTGATAAATAAATAAATAAAAATTTGAAAAATACGTAGGGCTACAGATTATAATCAGAGATTGAACAGATTTGGATAAAACAAATAGGCTAAAACGGTAGGAAACAAGAGCAAGATCTGATATTTTGGCTCATCAAGCTTAAAACGTAGAGGTCGAGTTATATAAATTCAATGACCCCCGCCTCCCCCGGGACGTGGGAAAAGCTCTGCCGGAGGTGGGAGTTGAAGCTCTTCCTGACAGGAGATTCTGCCAGACGTTCCCAGCAGACCCTCACAGAGTGTTTGGGTCTTCCAGGTCGGACCAGCATCTTCCCCCACCATCGGAGCCAACCCACCAACAGGTGGTGATCAGTTGACAGCTCCGCCCCTCTTTTCTCCCGAGTGTCCAAAACATGCGGCCGCAAATCTGATGACACAACTACAAAGTCCTGGTGCCATTGCCCACGTGAGCATTGAAGTCACCCAGTAGAACGATGGAGTCCCCAGAAGGAGCGCTCTCCAGCACTTCCTCCAGGGACTCCAAGAAGGGTGGGCATAGACACAAACAACAGTCAGGACCCGTCCCCCCACCTGAAGGCGGAGGGAAGCTACCCTCTCGTTCACCGGGGTGAACCCCAATGTGCAGACGCCCAGCCGGGGGGGCAATAAGTATACCCACCACATCTGCTCGACACATCTCACCGTGGGCAACTCCAGAGTGGAAGAGAGTCTAGCCCCTCTCGAGAGGGCTTCTACCGGAACCCAAACTGTGCGTGGAGGCTAGTCCGACTATATCTAGTCAGAATTTTTCTGCCTCGCACACCAGCTCGGGCTCCTTTCCAGCCAGAGAGGTGATATTCCATGTCCCAAGAGCTAGCTTCTGCAGCCGGGGATCAGACCGCCAAGGTCCCTGCCTTTGGCCACCGCCCAGCTCACACTGCACTCGACCCCTTTGGCCCCTCGCACAGGTGGTGAGCCCATGGGAAGGGGGACCAATGTTTCCTTTTCGGGTTGTGCCCGGCCGGGCCCCATGGGCGAAGGCCCGGCCACCAGACGCTCGCCTTCGAGCCCTGCCTCCAGGTGCAGCACAACCAACGTGTGGAAAAGATAATGCGCACGACATTTTTTCTCAAAAGCATGACTTGAAAGAAGGTCCAAACCAGACAAACAGCAGAGGATGGTTTTGATCTATCCACCTCTGGGTTATGGGCCCAGCACGCTCCCGCTGCGCCACTCTGCTGCTCAGTGCTAGCAATTCATCAAGTCCTCTAATCGGCTAACAAGCATTCGGTTCCAACTCGTAACTGGATTCTGACTGTCACTCATTACATTATGAACAAAGCTCAGTCGGGCAGCACTAACCTGGATGCTGGTGGAGAAACCAACTTTTTATCCACTTTCACATTTTATTAGAAATGTCAACAAAATTCAATGTTGAAACTGCAGTTGGTAGGTAGTGTCGCTGAAGCGCTGGATTTAGGCTCTCAGTCTCTACTAAGGCGTGCGTTCAAATCTTGTGTTAGTTCCGCTGTATTCTTCTGGCCTGACTCCTTTTGGCGCAGCCGTTGTACATATGATGACCCTGGAAAGTTCTTGGCAAATTCTCATTTGCCTTTCATGTTCATCGGGTCTACCATTTTAATAGGTATCTACACTGTGTATTTGGATAGAGACTGGTCAAAGGGGACACATATATGCCTCGTGAACTACTACATGCATTACTGCGGATGAAGAAGAGTGAACAAATAAGTCATCAGACAAGTTTGCCGATTTTTTAGTGCCCATTAGAGCAGCACTCTGTTCCGTACTGTAACCTGTTAGGTTTGTTCCCAGTTCTTTATCTTTAATGCTCGATATGCTAACAGTAATTACCAAGAGAAAGCCTTCACAGTTTAACTATTTAATGTATGCCAAAATGATTGATGCACAGCTGTGGAGCCCTTTCTGCGAGATGCAGAAGAAGGTTCCTCTCCCAGCGCCAAGGTTCCTGCTCTTATACTACTCTGGCCGCCTTCCTGCAAGGAGGCGACTGCCTAGCCTGTGTGATAATGTGTGACCTTGTCATCTTAACCGAGAGCGACTTCTACATATGTGCAAAGGGTTTCATAGAGTAGAGAAAGCTAATAAAGCAAGAGAAGTGTTACAGCGATATAATGGCATAGCTCAAGCTCCCTAGCTAATCACATGTGCCAAAGAGGCCTATTCTAACAAACCGTTGGTGAGAATGGGTAGACGGGGAAGCCTGTAAGCGAGTCCCTCACTCGCATACTCCATCGCTTCTCTGCCTTTTGGCTAAGATAAAGTGTAGTATCTGTTCTTGGGTTTGGGGGATTAAGAGAGCTGACCGTAGAAGAGAGAATTTTAACCATAAAAGTGGTGATTTTACCCTTGCTTTTACTAATCAGTTCTGTTTTCATCCCAGCAAGTAAGTTGCTTTTAGAATTGGACCGAGCCATTTTTTACTTCACCTGGAAATCCAAGTCAGAGGGACTGAAGAGGGACACCATGAAGAAAAAGAAAAAAAATAGAGGAGAAGGAGTCCCGAACTTAAAACTCTTCCTCGGAAGCAGATATGTTGCCCTGCACCTGCGAAGCGCGCTCGTTACACCAAATGCATCGAAAAGCCAAGCAATGACACGATTCTGGATGGGCTCATACTGTCACGGTTGGGTGGTGGAGCATGGAGCAGGACGACCAAGTGCAGCTTGGACCAGGGTTTATTGAAGCAACTCAAAATACAGACTCGGTAAACTGACATGACTTAAACAATAACTTGACTGACTGACCGGGACGTGGAACAAGAAGACAGCAGGACATGACGGCACCAAGACAGGACGACACACCGAACGACAGGAACCAAAACCAATGACCAAAACCAATGACCAAAACCAATGATCCGACAGGGAGAGAGGGGCAGACAGGACTTTTATACACGACAGGTAACGAGAGGCAGGTGGGAACAATCACACTGATCATGGGCACACAGGAGGGGAGGGGCGAGCACACAGACAGAAACCAAGACAGACACATAGTGGAGCAGGGCGAGACGTGACACATACCTCCGGAAACTAAAGCTAATACCCATCGACCAATGAATTCCTGTGTCTTTTAACGCGCCACCTTCTTATTTCTTCACCAAAAAGTTTTTGAAGAACTTTAAATTAGAGCAAGAAAATAGTGACATTTTAACAAGTCACAGATCTATGATCTCTGTCGTACAGCGGGAAGTGGTTTGTCCAGTGCTCGGACCCGCATTCGGCGAGCCCACAACAGTTTGGCACAACGTCAACCACCCCGCCCTCTCGAAACAAACTTGTTGGGACCTGTCGTGGATGGTGGCCCATGATGGCCTCCCAGTCAGGTCCGTTATGCACTCCCGGGGCATATCAGCGCTCTCAACGTGCCCCCGACCTGGCTGTGGCGCCCAGGAGTCAGTGTGGCACCTGCTCAGGTAGTTCATGGCTGCCGTATACCTGTGGGCGACCTGCAGTTCCCGGCAAGGGAAGTGTTGAATGCAGACATCAACATCTCAACAGACCCTTCGCACCCAGGTTGCAGCCTGTTTGAACTACTCCCCTCCGGACGCCGTTATAGAGCTCTGTACACTAAAACCAGCAGACACAGAGACAGCTTCTTCCCCCAGGCTGTCGCTCTGATGAACTCACACCACTCTTAGAGTCTCAGAGTCATTACTGTGCAATAACATCCCGCTTTCCACACCTTTTTTGTTTACACTGTTTGTACTATGTGTCCTCTCTGCATCCATTGCAGCCTGGTCATCCTCGAAGAGGGACCCTCCCATCTGTGGTCTCTTCTCAAGGTTTCTCATTTCCCCTAGCTGGAGTTATGAGTTTTTCCTTGCCCTCTTGGGAGTTTAAGATCAGTTTAAGATCAGGGGATGTTTGAGAATATCTTTCATTTTTCACATGTTGTTGTTAGTCACCTAAATGTTGAACAGAGGCTGTGATTTACCGAAGTCAAATTCCTTGTTTGGCACGCTCAAACATGGCGAATAAAAAACTCTTGAATCTTGAATCTTGAACCTTGTACTCTATGGGGTGAGCCCGTTGAAAATCAAGCAAGAAGACTTTACAAAGCAGTGGCTCACTTTTGCTGCCATCAAAGACGCCATGTGGACTTCCAGAAATTTGCTGGTAAGGAGGCACAGACAGACAAGGAAATGATGGAATTGGGCTAAAATGGTGCACGAAAACAGTGTGTATTCACCTTTATATTTTGCTTCATGTAGCCTTATCAAAATGAATAAAACTTCTCTCTGTATGTGCATTCACGTGTAACATTGAAGGAGGTAGATATTTTGTTTCAATATTTAAATAAATACCATCATTGTCTATTAAGACACTAAAAGTTGATGGAACATTTTTTGTAGGGCTGCTGTGTTTTAACAAGGAAAGACTCATGTGCTTATGGATGAAGACGACTTGTACTTGTGATTGTGCTTGTGAACAGTAAAGAGGAGTGCTTGTGCAATTGACAGGGTTGGTTATTGTTTTTTATTTAAAAACAATATTTTTTGCCAAATTACAATAGACTGGCATGTGCCAATTCAAATGGGTCCCACCAGAAGTTAAACTGCATTGATAAACGAAGCCCCTTCGTTAGTCATCACTTTACCGTGGAGGAGGGGTTTGCACGCCCCAATGATGATGGTGGGATGCCCTCTCCGGATCGGGGATGAGATCCTGCCCCAAGTGGAGGAGTTCAAGTATCTTTGGGTCTTGTTCACGAGTGAGAGCAGGATGGAGCGCGAGATCGACAGGCGGTTTGGTGCAGCGTCGGCAGTAATGCGAACTCTGTACTAATCCGTCGTGGTGAAGAGAGAGCTGAGACAAAAGGCAAAGCTCTCAATTTACCGGTCGATCTACGCTCCTACCCTCAACTATGGTCACGAGCTTTGGGTCGTGACCGAAAGAACGAGATCCAGAATACAAGCGGCCGAAATGAGTTTCCTCTGCAGGGTGTCCGGGCTCTCCCTTGAGAAGCTTGGTCATCCGGGAGGGACTCGGAGTAGAGCCGCTGCTCTTCTACGGTGAGAGGAGCCAGATGAGGTGGCTCAGGCATCTCATCAGGATGCCTCCTGGACGCCTCCCTTTGGAAGTGTTCCGGACATGTCCCACCGGTAGGAGACCTCGCGGGCGATCCAGGACGTGCTGGAAAGACTATGTCTCTCGGCTGGCCTGGGAACGCCTTGGGATTCCCCGGGTTGAGTTGGATGAAGTGGCTGGGGAGAGGGAAGCCTGGGAGTCCCTCCTAAAGCTGTCTCCCCCTCGACCCAACCCGGATAAGCGGAATAGGATGGATAAATGGATGGATGATAAACGAGGTTTTAAACGTGATTGTCTGTCTGCACTCGGCATAATTTCTCTGTTTATGTGAACATGTTCACACGTGCCGGTATAAATTATGTGAACGTATGATTGTTGCACGGAGTATGATATAGGCGGCTATCCGTTGCAATATTGATATTCTTTCGCAGAGCATCAACAAATTGAGATATACTCTTATTGTTCCTCTCCACGGAAATGGTATACTCTTTATTGTTCCTCTCCACAGAAATCTTTAGTAAAAGGCGAAAGATTTATTCGATCTGAAGAGAAACGAGTGATCTGAAAATCTGAGTCAAAACGGGCCACCCCACTGCTGGTCTCACTAAATTCACAGGCGGTCTCACACTCAAATTGCAGCAACCATTCCTTCTAATACAAACAATAGAAGTTGATGGATTTACTATACTTACAAGGACTCAAGCAAAATAGAATGTTTAAACGAGTATTTTGTGTTCATTAATGTCTCACTTACTTTAAACATTGTTGGCGCACAGGATTGTAGGTATCTGATCGAACACTGATGGCGCTCGTTCTTTCAATTATATTGGGCGTCTATTTTGATTATTGATGGTAAAAACAGTTGTATGTCTTGGTACGTGTACTTTTGGTCTGAGAGAACGGGAAATGATCCCATCCCTGTGTTTTATTTGAAAATTTGTAATTTCATAACTTTATTCAACACAAATCGGGAAACAAAATACGATCGTAATTTCTCAAATGATTTTTCAAACTTCGGAAATGCTCTATGTCTCCCTTGTGTCGCAAATAATTGAGGCTTTTGACGTTGCTGGCATGGTTTGGAGTGTAATTCACCTCCACTGCGTTGGTGGCGTTTGATATTTGACATTAGAAAATATTTCTGTCATTTTACTTTAGAAAGTAAAAGTTGTTTTCTAGAAATCCATACTTGTGATGTATGAGGAACAACAATCGGGCGCATTCTTAAAAAGACAGACCTACAGCCGACAAAAAGGTTTTGATACGTTCATATCATATGACGAGTCAGGAACGTGGTAATTACATATTATTTTGCATTTGCTAATTTGGTGAATACAGTTTAACGAGCAAATGCACAGTGTTAGAGATTCGCTCAGTCCAACTTATTTTGCAAGAACCACACGGGAGACGAGTAAGTCCCTTTAGACACCTGCAGGTGGAGAGTCCATTCGTCGCTGTGCGTACAGCGATGTTCGAATGGAGGTCTGACTCTCGCCTCCTGCAAGAGCATTTTTATTAAGAGAAACAGGGTGGGGGTAAGAGTGGACTGAATAGAGAAAGCCCTTGACCTCTAGTCAAAACATAGCAAGGGGTGTTTTACGACTTTGTGTAGGATGGGACACGCTAGGTGATTTATCACAGGTTGCATTCCAACATAAGCATAAAACTAATCTAGCTAGGTTATTTATTACAGGCTGCATTCCAACATAATCATACGATAAGAATAATCTGGAGAACCCTGACACACAGTTCCAGAGTACAGTTAATTACATAATCAAAAGCGTTCAGTGTGTCACAGCATCGCAGACTTAAACTCCATGTGCATACTACTGCGCTTAATTTTTGTTTTCATCAGAAATACCAGAGGAGAGCGCGAACACAGTCCCCCACTACCAGAAATAATGCAGTCAAGATTCACACAGTAGGGGAATTTGCAGAGGTCAGCACAACCGTAGTGCAATGGCTGAGCCTCACATGGGGTGAACCACCTTCTTGATCATGGGCCGACGTCTTTACCGCACACGCCATTTTCAGTCACGGGCTTAATTGCTAAAAACGTGTGGCACACATACACACTCAGTGGATGAAACAGGATTCGTAGAACTGTTTAAGTCAAAGTCAAAGTCAGCTTTATTGTCAATTTGTCCACATGCCGAAGACATACAAAGAAACCGAAATTTCGTTCCCCCCTATCCCATGGTGACAAGACATGGCCCACAACAGACAAACAAGTAAACAAGTATAACAAAAGCGTGCTGAATAAATAATGAATAAATAACACAACAAATAAATAAATAAATAAGAGGAGCAAAAAAAGGAGCAAGTGTGCGTACAGCAGACATTCCAGAAAATAGCGCAACAGTGCCACACGCTACGCAGAAGGGGGTAGCGAGTTCAGGGCCCTAACAGCCTGGAGAAAGAAGCTGTTGGCGAGTCTGGTGGTGCGGGAGCGCAGGCTCCTATACCTCTTCCCAGAGGGCAGAAGGTCAAACAAAGAGTGAGCCGGGTGACTCACATCTCTGGCAATCGAGGTTGCCTTGCGGGCGAGATGGGAGGTGTAAATGTCCTTCAGGGAGGGGAGCGAAGCACCAATAATCTTACCAGCCGTATTCACTATGCGCTGCAGGGCCTTCAAGTTCTGTTCAGTGCAGTTACCACCCCAGACAGCGATGCAACTGGTGAGGACGCTCTCAATGGTGCCACGGTAGAATGTAGACAGGACTGCCTGAGGAGCACATGCACGCCTGAGCTTCCGCAGGAAGTACAGGCGGCGCTGAGCTTTCTTTGCCAGTGACGAGGTGTTTGCGGACCAGGAGAGGTCCTCACTGATGTGCACCCCCAGGAACTTGGTGCAGCTCACCCACTCCACCACAGCACCGTCGATGATCAGCGGCAGGTGTGTTGTGTGACCCTTCCGGAAGTCAACAACGATTTCCTTGGTCTTATTGACGTTCAGCAGGAGGTTGTTGTCCCTGCACCACATGGTCAGAAGGTCAACTTCCGACCTGTACCGAGTCTCGTCGCCCTTCGTGATGAGACCCACCAGAGTCGTGTCGTCAGCAAACTTCACTATGCGGTTGTCGCTGTAGGTCGCAGTGCAGTCATGCGTCAGCAGGGTGAAGAGCAATGGACTAAGCACGCAGCCCTGGGGGCCCCCGTGCATGCATTGCCTTTTTTAACCTGAGAACCCTAAAACTGTATGAATTTGTATTTATTGAAAACGTCCAACATTACCACTGAATAATATTTTTTTTCCTGAACAAGTTTTGAAAATGACAAATATATCAAATAACAATAACATAAACAGTTCACCGCCACACAGCCCCAAGCACCGGCATCGACTTCCAGGCGTGTGGCAGCGTGGACTTCCATCCCTGGAGGTGGCACTTCCAGCCACAGAGGTCGAAGAGAGCTCCATAGAATAGGACCGGGTGTGCGTGAAACATATAATAGTTTTTCAAACCTTCTGTGTCACTCCAAATCATTAAATCCTTCAAACTAGTGGTAGAGTGTCCGCCCTGAGACTGGAAGGTTGTGGGTTCAAACCCCGGCCGGGTCATACCTATAAAAATGGGACCCATTGCCTCCCTGCTTGGCACTCAACATTAAGGGGTGGAATTGGGTGTTAGATCACCAAATGATTCCCGAGCGCGGCACCGCTGCTGCTCACTGCTCCCCTCTCCCCCAGGGGATGGATCAAAATCACACGGGGATGGGTTGAATGCAGAGGACAAATCTCACCACACCCAGATGTGTGTGTGATGATCATTGGGAAAAAAAAACTCTCTGTCCTCTGTGTCACTTACAAGCAAAGCCACTAAAGATGCCGGTAGTACATGGGGCCCTTCGTCATCTTCGTCATCCCGTGATCGAATCCTTTGTCCTTTAAGTAAACAACCGCCGCGCCGCTGATGTCACTTGCAGTTCAAACTACAGTAATCCCTTGCTACATCACGGTTCGTTTATCCATTTTTCGTTTTTTTTTTATTTTGAAAATTTGTGACAAAAAATCACGTATAAGTTGCTCCTCAGTATAAGTCGCCCCCCCACCCAAACTATGAAAAGAAACGTGACTTATAGTCCAGAAAATACGGTAATGACAACACACAATACAACAAAACACAACACAACAATACTTACCTTTCCTTTAAAATCTTTTTCTCTACCTAACACAGACAGATAATGGGAGAATGTGTCACAATGTGAAGGAGATGTATTGGGTAATGCAGAAACAAAATAAAAACTATTATTTAATGTTAGACACATTATCCACTAGGCTACTTTCCTCTTGACATTCATTAAATTGACAACGAAGGGACTTGAACCCCTTAATCTTCTGATCCAGTCAGTTAACTCCACTTGAATCTAGGCTGTAGATTTACTGTATATGCTCAAAAATCATTGCACTGCTATCACTTGTCAGAATTTCCTGTATGGCTATCTGGCCTAATGGATAAGATTTCAAATCTAAACAGGTATTCATGTCTAGTGTATCATCAAATTGAAAGAGGAAAATATGTCACGGTCGGGTGTGGAGCATGGAGCAGGACGACCAAGTGCAGCCCGGACCAGGGTCCACCGAAGCAACTCAAAATACAGACTCGGTAAACTGACATGACCTAAACAATAACTTGACTGACCAGGACGTGAAACAAGAAGACAGCAGGACACGACGGCACCAAGACAGCACGCCAACACCGAACGACAGCAACCAAAACCAAAACCAATGATCCGACAGGGAGAGAGGGGCAGACAGGACTTTTATACACGACAGGTAACGAGAGGCAGGTGGGAACAATCACACTGATCATGGGCACACAGGAGGGGAGGGGCGAGCACACAGACAGAAACCAAGACAGACACATAGTGGAGCAGTTGGGGGCGAGACGTGACAGAACCCCCCCCACAAGGGACGTCTCCCGACGTCCCAAAAAAAAAAAAAACTAGGGGAACCGAACCGCGCCGCACTCGGGCGGCGACTTGGGGAACCGAACCGCGCCGCACTCGGGCGGCGACTTGGGGAACCGAACCGCGCCGCACTCGGGCGGCGACTTGGGGAACCGAACCGCGCCGCACTCGGGCGGCGACTTGGGGAACCGAACCGCACCGCACTCGGGCGGCGACTTGGGGAACCGAACCGCACCGCACTCGGGCGGCGACTTGGGGAACCGAACCGCACCGCACTCGGGCGGCGACTTGGGGAACCGAACCGCACTCGAGCGGTGACTTGGGGGAACCGAACCGCACTCTGGCGGCGACTTCGGGGAACAGATCCGCACTCTGGCGGCGACTGCGGGGACAGATCCGCACTCTGGCGGCGACTGCGGGGACAGATCCGCACTCTGGCGGTGACTGCGGGGACAGATCCGCACTCTGGCGGCGACTGCGGGGACAGATCCGCACTCTGGCGGCGACTGCGGGGACAGATCCGCACTCTGGCGGCGACTGCGGGGACAGATCCGCACTCTGGCGGCGACTGCGGGGACAGATCCGCACTCTGGCGGCGACTGCGGGGACAGAACCGCACTCGGGCGGTGACTGCGGGGACAGATCCGCACTCGGGCGGTGACTGCGGGGACAGATCCGCACTCTGGCGGTGACCTAGGGGACAGAGCCGCACTCTGGCGGTGACCTAGGGGACAGAGCCGCACTCTGGCGGTGACTTCGGGAACAGAACCGCGCTCGGGCGGCGACTTGGGGAACACAACAGCACACGGGCGGCGACTTGGGGAAACAGAACCGCACTCCGCGGAAACTCGGGGAAACACAACCGCACTGGGGCGGCGCCTTGGGAAGTCTGTACCGCGATCGGCGGCCACTCACAAAGTCCGTACAGTGATCGGCGACATTCGGAAGGCGGGGCTGTGCGCGGCGGCAAGAGCCATCACGCGCCGCAGCAGAGGGAGCGGAGCCAGGGACGATCGCGGGTCCGACGCAGCTGGCTTGGATGTCTGGCGACGTTCGCGGGTCCTGCGACGCTGGGGTGGAGCCCGATGGCGGCCGTGAGTCTGATGACGCCGGGGGGGCACTCCGATAGCGGCCGCGGGTCCGGTGTCGCGGCAGCGAAGTCCGACGACGGTCGCAGAGCTGATGGCGCCGGGGGGGAATTCCGATGGCGGCCGTGAGCCCGGCGTCGCTGGAGCAAGATCCGATGGCGGCTGCAAGCCCATGGCGCTGGAACATGCTCGGATGTGGATCGGGCGTCGCAGCGGGAGCTGGTGGTGAAGGGTGGTCCAAGCGCTGGCCGCTGTGATGGTCGGATCATTCTGTCACGGTCGGGTGTGGAGCATGGAGCAGGACGACCAAGTGCAGCCCGGACCAGGGTCCACCGAAGCAACTCAAAATACAGACTCGGTAAACTGACATGACCTAAACAATAACTTGACTGACCGGTACGTGAAACAAGAAGACAGCAGGACACGACGGCACCAAGACAGCACGCCAACACCAAACGACAGCAACCAAAACCAAAACCAATGATCCGACAGGGAGAGAGGGGCAGACAGGACTTTTATACACGACAGGTAACGAGAGGCAGGTGGGAACAATCACACTGATCATGGGCACACAGGAGGGGAGGGGCGAGCACACAGACAGAAACCAAGACAGACACATAGTGGAGCAGTTGGGGGCGAGACGTGACAAAATATAGGTAAACTGTTTTTGTGCTGTTTTGATCTTTGTTGTGGTGACCCCAAATGTCAGTGACAAAAGCCAAAAGAAAGAGGCACATTTTTCATCTGATGTACAATTTTTAATTTGTTTCTCTTGACTCCAGTTGAGCAACCTGTGCTTGCTGATATTCACAATCCCTGCTTACTTTGCTGCCCTACCCCTTAAAAGAAGAAAAAGTTATTTTAGTCTGAGCAACCTGCTCCCTACTGAAAATAGGGTTTTCAACTAAGGTTTCCAACTAGGACTAGGGTTTCCAACTAGGGCTAGAGTTAGGGTTAGGGCTAGTTTGGACTAGGTATATAAAAAGTCTGCCCCACCTGAGGACCGAACTCTTGACCTTTAGATTGTGAGACTGGCATGCTAGCACCTGCATTAATGAGGCTGTGCATTTACAGTTTTACAATTCTTTTTTACTGTAAAATTGATCCAACCACCGGCCATTTCAATCAAACTGAACTTCACAGAAAGATAAAGTGACTTTTAGTCTGAGCATTCTGAAACTAGGGTTTCCAACTCGGGTTAGGGAAGCCAACTAAGGTTTCAAATTGTGGCCAGGGTTTCCAACTGGGGCTTCCAACGAGGATGAGGGTTTCCAATTCGGGCTAGAGTTAGGACTATATAAAAGTGTGCCCTGTGTGAGGGTTGAATTTACGACCTCCAGATTATGAGACTGACACACTACCACTTCCGCGAACGAGGCTATGCATTTGCAATTTGTGCAATTGTTTTTTACTGTAAAATTGATTCAACCACCGCCCATTTTGATCAAACTTAACTAGGCTAGGGCTAGGATTTCCAACTAGGACTAGGGTTTACAGGTAGGGCTAGATTTAGGGTTGGAATATATATAAATCATGCACCGTGTGAGGATCAAACTCTCGACTTTCAGATTACGACACTGACGCGCTACCGCCTGCGCCAACGAGAATTTGTGGCACCTGTCTTAAAATTCTATTTTACTGTAAAATTGATTCAACCACCGGCCATTTCCATCAAACTGAACTTCATCAAAAGAAAAAGGTACTTCTGTCTGACCATTCTCAAAGTTGGGTTTCCAACTGGGGCTAGGGTTTCCAACAAGGGCTCGAGTTAGGGTTAGGACTAAATAAGACATAGCCCCATGTGAGGGTTGAACTCACGACTTTCAGTTTACTAGACTGACGCGCTACCGCCTGCGCTACCGAGGCCATGAATAGTTGGTTTTACAGAGCTATTTTACTGTAAAATTGATTCAACCACTGGCCATTTCAATTAAACTCAACTTCACAGACAGTAAACCTTATTCTATGTATTATTTATTATTCTTTTCTATACTGTCAGAAAGGTTTTGGTTTCTGATTTCTTTTTTGTTGTGCTGACTCCCCCCCAATCTCCATTTTCAGTGCAACAAAGTGACAAAAACCAAAAGAAAAAATGCTTTCTCTATTGCACACTAGAGCCAGCATTTCCAACTAGGGCTAGGGTTTCCAACTAGGGTTCCAACTCCGGGTAGGGTTTCAAACTAGGAATTCCAACTGGGGCAAGGGTTTCCAATTAGGGTTTCCAACTCGGGCTGGGGTTTCCAACTAGAGACAACATTGGACAGCTGCCACTTGTTGGGAACCTTTAAATGTTTAGTCTTATCAACGAATGTGTTTCAGAGGCCAGATTTAAAACGTGGCTTCTGGTTTTCGTGAACCAAACCCATTAAAAAAAGTGAAAGAATGAAACAGTTCTTAATAGGAGAAGCCTGGTTAGCTCAGGTGGTAGAGCATGCAAGTCTTAATCTCAGGGTTGTGGGTTCTATCCCCATATTGGGCAGCCCACACTTGTCGGGAACCTTTGATTCTTTAGTCTTATCAATAGATGTGTTTCAGAGGCCACACTTAAAACATTTCTCTATTTCCCCTAACCCATTCAAAAAAAATGAAAAAATGAAACAATTCCAAGGTCGAAAAGCCTGGTTAGCTCAGTGGGGAGAACATGCGACTCTTAAACTCAGGGCCGTGGGTTCGGTTCCCACATTGGGCATCCTTGCTTGTTGGGAACCGTTAAACAGTCTTATCAAGGCCACACTGAAAACATGGAGTATTTCACATGGCGATGTGGCCTAATGGATAAGGCACCTGACTTCGGATCAGACGATCCCTTTCATAGTCAATTTAACGTGTCATGCTTTGAAATCAAAAACTTGACTTCAGTCTGAACCAACTCTTGACTGATTGATTGAACTTTATTCATCCCACAGCAGGGAAATTCACTTGTCACAGCAGCGCATATCAGTGCAATAATAATACGAGTGCAAGAATAAAACAAGTGCCAGAATTACAAAAAAGGGTAAATAACAGACAAGGATAAACACAAGTGCTGCTAGTAGAGACGAAACACATTCATTTTATCAGGCGGCATGCATGTTGTAAAGTCTGACAGCAGAGGGAATGAAGGACCTGAGGAACCGTTCCTTCCTACACCGAGGGTGCAAAAGTCTGCCGCTAAAGGAGCTGCTCAGGAACCGCACACTCTCATGGAGGTGGTGAGAGGTGTTGTCCATGATGGATTTAAGCTTAATCAACGTCCTCCTCTCACCCACAACCTCAATGGAGTCCAGGGGACAGCCCAGAACAGAGCTCGCTCTTCTGAGCATCTTATTCAGTCCCCCCCTGTCCCGGTCACTACTGCCCCCACCCCAGCAGACCACAGCGTAGATGATGGCCGAGGCCACCATAGAGTCATAGAAGGTCCGGAGGAGAGCCCTGCACACACCGAAGGACCTCAGTCTCCTCAGCAGATGGAGGCGACTCTGGCCCTTTTTGTACAGGATATGGGTGTGATCAGTCCAGTCCAGTCCAGTTTGTTGTTAAGGCGAACACCCAGGAATTTGTAGTTCTCCACTACCTCACTGTCCGATCCCTGGATGTTCATTGGAGTGAAGATGGGTGCTGTCCTCCCGAAGCTCACAATCAACCCCTTCGTCTTGCTGGTGTTGTTCACCTGATGCTGGTTGAGCTCACACCAGCTGACAAAGTCCTTGATGACCAACCTATATTCCAGATCGTTCCCCTCTGCGACATTTCAAACAATGGCCATGTCGTCGGAGAACTTCTGGATTTGGCAGTGTGCGGTGTCGTGGGTAAAGTCTGACGTGAACAGGGTGAAAAGGAAAGGAGCACCCTACCCTGGGGGACACCAGTGCTGCAGTGCACCACGTCGGACTCACTGCGATGTAACCTCACAAACTGCGGCCGGTCGGTGAGGAAGTCCGTTGTCCATGCAGTCAGGCACTGGTCCACACCCGCCTTCTCCATCTTCACCCTAAGCAGTGACGGCTGGATGGTGTTAAAAGCGCTGAAGAAAACAAAGAACATGATCTTCCCAGTGCTCCTGTTGTCCTCCAGGTGAAGCAGTGTTCTGTGCAGTAAATAAATCAATGCATTGTCCACCCCAACACCAGGCAGGTAAGCAAACTGCAGGGGGTCCAGCTGCGCTCCCACTAGTGAACGCAGGTGACCCAGGATGATCCTCTTCATAGTCTTCATCAGGTGGGAAGTCAAGGCAATAGGCCTGAAGTGGTTAGGCTCCTTGGGGCATGGCACCTTTGGTACAGGGACCACGCAGGAGGTCTTCCACAGTACTGGGACCTTGTTCAGGCTCAGGCTTAGGTTGAACAGGTACCTGACCACACCACTCAGCTGGTCCGCACAATCCCTGAGCAGTCTCGGCCAGATGCCGTCTGGGCCCGGGGTCTTCCCTGCTTTGATCTTTCTGAAGTGAACCTGAAGATCTGTAAAGAAGAGGGGGATGTCGGAAGACCGGGGTGATGGAGTGGAGACAGGAGACAGAAGAGTGACTCCGGGGGAGGGGGTTGGTGAGCTGGCGGGGGGGCTGGAGTGTCGAAGGTGGTAGAAAAAGATGCGGAGCGAGGTGAAGGGGTGGGGGGGAGGCGGAATCAAATCTGTTGAAGAACAGATTGAGTTCATGCACCTGTTGGATTTTGTCCACAATTTAGGGAGTGCACTATCTGCGCCTCACGGCAAAAGTCATTGCCAATCACCAGTTATCCAATTTACTCACTGTGTGCTCGTTTGATTTCTTCAGATTTAGGAAAATGCTAAGACACTGAAGCAGAAATTAGACTTACACAGGTTGGTTGAGTTCAATCACAATTCTTGTTCAGAAAGCTCTGTCTTCAGGAAAGTACAATACAGCGCTGGGCCTTTCAAGAGCGCAAAGTCTCCATTCAGAAAAGGCCACCTTCAAGGTTCTTTGGTCAGCTTATATTCAGTCGGCCAGTGTGGGCCGAGTTTGATGGGTGATGAGTCTTTGGGGTGGGGCAAGTTCACAGGAGAGTTTGATTCCATGGGAGTGGGTGCTGGTTCGGTGAGAGCTGGTTCCGTGGGGTTGGGTGCTGATTATGGGAGATTCGATTTGTGGGGGCTGTTGTTGTCCTTTCCGTCTTTCAGCCTTGACGATCGTCTTTGGCTTGGCTGTCTCCCTCTGGCACCTGCTGGTTTTATCTCCAAGTGACCTTCCTGTAAACATTCTTGCACATATACTGTTCCACCTCATCCATTCATCATTCTTTCAATTTTGTCATTTTGTACGGAATTATGTGAGCTTTTGGCTGTGACATCATCTACCTATTTATTAATGTTCCCTGACCATGCAAAGTTTGTACTCACCACTTACCATGTTTTTGTTTGTTTGTTCTTTTGATCTCCATGTACTTGCTTACGTCATCATATTCTTAGTTTAATCATGCTTTCAACCATATCTTTTCTTTGTTAGGCAAAATATTTCCCTCTGTCCAGAACGTTCAGTAGTAATCGAAAACTGGTGTCTAGAATTAGTCAAAACATAAGATACAATCAAGTACTGAACATTTTTAGACGACTTTGGCAGTGTCCGTGATTTAGAAAATCATCAGGCATGCATTGAACAGTTCCTTAAGGGTCATTAAGCTATTCAGGCAATATATCAAAAAACATTTGTTATTTCAAAGTGCTCAGAAATATATATATCAGATCATAAAGTTATAAAAACCTTTCTCATTACCACTTATCAAAAATGTCTAGTTATGTCTGTAAGGGAACGGACAGTACAGCCAAGTGCGTAGCGACGGACTTTATTGGAGAAGGGGATGATGGGAACAGCGGGCGCTGGAGCGGCGATCGGGCTGGAGAGGACAAACGATTCTGCGGGGGTTCCAAGTAGTCAAGCGGGTCCGTAGCTTCGGGACTGATGAGCAAGGCAGCATCAAGGGACAGACTGACACTCAGGTCTGCGCTGGCGGCGCTGATATAGTGCTGTCCATGAGCCCGTGGCAGGTGACGGCGATTCCATTGACAGGGGGGCGTGGTCCTGTCGCCGGTGGCACCAGCACGTGACAGAACCCCCCCCACAAGGGACGGCTCCCGACGTCCCCAGGAACCAAAAACAAAACAAAAAAAACAAAAAAGGAAGGCAATTCCCCGGGCGACCAGGTGGGGGGGTCAGCACACCGCCGAAACGGGAGCAGAAGACCCCGGTACCGGCGGGCAAGACCTCCCCTCGTCCCTCCTCGGGCGCCCGCGCCGAGGACCCGGTTGGTCCGGATGGCAGCGATGGAACTCCGTGATGAGCGAACGGTCGAGTATCCAGCGGCTCGGAACCCAGGAGCGGTGCGCGTCGTCATAACCCTCCCAGTCCACGAGGTATTGGAGACCACGACCGCGCCGCCGCGATCGGAGCAGGGAGCGGACAGCGTAAGCCGGGCCCCCCTCAACGAGCTGGGGCGGCGGCGGCGGAACGGGCGCCGGCGCCAACGCGCTCTCATGGATGGGCCGCACACGGGACACGTGGAACGTGGGGTGAACCTTCAGGGACTCTGGAAGGAGAAGACGGACTGCGGCCGGGCCAATCACCTTCTGAATAGGGAACGGTCCAACAAAGCGGGGCGCCAGTTTGCGGGATCCTGCTCGCAGCGGCAAATCCCGCGTCGAGAGCCACACACGCTGCCCCACTCTGTACTCCGGAGCCGGTGTCCGGTGCTTGTTCGCCTGGCGGGCGTAGCCTGAAACAGAGCGGAGAAGAGTGACCCGGGCCCTCGCCCAGGCGCGATGACAACGGCGGACACAAGCCTGGGCCGACGGGCACGCCGCACCACGCTCCTGGTGGGCGAACAAGGGTGGCTGGTACCCGAAGACGCAGTGGAAAGGCGAAAGTCCAGTAGCCGAGCTGGGGAGGGAATTGTGAGCGTACTCTACCCAGGGAAGCTGTTGGACCCACCCGCGCTGGTCCCCGGCGGCCATGCATCGGAGAGACCTGCCCAGTTCCTGGTTCAGGCGCTCCGCTTGACCGTTGGACTGAGGGTGAAACCCCGAGGAGAGGCTGGCCGTGGCGCCGAGGAGTCGGCAGAACTCCGTCCAGAAGGTGGAAGCGAATTGAGGTCCTCGGTCTGACACGATGTCCTGTGGGAGACCGTGGTGGCGAAACACCTCCCGCACCATGATGGACGCCGTCTGCTTCGCAGATGGGAGCTTAGGCAGAGGGATGAAATGCGTCATTTTGCTAAAACGGTCCACCACCGTGAGGACCACCGTGTTTCCCTCAGAGGGGGGGAGGCCCGTGACAAAGTCGATCGACAGGTGAGACCAGGGACGCTGGGGGACCGGCAAGGGTTGAAGCAGCCCGGCCGGAGGACGAGTAGACGTCTTGTAGCGGTTACAAATTGAGCAGGCTCTGACGTAATCGCTGGTGTCCACTTGCCAGGTGGGCCACCAGAAACGCTGTGCCACCACGTACCTCGTGCGTGCCGCGCCGGGATGACAGGCCAGGCGTGAGTCGTGCGCCCATTGCAGCACGGACGACCGCAGACCTTCAGGGACGAACAGGCGACCCTCCGGGCAGTTGCTGGGGCCGGGTTGATCGCGTGATGCGGCTTCCACTTGGCGTTCGATCTCCCATGTAAGAGCCGCCACCCGAACTGAGCTCGGGAGGATAGTGGGAGGCGGACCCTGTCCCTCCTCCCCCCCAGGAAACAAACGCGACAGGGCGTCCGCCTTCGCGTTACGGGAACCCGGTCTATAGGAAAGAGAGAACTCAAACCGGTCAAAGAACAGAGCCCACCGTGCTTGTCTTGCGTTCAGCCTCTTGGCCGATCGCAGATACTCCAAGTTGCGGTGGTCGGTCCAGACGATGAACGGAGTGGTGGCGCCCTCCAGCCAATGCCGCCACTCCTCCAAGGCCAACTTGACGGCGAGGAGCTCCCGATTCCCGATGTCATAGTTTCGTTCCGAGGCCGACAGACGGCGAGAAAAGAAGGCGCACGGGTGGAGGCGATCGTCTTGGTGGCTACGTTGAGACAGCACCGCCCCGACACCCACGTTCGAGGCGTCCACCTCTACCACGAACTGTCTGTCGGGATCGGGAACCCTGAGGATGGGAGCGGATGTGAACCTCCTCTTAAGCTCCTGAAATGCCCGTTCTGCCCGTTCCGTCCATTTGTACGGGGAGGCGGGGCTGGTAAGGGAGGTGAGGGGCGCGGCCACTGTGCTGTATCCACGGATAAAACGGCGATAAAAGTTCGCGAACCCTAAGAACTATTGCAGTCGCTTGCGTGTTTCGGGAACAGGCCATGACGTGACCGCTTGCACCTTCCCAGGGTCCATCTCGATGGATCCCTCACGCACCACATAGCCGAGGAATCTGACAGAGGAGGCGTGGAACTCGCACTTCTCCGCCTTCACGTAGAGCGAATTCTCAAGGAGACGGCGCAGCACCGCCCGTACATGCTTGATGTGCTCAGGGAGCGAGCGTGAGAAAATGAGGATGTCGTCTAAATAAACGAACACAAATTTGTCCAGCATGTCTCGTAGCACGTCATTAATCAGTGACTGGAAAACCGCTGGGGCGTTGGTGAGCCCAAACGGAACCACCAAGTACTCGTAGTGTCCGCTCGGGGTGTTGAAAGCCGTCTTCCACTCGTCTCCCTCCCGGATGCGGATTAGGTGGTAGGCGTTGCGAAGATCCAGCTTGGTGAAAATGGTGGCTCCCTGAAGGCTCTCGAAGGCGGAAGACAGAAGAGGCAGAGGGTATCGGTTCTTCACAGTGATCTCGTTTAGTCCCCGGTAGTCGATACACGGGCGTAGCGTGCCTTCCTTCTTCTTCACGAAGAAGAACCCCGCTCCCGCAGGTGAAGAGGACGGTCGTATGATACCGGCTGCCAGGGACTCCCGGATGTATTCCTCCATAGCCCGGCGCTCAGGAGCGGACAGGGAGTAGACGCGTCCTTTGGGAGGGAAGGTGCCGGGTAACAGCTCGATAGCGCAGTCGTAGGACCGGTGTGGAGGAAGAGAAGTGGCCCTGGCTTTACTAAAAACCTCCTTGAGCTCGTGATAAAACGCTGGGACATTGGGGATGTCGGGACTGTACCTCGGCGGGGCTCTGCTGAGTGGGCTGGTGGCCGCCTTCAGGCACGCCTGATGGCAGCGTTCGCTCCACTGCCGAACAACCCCCACCTCCCAGTCCAGCACCGGGTTGTGCTGCCGCAACCAAGGGTGCCCCAGTATGAGCTGCTGTCCTGGGAGGGAGAGAAGAAAAAACTGGATGGTCTCGTGGTGATTGCCCGAGAGCAATAACTTAATTGGTTCCGTCACGAAAGCCACCTCGCCGATCAGACGGCCATCAATGGCACGTGCGGGAATAGACGGGCTCAGAGGGAGGAAGCCGACACCCCACTTGCGTGCCAGGCTAATGTCCATGATGTTCCCCTCCGCGCCGGAATCCACCAAGGCCGCCACGTTCTGGTCGCCCGCCGCGAGCTGGACGCGTGCCTGTAGCGTGAGCGTGCTGGGGCTGGGAGAGCCGGTGCTGGTCGAGCTCACGCGGATCCCCCGACGCCGCGTGAGCTCCGGCCTCTTTAACGGGCACCCCGCCACCCGATGGCCCCCCTCCCCACAGTAAAAACACAAGCCCAGTGAGGGGCGTCGACGGTGCTCCTCCGAGGGAACCCGAGCCCCTCCCAGATCCATGGGCTCGGCGGGTGGTGTGGTTGGCGGGTCCCCAGCAGACGGAGGAATGTGACCACACGGGTTTCGCGGGGACCTCCTCTCCCGATCGCGCCGCCGCGTCTGGATCCGCCGGTCTACTCGGGCCGCCAAGTCCATCGCGCCCCTCAGGGTTCGCGGGCGATCGTACGCAACCAGTCCATCTTTCATGTACTCAGCGAGTCCGTTTAGGAAGGTGCTAACGAGCGCCGGCGTGTTCCATCCGCTGCTGCCGGCCAACGTCTGGAACTTAAGGGCGTACTCTGCGACCGATCGGCTACCTTGACGCAGCGTCGCCAGTTCCTCGGCGGCGTCCTCGGCGGCGGATCCCAGGTCGAACAGGCGGAGCAATTCCTCCGCGAAGGCGTCGAAGGAATCGCAAGCCGGGGCCATCCTTTCATATTCGGCCAGGCCCCACAGCCGCGCCTCGCCCGTGAGGTGGGTTAGGACGAACCCGACCTTGGCTGATTCCGACGAAAACGTGATTGGCTGGAGGCTGAACATTATGCGGCAGTTCGTCACGAATGCCCTCACGTGCTTGGGATCGCCGTTAAACTTCTCGATGTTGCCAAGGCGGGGCTCCGGGACGTCCACGAGCGTCCTGGCCTCGGCAGACGAGCGGTGCGGGGGTACCGTGACAGCCGGGGACGCAGCCACCGACAGTCTCTGGAGGGCTTGGGCCATCTCCTGCTGCTGTAGCTGTTGCTGCTGACCAACCTTGATCAGGTGCCGGATGTCGGCAGACAGGCTGCTGACGGCGGTCTCGGCTCGCTCCAGTCGACTCAATGCCGTCTCGTCGTTCGCTGGCTGCATAGCGTTGGTCAGTCTGTACTGTAAGGGAACGGACAGTACAGCCAAGTGCGTAGCGACGGACTTTATTGGAGAAGGGGATGATGGGAACAGCGGGCGCTGGAGCGGCGATCGGGCTGGAGAGGACAAACGATTCTGCGGGGGTTCCAAGTAGTCAAGCGGGTCCGTAGCTTCGGGACTGATGAGCAAGGCAGCATCAAGGGACAGACTGACACTCAGGTCTGCGCTGGCGGCGCTGATATAGTGCTGTCCATGAGCCCGTGGCAGGTGACGGCGATTCCATTGACAGGGGGGCGTGGTCCTGTCGCCGGTGGCACCAGCACGTGACAATGTCTTCTTTATTGATTTGGTGTGTAGGTATAATTATATGTTTAAAATGTTTCTTTTATTTATTTAATATGTGAATATACTTGTCTGCTTATGTACTTTATTCAATGAGGTTTGAGCCAGGGCTGTGGACTCGGTCGGATTTTTGCACCGAGTCCGGCCTCTTGACCACCGAGTCCGAGTCCGGGTCCCAGTCCGGCTGTCAATTTTTTCCGTTAATTCATGTGACTGCTTCGTCTTTAGTCAAGGCTAATTTAGATCAAAATCTATCAGAACGAACGCAACTGCTTTCACACTGGCTGGTTCGGCTTATATAGGATCCCTTGCTGAGAGGGCGGACGTAAAAGTGAGGCGACGTTCCAATCGGACGTCGGATCGATAACATTTTCCCTGCCCCACCGGAGTTGTGCTAGTTCATAACGTAGATCACTCGAGGCATAGTCATAAATGTACGGTTGACAATTTAACCGATAGAAGTGGATACATTGGAACATAACCTACACTCTAATATATTATTTGACATGGTATTAAATGCGTGGCTTTACAAAAATGGTCATTGAAGCCCACCCTTAGCCCTGAGTGCCATTGGCATGAGGCAAAACGCTTGAAAACACTCTTGCCCAATTAAATAACCATTCTGAAACACGGGACATGTAAGATAATATTTTTTAATCATTAATTACACCATTATAGCTCAGACATTTATCTAAACACAAATAATTAGTGACGACCCCACAACTATCGAAACACATCAATGATATAAGCTGGGTGACATAATCGTCCTTGACATTGGTACATAATGTAAACATTAGCCTAAGTGCAACTCAACGTGGCCGCATTGATCGTAAGCAGGGCTGTGGACAGTATTCCTACTCGCATTCTGAGCAGCATGATGAAAATAAAATTGAACGTGATTTTTTTATTGTCGGACTCGGTGGACTCGGTCAAAATCAGCACCGAGTCTGAGTCCGAGTCCGGCAAAAATGACAGAGTCCGACCGAGTCCAAGTCCAGGAATATAGGTACGTTTTGTGTGCCAAATCTTCATTACAGCCAATAGCAGATTTCTGATTAAAGGTACAAAAAGAAAAGCAATGACTATGTGTGTCCGCTGGTTCTTCTCTGCAACACAGGAAGTTTGCATTCACTACAGTTGTGCCCATCGGCAAAAGGCAGCCCCCAACTACCACATGAGTAGCCGACAGGCCTGTTCTAAAACAACTCACTGATGAGGACGTATTATTTTCAAGGAATGTTCTAGAAGTAATCGTTGTTAAAAAAAAAAAAACACATGATGGTGGTTCTTGGAGATCACTGTTTATATATACACACACAAATATATATATTGAGTCTAGGGAGACAAATACACCGCAAACTGTGGGTAGGTGTCAGGTGATGAGCCACAGAAAAAAATCACAGTTGCCACAGAAAGATGACAAGCCTCATTTTGAAGCAGAGCTAAACATCAGGGATGAGAACGGCAAATGAAAAAAAACACTGATATATTGATCAAAACCAGAGCACATTTCTTGGCTTGCTTATCCGAGTCGACAGCATAGACATGGAGACTTTCAAGGCAAGTTACCCCAAGTTGCGCAGCGGTCTGGGTTAGCTACAACAAACATACACCATAAAGGTCAAGCCAGGTGCCGTGCCATATTCAGTAAAAAAAACCAGGAGGATTCCACTACCACTGGTGGGTGAAGTCAAGAGAGAGCTCCAGCGCATGGAAGCTCTGGGCGTCATTAGTCGGGTGAAGGAGCCAACTGATTGGTGTGCCGGCATGGTGGTCGTGCCCCAAAAGGACAAAAGCAGCATTTGAAGACCTAAAGAAAGCTCTGTCCTCTCCTCCGGTGCTGGCTATGTATGACCCGGGCAGAGACACCAAAGTATCTGCTGATGCATCATCATATGGGTTGGGGGGCGTAATTCTTCAGAAATGAGGGGAAGGATGGAAGCCTGTGTCTTACGCATCACGGTCACTCACTCCAACTGAGCAACGATACACACAGGTGGAGAAGGAAGCTCTGGGCCTCACATGGGCCTCACATGGGCCTGTGAACGGTTTCGGGATTTCCTCATTGGAAAGGAGTTTTGCCTGGAGACCGACCATAAACCCCTTCTCATCCTGCTTGGAGCCCAAGCACTGGATCTTTTGCCACAGAGAATCCAGGGTTTCAGGATGAGGGTGATGCGCTACTCATACTCCATCGTGCACGTACCAGGAAAGTCGCTTTGGACAGCAGACACACTTTCACGTGCAACCTGTAAAATGACGCATGTCCACTGATGACCAGGAGCTGATGGAGAGCACAAACATATTTGTGGACTGTGTCACTGAGAGTCTACCTGTCAGCTCATCATATACAGAAAACCTGAAAGAGCAGTTGAAAGCCGACAGTGTCTGCTCGCGTGTCATGACCATGTGCATGGAAGGATGGCCAGCACATGCAAAACAGGAACCAGCGCTAAAAAATGACTGGCCGGAGCGAGCCACATTAACAGTGAAAGATGCTAAAGGACACACGACTGGTAATACCTTCCGCAATGAGGAACGACGTGCTGTTCAAATTACACGAAGGACACTTAGGTGTCCTGGAATGTAAATCACGTGCACGTCAATCTGTGTGGTGGCCGGGACTCAGCCAGCAAGTGAACAAAATGGTACTGAACTGCAGGACATGCATACAAGAGCGACACAACCCAAAAGAGGCACTCGTGCCATCAGGGTGCCCTGAAAGACCTTGGCAAAAGTTAGGAACAGACCTTTCTACACAAGCGGCAGAATAATCCTCTAAGGCAGTGGTTCTTAACCTTTTTGGAGGTACCGAACCCCATCAGGTCCATATGTGCATTCAACAAACCCCTCTTTGGGGGGCGAGTTAAACGAACCCCATCAGTTTCATGTGCACATTCACCGAACCCCTCTATATAGGGGGGGATGACATACCAGCAAATCAGTGTGACTTCTGCTGTTGCCTTTGCAAGAACAGTTCAGATATGCGTTATCACGAATTTACACGATATTCAGGTGTGTTCAGCCATCCGTGGGCGGGGGGGCGGGGGGGGGGGGGGTAGCGGGGCGGGGGCGGGGCAATGACATACCAGCTCTGCCGAACCCCTGAAGCCGACTCACCTAACCCCTAGGGTTCGATCGAACCCAGGTTAAGAACCACTGCTCTAAGGTCTGACGAGACAAAGGCAGTCTACCCTATGATCCCTGGAAAAAGGGAGATGTGGTATTATCGTATGTTGAAACTATAATATTCTATAGTTTGTTATTGGAGGTCTCAAATAATGTTGACAGTTGGGGGCTCTGTGGTGCGCCAGGGGCATTGTACTGCTATGTAAGACATGAGTGGGGAGAAAATAAAAAGTTGCTGAATAAAGAAGTTGCATTCGTGTTCATCTCTACTCCGTATAAACACAACAGTCGTGGACTGCGTTCGCGCTCTCCCCTGGTCTTTCTGATTAAAACAAAAATCACACGCAGTCGTACGTACATGGAGTTTAGGTCTGCGGTGCTGTGACACACTGAATGCTTTTGAGCATGTTATTAACTGTACTATGGAACTGTGCATTTGCTTGCTAAACTGTATTAACCAAATTAGTCAATGCAAAATAATATGGAATTACCACGTTCCTGACTCGTCATATGATATGAACGTATCAAAACCTTTTTGTCGGCTGTAGGTCTGTCTTTTTAAGAATACGCCCGATTGTTGTTCCTCATACATCTCAGTATAGATTTCTAGAAAACAACATTTACTTTCTAAAGTAAATTGACAGATTTATATTCAAATGTCAAATATCGAACGCCACCATCACAGTGGAGGTAAATTACACTCCAAACCATGCCAGCAACGAGAAAAGCCTCAATTATTTGCGACACGAGAGATATAGAGCACTTCTGAAATTTGAGAAATCATTTGAGAAATTACGATCGTATTTTGTTTCCCGATTTGAATAAAGTTATGAAATCACACGTTTTCAAATAAAACACAGAGATGGGATCATTTCCCATTCTCTCATACCAAAAGTACACGTACCAAGACATACAACTGTTTTTACCTTCAATACTCATAATAGACGCCCAATCGATAGGTGACGCTGTTTGAAAGAAGGTTTGATCAGGTACCTACAATCCTGTGCGCCAAAGATGTTTAAAGTAAAAAAGACATTAATGAAAACAAAATACTTGTTTAAACCTTCTATTTAGGTTGAGTCCTTGTAAGTATAGTAAATCTATCAACGTCTATTGTTTGTATTAGAAGGACTGGTTGCTACAATTTGAGTGTGAGACCGCCTGTGAATTTGGTGAGACCAGCAGTGACGTGGCCCGTTTTGACCCAGATTATCAGATCTCTCTTTCTTTTCAGATGGAATAAATCTTTCGCCTTTTACTAAAGATTTCCGTGGGGAGGAACAATAAGAGTCTATCTCTACCCATTCTCACCAACGGTTTGTTAGAATAGGCCTCTTTGGCACCACTTTTATGGTTAAAATTCTCTCTTCTATGATCAGCTCTCTTAATCCCTCAAACCCAAGAACCGAGACTACACTTGATTTTAGCCAAAAGGCCGAGAAGCGATGGAGTATGCGAGTGACGGACTCACTTACAGGCTTCCCCGTCTACCCATTCTCAGCAACGGTTTGTTAGAATAGGCCTCTTTGGCACATGTGATTAGCTGGGTAGCTTGAGCTATGCCGTTATATCGCTGCAACCCTTCTCTTGCTTTATTAGCTTTCTCTTCTCTATGACACCCTTTGCACATATGTAGAAGTCGCTCTCAGTTAAGACTACAAGGTCACACGTCATCACACAGGCTAGGCAGAGTCGCCTCCTTGCAGAAAGGCGGCCCAGAGTAGTATAAGAGCAGGAACCTTGGCGCTGGGAGAGGGACCTTCTTTCGCATCTCGCAGAAAGGGCTCCACAGCTGTGCATCGATCATTCTGGCATACATCAAATAGTTAAACTGTGAAGGCTGCCTCTTGGTAATTGCTGTTAGCATATCGAGCATTAAAGATAAAGAACTGGGATCAAACCTAACAGGTTACAGTACGGAACAGAGTGCTGCTCTTCTGGGCACTAATAAATCGGCAAACTTGTCTGATGACTTATTTGTTCACTCTTCTTCACCCGCAGTAATAAATATAGTTCACGAGGCATATATGCTTCCCCTTTCAGCAGTCTCTATCCAAATACACAGTGTAGATACCTATTAAAATGGTAGACCCGATGAACATGAAAGGCAAAGATGGATAATTCGCCAAGAACTTTCCAGGGTCATCATATGTACAACGGCTGCACCGAAAGAGTTGGGCCAGAATAGAGCGGAACTCATGCAGAAGTGCATGAACACCACCTTGCTGAAAGAATAAAACCAACACAATGCATGAATTCACGACAAATGACATACCACCAAATCGGTGTGACTTCTGCTATTGCCTTTGCGAGACCAGTTCAGATATGCTTTATCACGAATTTATAAATCTGGTGTGTTCGGACCTCCGCAGTGGAGGCTCTGCTGAACCCCTGAGACCGACTCACCGAACCCCTAGAGTTTGACCAAATCCAGGTTAAGAACCACTGGTTTAGAGGCAGTTATTTCTGTCACGTGCTGGTGCCACCTGCGACGGGACCACGCCCCCCTGTCAGTGGGATCACCGTCACCTGCCACGGGTTCATGGACAGCGCTATATCAGCGCTGCCAGCGCAGACCCGAGTGCCAGTCTGTCCCTTGATGCTGCTTCGCTCATCATTCCCGGAGAGAATTGACTCACTTGACTACTCGAAACCCTCGCAGAATCGTTGTCCTCTCCAGCCCGATCGCCGCTCCAGCGCCAGCTGTTCCCATCATCCCCTTCAAATAAAGTCCGTCGTTACGCACTTGGCTGTACTGTCCGATCCTTAACAATTTCTGCAAAAGGAGGATCTACTAAATATTGCTGTCATTTTTCTGTTGGAGTTTCCAAATGTATGCACCTGCCTACTTTTGTTTAAATAATGATTGCACCCTGTCTGCAAATCCTATAAACTTCATTTCACTTCTCAAATATCTGTGTTGATCACTGCCATCATCCGCCATGCATGGATTCGGGCCATCTGATTGGTTCCTTTGCCCCCCCATACACACAGGAATTGGTTAGGACTTGATTAGTAAATGCTAGGAATCGTTTTGCCTGTCTGTTCAGAGCAAGAAACAAGCCACTAGCCCCACGGGAAGTTGTCATTTTTTGTAAGCTTGTGTGTATGTAAATTTGTCATGGTCCAACGTAAGACTGTTTAGGGTGAATAAAAAATAACTGCAACAAGTTTATTCTGCTATTAACCAGATTCAAACTGGGGTTGCAGCCGCCTCATTGCTATATTATGGCCAATATGCAGTTGCATGTTTAGGGTCTTTTCTCTAGGAACTTCAGCCACGACACCCAGGCAGACCATGAAAGAATGTCGATGTTAAAATGTTGGTTGAACTATCCAATAACTACGCAGATCCGATGATTCCTAAGACTTGAGATCAGACAAAATTGGAAAGACTATTTTTTGATGGTGTCTGTGAGTTACTTCAACCCAAAAGTTCACATAAATTACACATAGCTAATGTTGACCACAAAATGGTATGTGAGCTGGCCAGGAGTCCTGGAATCTTTTGATTTGTAGACAGATGCGTTATCCATTGCTCCACGAGCCCCACAGGAATATGTGGCTTATAAACTTGTGTGTAACACTTTTGCAAAAATGAAAAACAAAAAAAAAATGGGTGACATTATTTGAATATGCCATGATGCTTTATCCATTGCGCCATTCGCCCTACAAGTTAAGGCTATCGACCGCAAACGTGAGGAAAATCGTCATTGTCCAAAAGATGGCTGTTCAGCAATAGTGAGCAAGGGACAAATTCCACATAGTTATTTGAGTATGCCATGACCCTGATTCGAACCAGGGTTGCTGCAGCCACAACACCGAGTACTAACCACTATATGATCATGGCCAATATGCGCAACTTATTTAACGCTACTGCATACAGGCCATGATCGTGTAGTGGTTAATGGTTGTGTTCCATTCGAATCCGGGTTATGGTATAATCAAATTACTTTGATGAATTTGTCTGCTGGTCACTGTTGCTAAGCAGCCTTCCTTTGGACAATGACAGTTTTCCACACAAGTTTACAGTCGATACAGTCTTGTAGGGTGAGTGGCGCAATGGATGACACATGACGGCAGATTCAAGTGATGAGAATCGAAACAACAGATTCAAGAGACCCAAGGTAAATGAACACAACCCGTTTCGTTTCAATTGACAGCCCATGTGACATGCACCTCAGATGAAATGGGGCTAGTTGATCAACAGCAATGTTTTAACAAAGGGATCATCTGGGAGTTAAACCCCAGACCTCTCACACCCAAAGCAAGATTCATACCCCTAGACCACTGGTGTCAAACTCGAGGCCCGGGGCCAGTTATGGCCCACCGTATCATTTTCTGTGGCCCGCAACGACAAATTGTGCATTAAATCTATGTCATACTAACATTGCAAATTGTCGGAACTTTTAAGAATCTTCTTAAAATTATTTTTGAAATATGTGAAAAGTTTCCACGAGTCTGATTTGAAAAAGCAATTATTTGTCAGTTTGTTTTGTAGCTTATACTGTATATAATATGAGGCGTTTATTTATTTGGGTTGACAGTCATAATGGCCCATCGAGGGAAACTTTGACTACAATGTGGCCCGCGACAAAAATGAGTTTGACACCCCTGCCCTAGACCAACGAGCCTCAAAGAAAGCTTGCAGACCATGGTACATTCTGTGTAACATTGGCCTGTCATATGAGAAAGGACTCATATGTGAGGTTGCTGTTTGTGGACTTCAGCTCTGCCTTCAACACCATTGTGCCGCAGCGACTCATCTGCAAACTCGATGAGCTGGGCCTCAGTACCTCCCTCTGCAACTGGATACTGGACTTCCTCTGTCAGAGGCCTCAGGTGGTGCGTGTTGGCGACAAAATCTCCGCCAGCATCACGCTGAGCACGGGGGCCCCCCAGGGCTGCGTGCTCAGTCCATTGCTCTTCACCCTGCTGACGCATGACTGCACTGCGACCTACAGCGACAACCACATAGTGAAGTTTGCTGACGACACGACTCTGGTGGGTCTCATCACGAAAGGCGACGAGACTCGGTACAGGTCGGAAGTTGACCTTCTGACCACGTGGTGCAGGGACAACAACCTCCTGCTGAACGTCAATAAGACCAAGGAAATCATTGTTGACTTCCGGAAGGGTCACACAACACACCTGCCGCTGATCATCGACGGTGCTGTGGTGGAGAGGGTGAGCTGCACCAAGTTCCTGGGGGTGCACATCAGTGAGGACCTCTCCTGGTCCGCAAACACCTCGTCACTGGCAAAGAAAGCTCAGCGCCGCCTGTACTTCCTGCGGAAGCTCAGGCGTGCATGTGCTCCTCAGGCAGTCCTGTCTACATTCTACCATGGCACCATTGAGAGCGTCCTCACCAGTTGCATCGCTGTCTGGGGTGGTAACTGCACTGAACAGAACTTGAAGGCCCTGCAGCGCATAGTGAATACGGCTGGTAAGACTATTGGTGCTTCGCTCCCCTCCCTGAAGGACATTTACACCTCCCATCTCGCCCGCAAGGCAACCTCGATTGCCAGAGATGTGAGTCACCCGGCTCACTCTTTGTTTGACCTTCTGCCCTCTGGGAAGAGGTACAGGAGCCTGCGCTCCCGCACCACCAGACTCGCCAACAGCTTCTTTCTCCAGGCTGTTAGGGCCCTGAACTCGCTACCCCCTTCTGCGTAGCGTGCGGCACTGTTGCGCTATTTTCGGGAATGTCTGCTGTACGCGCACTTGCTCCTTTTTTTTCTGCTCCTCTTATTTATTTATTTATTTATTTATTTATTTATTTATTTATTTATTTATTTATTTATTTATTTATTTATTTATTATTGTTGTGTTATTTATTCATTATTTATTCAGCACGCTTTTGTTATACTTGTTTACTTGTTTGTCTGTTGTGAGCCATGTCTTGTCACCGTGGGATAGGGGGGAACGAAATTTCGGTTTCTTTGTGTGTCTTTGGCATGTGGAGAAATTGACAATAAAGCTGACTTTGACTTTGACTTTGACTCCACACAACGATAGACAACAGTGTTTCAAAGAAGAGCTCGTCCGGGAGTTTAACCCGGGCAATCAAAGAACCCTAGGCGAGAATCATTCCCCTGCACCAATGAGCCCCATAGTAGACCAGCTGACCCCATTACATTCCAGCAGAATTTCAAAGATTCTCCCAGAAGGTAAACTTAAAAACACATGGAAGAACACACACAGGTGAAAAAAATGTTTCCTGCTCAGCTTGTGGCCAAAGATTCTCAGAGAAAGGAAGCTTGAAAAGACACACAACAACCCACACTGGTAAGAACCCTTTTTCCTGCTCAGTTTGTGGCCAAAGATTCTCTCAGAAGGTAAATTTAGAAACACATGTAAGAACACACACAGGTGAAAAGCCTTTTTCTTACTCAGTTTGTGGCCAAAGATTCTCAGAGATGGGAAACTTCAAAAGACACACAAGAACCCACACTGGTGAGAAAAACCTTTTGCCTGCTCAGTTTGTGGTCAAAGATTCTCAGAGAAGCGACAGTTCAAAACACATACACAGGTAAGAACCCTCTTTCCTGTTTAGTTTGTGGCAAATATTCTCTCAAAGCAAGCCTTCGACAAGGATGGGATTTGAACCCATGCGTGCAGAGCACAACGAATTAGCAATCCATCGCCTTAACCTCTCGGCCACCTCGTCTTGTGTTGATAAGTCATGTTACGTATGTTGTGCCAAGATACTTTGGATGTGAATGTGAAACCGACGAGGATGTGATATGAAATGATGAGTGGAGAGCACAATGGAGTAGCAACCCATCGCCTAAATATTTCAGCGATCGCATCTCATGCATGAGTTGAATAGGCGACGTGATATGGTATGTACGGTGTAGTATAAGCCGCAAGGTAAAATGATACGATACTTTAGATGTGTAACGAAGAAAAGGTAAGCCACAAAATAAGTGACACTGTAAACAAAGCAAAACGTTTTTTCAATGTTGTCTCACCCCAAATCTTTGGGATCATCGGATCTGCACAGTTGGATAGTTCCACCGACATTTTAACATCAACATTCTTTCATGGGTGTCTTGGCTGAAGATCCTAAAGAAAAGACCCTAAACTTATTGTATGCGATTGCATATTGGTCATGATCGTATAGTGTTGTGGCCGTAGCATCACCGGAACGAATCTGGGTCATGGCGTCAGTAAATTACCTTGCTGAATTTGTCCGTTGTTCACTGTTGCCAAACAGCCTTCTGTTGAACGCAGGCTTCCAGACATTACGTCCACCTATGTTTTAACATCAACTTTATTTCATAAAGTTCTTCCAAATTCATCTTGGTGAAACTCCCTCCCTCAGGTGTTCCCATCTTTTTTTAGGCCTGGCTGCCACGAGGCAGCGGTAGAAACAAAATATGACCCTGAAAGGGCACGCCCAAACCGGCTATGATATTAATCAGAATTCGTTCATCACTAAAATGCAGTCCTCAGGTCCATGTCATATTCGCTACCAATCGGAATGTAACGGACAGATTTATATTCAAATGTCAAATCTCGAACGCCACCGTCGCAGTGGAGGTGAATTACACTCCAAATTCACCTCCACTGCAACGACAAAAGCCTCAATTATTTGCGACACGAGAGATATAGAGCACTTCTGAAATTTGAGAAATCATTTGAGAAATTACGATCGTATTTTCTTTCCCGATTTGTGTCGTTATGAAATCACATGTTTTCAAATAAAACACAGATATGGGATCATTTCCCATTCTCTGATATCAAAAGTACACGTACCAAGACATACAACTGTTTTTACCTTCAATACTCAAAATAGACGCCCAATCGCTGTTTGAAAGAATGTGTTCGATCAGGTACCTACAATCCTGTGCGCCAACAATGTTTTAAGTAAAAAAGACATTAATGAACACAAAATACTCGTTCGTTTAAACCTTCTATTTAGGTTGAGGCCTTCTAAGTATAGTAAATCTATGAACGTCTATTGTTTATATTAGAAGGAATGGTTGCTGCAATTTGAGTGTGAGACCGCCTGTGAATTTGGTGAGACCAGCAGTGGGGTGGCCCGTTTTCACCCAGATTATCAGCTCATTCTTTTTTCTCTTCAGATCGAATAAATCGTTCGCCTTTTACTAAAGATTTCCGTGGGGAGGAACAATAAGAGTCTATCTCTAGCCATTCTCACCAACGGTTTGTTAGAATAGGCCTCTTTGGCACATGTGTTTAGCTGGGTAGCTTGAGCTATGCCGTTATATCGCTGCAACCCTTCTCTTGCTTTATTAGCTTTCTCTTCTCTATGACACCCTTTGCACATATGTAGAATTCGCTCTCAGTTAAGACGACAAGGTCACACGTTATCATACAGATTAGGCAGAGTCGCCTCCTTGCAGGAAGGCGGCCCAGAGTAGTATAAGAGCAGGAACCTTGGCGCTGAGAGAGGGACCTTCTTTCGCATCTGGCAGAAAGGGCTCCACAGCTGTGCATCGATCATTCTGGCATACATTAAAGAGTTAAACTGTGAAGGCTGCCTCTTGGTAATTGCTGTTAGCATATCGAGCATTAAAGATAAAGAACCGGGAACAAACCTAGCAGGTTACAGTACGGAACAGAGTGCTGCTCTTCTGGGCACTAATAAATCGGCAAGCTTGTCTGCTGACTTATTTGTTCACTCTTCTTCACCCGCAGTAATGCATGTAGTTCACGAGGCATATATGTGTCCCCTTTCAGCAGTCTCTATCCAAATACACAGTGTAGGTACCTATTAAAAGGGTAGTCCCGATGAACATGAAAGGCAAAGATTGATCATTCGCAAAGAACTTTCCATGGTCATCATATGTACGAAAGAGTTGGGCCAGAAGACTAGAGCGGAACTTATGCAGAAGTGCATGGACACCACCTTGTTGAAAGAATAAAACCAACACAATGCATGAATTCACGACAAATGATATACCAGCAAATCAGTAGTACTTCTGCTGTTGCCTTTGCGAGACCAGTTCAGATATGCGTTATCACGAATTTATAAATCAGGTGTGTTCGGACCTCCGCAGTGGAGGGAGGCTCTGCTAAACCCCTGAGACCGACTCACCGAACCCCTAGAGTTTGACCGAATCCAGGTTAAGAACCACTGGTTCAGAGGCTGTTATTTCTGCAAAAGGAGGAACTACTAAATATTGATGTCATTTTTCTGTTGGGGTTTCCAAATGTATGCGCCTGCCTACTTTTGTTTAAATAATGATTGTACACTGTCTGCAAATCCTATAAACTTCATTTCAATTCTCAAATATCACTGTGTTGATCACTGCCGTCATCGGCCATGCATGGATTCGGGCCATCTGATTGGTTCCTTTGCCCCCCCCCCCCCCCCCCCCTCCCCCATACACACACAGGAATTGGTTAGGACTTAATTAGTAAGTGTTAGGAATCGTTTTGGCTGTCCGTTCAGAGCAAGGAACGAGCCACTAGCCCCACGGGAAGTTGTCATTTTCTGTAAGCTTGCGTGTATGTAAATTTGTCATGGTCCAACGTAAGACTGTTGAGGGTGAATAAAAAATAACTGCAACAAGTTCATTCGGCTATTAACCAGATTCAAACTGGGGTTGCAGCCGCCTCAATGCTATATTATGGCCAACATGCAGTTGCATGTTTAGGGTCTTTTCTCTAGGATCTTCAGCCACGACACTCAAGCAGACCATGAAAGATTGTTGATGTTAAAATGTTGGTGGAACTATCCAATAACTACGCAGATCCGAAGATCCCTAAGTCTCGAGATGAGACAAAATTGGAAAGACTATTGGTTGACAGTGTCTGTGAGTTACTTCAACCCAATAGTTCACAGAAATTACACATAGCTAATGTTGACCACAAAATGGCATGTGAGCTGGCCAGGAGTCCTGGAATCTTCTGATCTGTAGACAGATGCGTTCGTTATCCATTGCTCCACGAGCCCCACGGGAATATGTGGCTTGTAAGCTTTTGCAAAAAATGAAAATAAAAATAAAAAATGGGTGACATTATTTGAATACGCCATGATGCTTTATCCATTGCGCCACTCGCCCTACAAGTTAAGGCTATCGACCGCAAACGTGTGGAAAATCGTCATTGTCCAAAAGATGGCTGTTTAGCAATAGTAAGAAAGGGACAAATTCCACACAGTAATTGGAGTGTGCCATGACTCGGATTCGAACCGGGGTTGCTGCGGCCACAACGCAGAGTACTAACCACTATACGATCATGGCCAACATGTGCATCTTATTAACGCTACTGCGTACAGGCCATGATCGTGTAGTGGTTAATGTTCGATTCGAATCCGGGTTATGGTATAATCAAATGACCTTGTTGAATTTGTCTGCTGGTCACTGTTGCTAAACAGCCTTCCTTTGGACAATGACAGTTTTCCACACAAGTTTACAGTCGATACAGTCTTGTAGGGTGAGTGGCGCAATGGATGACACATGACGGCAGATGTTAGAGATTTGCTTACTCCAACTTATTTTGCAAGAACCACAAGGAGACAGGCAAGTTCTTTTAGACACCTGCAGGTGGAGAGTTCACTCGCTACAGGAATGAAGTCTAAAAGTCTCCTCCCTGCAAGGGCATATTTATTAGGAGGAACAGAGTGGGGGTGGGAGTGGACAGGTTTGGTGAACCCCCGGCCTCTGATAAGATCAGAGCAGGGGGTGTTTTACACTATTGTGGGAAACAGACTCTGCATTGTGAGGGCCAGACGTGATTGATTTAATTATTACATTGTGAGGGCCAGACAGGATTGATTTAATCATTACAGTCTACATTCCAACATAATCCTATGATAAAGATAACCTGGAAAACCCTAACATCTCCCTCCTGTTTTATCATATGATTATGCTACCCCAAACAACAAAGACAAGTAAGAAAAAAACACATATATATGTATAATGAAGAAAGAAGAATAGGAAAAATAAAAACAACAAACAATGATAGCAACACTTTCCAGTGAAGATGAGGCATTACCTTAATACCCCAGATCAAACTTATTGTGTAAGCGAAAAACCTGCTGGCCAGATGTTATTAGCAGGAAAATTCTTACACGGTCCCTTTGCCTAAGACGACCAGAATGCTATCAATAAAAAACAAAAACACAGAAACAGTACATCATTGTATCCATCACTTGCGAAGCATTTTCGATGGTCAAATCATCAAGTTTCTGTAAAACATGCTCAACAGAACAGCATCTACGCAATCCACGTCTCATTATCATTATCACGTCTGTCACGTCTAAGAAGTTGTATATGTGCTCGTGTTTTCGTCAGCTGATGATGTTCTAGTCTGTAGGTGAGGTCTGTCACACACACTGGCGCACACACTCTTGTCCAGTTGGCAGGCAGCATCGGACAACTCCTGTGACCACAAAACCATGATCCGTACTGAACAGGCACGTGCACTCATAGGATGCAGGTGGGGCAGTGCCTCTGAACTTCTGGCTGAAGTAGGTCCCGTCCGATGGTGCAGCCATGTTGGTAGTAGAGCCCTTACACCTTGAAAACAGCTCTCTCATCCTGGCACACAGCGGTGATGTCCAAAGCTCCCATCCAGTTTCCTCCTGGAGAGCAGTCGTCGTTAATGCATTTGTGGGTCCTGCAACCTTGGGTGCAACATGTGTAGTCAGCAAGACTTGGAATGGTCCCTCCCGTCGTGGCTGGCCCAGTTCCTTCCTTTGATGACCTCGATGTAGACCCAGTCTACTGGATTTATGGGGTTGTCGACCTGTGAGGAGGAAAGATCAAGCGGCAGTAAATTTGTCTTTGACACAGTTTGAGCGTCCTGATCATATAATCTGCCAAGGACTGCTCTTCATCTGTTGTTTGCAACTCTCGTAGTCAATTGTAGTGCCCATTTAACTGGCAAATAGGAATGTTTGCGGGAAGAGTTTGAACACTTCCTAATGATTCCCTTTAACCAAAAACTATTTATGACAGGGGCGTTCCCATTTATTGCCTCCTGGTTTAAAAGAGATTGTCTTATCCATGCCTTCTTTGTCCTCACACGCTCGCACCCACACAGGGTGTGAACACACACACACACACACACACACACACACACACACACACACACACACACACACACACACACACACACACACACACACACGCACCCACGCAGACAAAGAGATTCTAATCCATCTCTCATGTAGCTTCTCTTGATAGAATCTCCTGTTGGTAACTGTATAGCAGACGTTTTAGCATATAATCCCATACTCTGCTCTCTCACTTCTACTTTTTCATGTCGGTGCAGTCGTAGGTGGCCCCTATTGCAGTCATTGTCTTGTTAACTGTCGCCTTGTGACTCCTATGCATGACTGTGTGAATGTCAAAAATTGAACGTACCTAACTTTCTGACCATCCAACCTCCACTGTGGTATAAAAACCCTTACTATTGTATTGAGTAGGTACATTGAGCAACCTAGCTTCCTCCTGACTGCCAAATGTCCTGTTCTAAAATTTATATAACTCGACCTCTACGTCTTAAGCTTGATGAGCCAAAATATAAGATCTTGCTCTTGTTTCCTACCGTTTTAGCCTATTTGTTTTATCCAAATCCGTTCAATCTCTGATTATAATCTGTAGCCCTATGTATTTTTCAAATTTCTATTTATTTATTTATTTATCAAATCTCCTCAGTTCTGTCAAACTCAGTGCACAATGAACCTCCCTTCCACTTTGAACCAAGCTCCACCAAATTTGGGAACGCCGTAGCAAGGAGTGCGATTTGGTTGTCGGACACTCCAAGTCCATATCTTTTTGCCGCACTTCACCCTATCAAGTTGGTGTTCTTTTGTTGTTGCTTCAGAGCGACCCCATCCATCACTCTTGAATGAGTCCATTGTTCAAATGAGTCAATTTTCATCATTGTGAGTTCCTCCGCTTTTCACTGTCTTTTCTCGTCCCCGAGGATGTTGTATTTCCTCCAGAGTGTACTTGTCCTCCTCCAAGCACAACAGCAGTCTTTTCTTGTCCTTCGCCAAAGGTCAAAGGTGCTTCAGAGCCAGGCACCATTTTGTAGTTGTTCACGGCTGCAGGCGAAGACTCGGATTGGGTTTCAGGGGCCCTGACACTGAGAATGACAGGCTGGTTTGAACACTTGTAAGACTATCTCCAAATGTAGCTGCTTCCATCAATTTGCTGGTAATGTTTGTTTACCAAACTTCAAATTCTTCTAATAACAGAGGTCTCGTTTTTATATCGTAAATCCTGCAACTCATCCTATTTTTTTGAGCTACATTTTATCTATAGTTCCAATTTAATCAGACAGTATGTTGTCTTCTGTATCATTATTGAAAATCAACTCATCGAGGTCTGCTTTCCACATCAAGCCCTGATCTGTATGTCTTGACCTCTCACATGTTATTGTCATGCTTGCTCAAAAATGTGACTTAGAGTATGGTGCTGTGAATTCTCAATCTCCCCAATGAAATTGGATCCCACCTCGTAGTTCTTATCTTTCTCATGTTCCTGTTAGCCTGCAATTGTCCAAATCAAAAATGTTTTCTTTTAACTGTCTTTCTTTTGAACCTCTAAATCTCTCGTGTTGCTAAACTATCTACACCAGAACAAAAAAATTACCACAATATAACACCAAATGTATTCGAAAATTCATCATAAAGTGTTGTCTTATTACTATCTTCCACTATCTGTCCTACTCGCTCCCCCCCCTTTTGAGGCTTGGCAACGCCCATGCCTCACACCTTGACAAACTTTTTGGGAGAATGCGTTCTTTACTACATACGATTCCATCATCATTTAATTTGACTTTCTTTCCAAAACGCTTCTCAATTTCTCAGTTCACACATCTTCTACATGTGTTACTGGTTCTCCAGTTTTTTTCTAGTTAATTATCAATCCAAAAGCTACGTGTTTCTTTCTAACATTCAACCTGTAATTTCTTTTCATTCAGGCTATCATTCATCAATGTTCATTTGCATCTCACACGCAGTCTCCAAAAAGGAGTCTTTCTATTACATTGGTCCCAATTCATCCAAGCTCACCACACAACATTCATATATCATTTTCAACTCAGGTTTCCTGGTAGAACAATCCACCAATTCAAAAAAACTTAACTATAACAACCAACTGGCAAATTAATCTGAATTTTTTCTTTGTTTTTAAATTTGAAGAACCCAATCTCTCAGATTTAGCTTGCATTTAGAATTTTGTATAATCTTATAACACAACCAATCAATTATTCCTATTAAATGTAGCATTGCAAAATCTTAAATTCACAATTTAGCTTCTTCCAATTCCTGAAAGCATGTTCTGTCATTTTTTTTTTTTTTTCGAATTTCTCATGTGGGCTCGACTAGTGTGGATTAGTTTCTGCTTGCAAACAGATTTCTTTTTCCTCTCATTTTTATCTTTCAAAATCATTTCTGTTCTGCGGTGCAAATTGGATAGACCACAGTCTAGCAATTTTTTTTTATACTAAAACTTTAGCCAATGTTCATCATTTTAACATATACGCACACACATGCACAGCTCTCGCATGCAAAAGGTAGTTCCCAGCAACAATGATTCGTCACAGGCTGGCCATTTCCTGTGGTCGATCATGAGCTGGTCCCTCCCATGCACACGAGGACAGCACATTCTAATTTTATTTATTTATCTTCTAGAAGCAAGTTGCATTTCTTTACCACTTGATTTGCATATTTTAACTTCAGTGTAACACAATTTGAGCTCTAGTCATTTGTAATTTGGGCATACAAACAGCATTGTCATACTTCTTGGATGGACAGGACTTCTAAAAATCTAAAAAAAATTCTAATAATCTGACAATGACATGTTTTGCTGTCATATGGGCATCTATTCTTTCTTTCACTGTATGAGCATAAGCGGTCAAAGAGGAGGAAGCTTGTCATGCTAAAAATTTGGCTTCTCCTCTGCTATTTCCTCTACCCTTTGATTGATATTGTTTTGCAAAACGACACTCTCGTGCGAAGTGTCCTCGTCTCCCACAGTTCCAACAGTTGTCAGAATCTCGTGGGGGTTTTGAATTATATGGCGGCCTGCGACCTTGTTGGCCTC